>NC_067401.1:381883322-382202697 GCF_016432865.1 Antechinus flavipes
AAGGGAAGATGGCAAGCTTAAGACGAATTCCCAAGCATCATCTCTCAAAATAGAACAGGTCTTCCTTCTAAATTGGAAGCTCTGGCTATCACACACCTTACATGCTTTATGGTTGAATAATGGTATGCCCCAGTGAGAAAAAGAAGAAGAGGAATGATTTGTGTACTCTTTGCTTTAAAGAAAATGGAGATGGGGGGCATGATTTATCATGGTATAGCTGAATAAGCCATGGATTTGGAGGCAGAATGCTTGGATTCCAATCCTGGATCTATGACCTTCAGCAAGTCACTTAACCTCTCAAGTCTCAATTTCCTCATCTGTAAAATGAGGAGGTTGGATTATATGTCCTCTCATGCACACTCCAGCTTGAAACCTATAATCCTTTGCACCTCTGATCTAGCCTTTTAATTAAATCTCCTAAGAAGTCTTTCTGAAAACATTCTTTTTCATCCCACACCACATCAAGTACTGACTGTCCATGTACCACTTTTGTAAGTCACTCTGAATGTATGGATGGTGTTCTGTTTAGATTATAATTACCTACAGGACAAAGACTAGGTTTAAAGGTAACCTGTGCTTTGCACAGCTCAGTTAAGTAATGAACGCCGCCATCAGCATTGTGCTTTTCTGGAAAATAAGGTGCATCCTGTTCATCACAGACACTGATAGAGTTTCTATATGTGCAGGCACTGACAGTTAAGACCTATTGATCACTACTGTGATCAGTGCTATATTATTTTCAGGGTAGTTCTCATCCCAATCAGTAAACTAACAAAAAGAAATCTAATTTAGCATAAAGTTCAGGGTCCAAAATGCAAATTAAAAAGCACTCAAAGTTGATGATGAATGAAAAGAGGATGATCAGCATGTTACAAGGTGAAAGGACCCCACCTGGGTTTAAATTATAGTTATGTTCCTTAATATTTGTGTTACTTTAGGTATTAGAATGGAAGAGTAATCTAACAGTTAAAAACTTCAGCTTAAAATGGCCAAAGTCTCCCACTGCATCCAGGACTATTTCCAGTGGTTCTGATCTAAATCTGAGCATAGGACTCAGGTGGCTCTGGAGGGGAGAGTGAGGCAGGTGACCTGGCCCCACTTTCCTTCAAAGAAATTCAATTCACTTGTGTGTCATGGCATCTCCTTCCTGATGTCATGGTCCTCTTTAAGAACAAAGGACAAACAGTAACTTTGAGTAAGTCAGTTAATCTCTCCACATCTATTTCCTCACTTCTAAAAGTAAAGAGTCTACTCTGGTGTGCCTATGATTTCTAAAGCCTATTCTGGCATTTAATTCTACAACCTAGATCCTTTGGACACTCTTCCACGGACAAAGTTCCAACAAAATTGAACCTGAAGAAGCTTAAGTTATTCTGTAATTTTGTACCATACTGAATGAGCTCCCTGTTCAGAGGTCTGAGTGTTCAAAGGGAGTGGGGTTGGAGGCAGGAGGTCCATCTCATAATTCTATAAGCTTTAAATAAAAAATAAAAAAAATAAAGTAACACAAATATTAAGGAACAGAACTATAATTTAAACCCAGGTGGGGTCCTTTCACCTTGTAACATGCTGATCATCCTCTTTTCATTCATCATCAACTTTGAGTGCTTTTTAATTTGCATTTTGGACCCTGAACTTTATGCTAAATTAGATTTCTTTTTGTTAGTTTACTGATTGGGATGAGAACTACCCTGAAAATAATATAGCACTGATCACAGTAGTGATCAATAGGTCTTAACTGTCAGTGCCTGCACATATAGAAACATATAGAGAGGAGCTCTCCTCCTCCTCCTCCTTCTTCTCTTTCTCTCTACCTTTTTCCCCTCTCCAGTCTTTCCTTCCCCTTTCTAAAAAGGGGACAATCTCTTTCAATTAATCTTTAAGAGACCCAAAACATAGATCTGACCAAAAGAGGAAGGTCTAGCATAAACTAACAACTGAGTTTCCCTATGATTCTAGATAGACCCTTGAACATGTGTCCTAAGAACAATGGTGTCGAGACTGCAGCACTCTCGTTTCCCATTCTTCTAAACCAGAGTCCTAAGAATAGCCCCCCATTCATGGTGTGTACATCTTTTTCATTTGCTGCTTTCTACTAGGTATGTATGAAGCCTTGTACTCGTACATTCTCCAAGGTAAATGGAAATATTTATAAAGAGGCACAGAGCAGCAGTCTTAATTCCATGACCTGTCTGCAAAGAGGAAACGCCTGGATAAATTCCATTCCAGAGCAGAACACAAGTACAGTTGGTTCACAGAATCCCTTCTTGAAGCCTAAAGTGGAGAATTACACTCAGAGGTAGAAAGTGGAAGAACTTGTCAGACTGTCCAAGCCTCACTTCTGAGTACTGGACTAGCCATAAATTCAAGGGAGGAATTTCAATCCCTCATTCTCTTTCAAATCATAAATGAAATCATTCAGTTCTAACTAGGGAGAAGAAAAAACTCTACACTGGTCAAGTTAAAACACCTTTCTGGGTAACTCTCTGGTACTCTTTAATTTGTCAATGGAGGGACTCAAAAAGACTTTGGAACACCAGAGAGGTCACTTAGAACTCACTCTTAAGAATCTGAAGAGTCTAGAGTTGGATTTCACTCTCCATCATTGGCTTGTAGTGCAATCCTGGAAAAATCACTTGAAAGGCAGCATATAGGGTCAAGAGAACTGCATTTGAGGTCTGAAGAACTAAGTTTAAACCCCAGCCATATGCTACTTTACTGACCATATGACCTTGATCCCAGCTAAGTCACTTGGTCTCAGTTTCTCCATTTATAAGATAATAGAGTTAGACTAGATGATCTTGAAGTTCCCATCCACTTTTAAACTATCTTGTGCTCTCTAGGCCTTAGTTAACCCCTCCTATAAATTGGAGTCAGTAAACAATAAGTTTCTTTAAAATGTTTTAGAGCCACAACAATCATCAGTATGGACTAGAGTATTGTTTATAATATTAGAGAAGCCAAAAAAGGGCTCAACATTTATAATCAAATTGACTTCACAATTCCAGACTAAACTCTTACTCTCTTGGGGAGCCTGGCAGCATCTTTTTCCCATCTCAGTTTAATGCTTGGTTTCTACTTATTTTCCTCATATAAACATGGTCCTATGAGACCAAAGGAAGCTAAAGGTGCTCTATAAACCAAAGAAAATGGGACATGCTGAAACCCCTACAACAGGGAAGTGACTGCAAGAAAAGGAAACCCTTTCCATTTGTCTTCTGGAAGGCAGGTATTGATCTATCTAGGGACAGCTAACCCCTTTGAGGCTAGCAAAAAAAAAAAAAAAAACCTACCAAAAAACATCCTTATATGGCTAAAGAAAAAGCAGAAGAAATAATTCAAATGGGCATCGAAGCAGGAGATTAAATGCTGAATTAAAGGATCAGGAGGAGGGGAAGAGATCTGGGCTTGCTGCCAAGAGTTGGGGCAGTAGGATGAAGAAGGAAGAGAATACACATATCCACACTCCTCCTTCCCCCTCAAACACCTATTGGGATTTAGAAATTTGAGACATCTGTTAACCACAGAACAGTCGATTCTAAAGGAAAACTAACCCTGAAAGAATCTTTCTTCTCCCAAGTGATAGGAGTTCAACAGAGGTACATGAGAGCTGTCCTACGTCCATTAATATTCAAAGCTATGAAGGAGGGAGAGATGCATCTCATCGCAATAAAGCATCTGCCCATATCTTCCCAATGGGAAGAGGTTTAAGCAATGTAACAAGAACCCAAGCTCTAGTCTGGAAAAGGAGACGTTAGTCTAATTAATCGCTTCCAGTTATTTACAGCATATTTTATCCCAAAGCACTTTGAGGTCTGATGGCCACTGGGAGGCCCAGAGTGCAGCTGTCCCTGGGGTGACATTCAATTAGACCACCAACAACAGGAAAACACTATTTGGGGAGAGTCTCATTTTATTTTTCAACTCCCCTGACACCATTTTCCCCTGGTCTCCTGCTGATGTATTTAGAGGCATGCTGAGGACAAATGCAAGCAGAGGTGACAAGACACCCCTCCCACTGTCCATGCATGTGCGTGCACACACACTCACTTTCTCTAAGAAAGTAGCTGTCCTTTTTCCACTGGAGGCTATAACCTCCAGCAGGGACACCAGCAAGGTTTATAGGCAGGGCTTTACACACCCTAAAAGAAGATGACAGGAACTGTTCCTATGGATGACAGAGGAAGAGCAGGCTGGAAAGAGCTCCAATCCCTATTCCAATCCATATTCAATGCAAATTACCTCTGCATTTATGGGTCCCCCCCCCCAAAAAAAAAACATTCCAGAGCTAGGACAACTACTCCCTAGTTTATGACCTGGCCTTGTTTATTGTTTTGGAGTTTCCTTACACCTAAAAGCAAAGAGAAGCATCCAAAAGGAGCAAGCTAACATTTGCAACCATGCTGGAGGTCCTTCTCACTCATCTAACCAGTCAACATGTATTAAGTGCCTTCTATTGCAAGGAACCAGGTATGAAACTTAATTGTTGTTTCAGAAACTGAGGTCTGGGAGAAAAACACAGGCCATCTGTTTCCCTGGCTGGGTTGTTGGCACTTCCTTGCCAATGATGCCCCATACAGAGGAACCGTGAGATAAGACAGAGGGGCCTTCTGACAAAGGATGGGACAAACAAGTAGCACTTTCTAAGAATAGATGTGCTTGACACTGTTGTGAAACTCTCACCCCAGTTCCTAAATACCAAAGGTGCCTCTTGTATCATCTGGCTCAGAATAAAATCCAGAGATTTCAGAGACAAATTAACCACTTTTTCTTCCCAAGGAACTGGGAGCATCTCAAGAAACACCCAATAGTTTGTTCAGACAAGAATTCAGGCTTACAAATGAGCATTAAAATCCTACCACACACATACATACATACAATAGATACATATGTGGACACACACACACACACACACACACACACACTTCCTGAAGGAGCTGAAGTCCAAGGTCTAAATTTATGACATCAAGTATGGTTAAAATTTCCCTTCTTTTCAACACACCTGTCACAAATTCTAATTGCACTCCAAGCAAATAAAGAAATGGCCATTTATGTGGTCTCTTTGTTGAGAAACATTGCTGAGATGCTTGAATTTAATATGTGGACTGGTTTTTGTAGATAAGATTTTCCAACCAACAAAAAAATGAGCTAGTGTTGTTACTTAAATTGGACTAAGGTATTTGGGCGTATACCGAATGGACAAGCCAAATTACCCCACCTCAAAAAGCCAAAGCCAGCAGGGACACTGGATAGCTATCAGCATTCCTGGTGCATCCTTCTTCCCAACCCCACATTAATCCTCCTGAATGAAAGGCTCGTGGCTTGGGGAGAACATCACTAACCACAGAGTAGAGGCCATCCCTCCTGTGTCTCTTTCTACCCTCCTTCAGACTGCCCAGAAAGGAAGGAGCCTGCCATTCACACAATTAACTCAGTCTTGGACAACAGTGCTATTTACCAGCTCCATGCTTTAAAAAAAAAAAAAAGTTCACTCTGGTCAGGAAGCACAAAGGAAGAAAACACGCACAAACCACACATGCCTTTAAGAAGCTGATATCAATCATCATTCTCCCTGGATAAAGAACAATTTGTAAGATTGGAATCCTGGCTCTTGTATGTATTATCTCTATGCTCTGAGGCAAGGAATCTGCCCTCTAGGTTTCTTCATCTGCAAAATAAAAGGGTTAAACTACAAGATTCCTCCCCCACACACACACGCACACACATAATTGTTTCCTTTGTCATCCTAATAAAACAATATATTTAATTTTATGCATCTAAAAACATTATTCTGGGAAGGGGTCCATAGGCCTCACCAGACTATCACCAAAAGGATCTATGACAAAAAAGGTTAAGAACCCATGTTCTAAAGAATTCCTTTTATCTCTAAATCTTAGGGAACTATGGATTTAATCAGGGCATCTGCAGCATGGTAGAGGAAGGGACCTTGTAAGAGGAATGTGAAAAAGAATAAGAAAGATAGCAAGATGATATAAACCTTCTTGAATTTTAGCTCTCAACCAATTCAGTGTCAACCAATGACAGTGAGAACGACCATTCCCCTCTTCATTACCCAGAAACCAATCCCCTCTGCTCTCTGCCCAGCCCTTTGATGCTCTATACGGCCCCCCGAGACTCCCTTTCAGCTGTTTGTTCTGACACAAGCATGCAACTCGTGCATACACAGAGCACCACACTGTGAAGAGTTTAATAAGGCTATTCTAACACACAAGAGCAATAGGGGCAGCAATGATGGGCAGTGTCTAAGGTCCTACCGTATCTCGTTCTCTGTCACTTCTGCTTTATGTCTCACCTACTAGGAGCTATTCACATACTGCACAGCAACAAGGAAATCTTTTTATTCTGGAGTCAAGTGGCATCCACATGGATCCACAGAAGCAAGAAAGCATGTGTCCATTTCCCCCAGAAAATGTCCCGGCAGCCACTGTGCTAAGTTCTGGGAATACAAAGACAGGAAATGAAAATAGTCCTTCCTTTCACGGAGCAGAGCCTTCTTCATTGGGATCTCCCCTCATTTATTTGGGCTAACAGAGATAGGCAATGAGAATACACATCTACAGAACAGAAGCTACAAAAAGTTTTTCTATTGGGGGTTTTTTATGTGCCAGAGGTGTACAGTATGTGGATTCAGCTTAAACTGCTACTGAGCACCTATTATATATACCAGAATATCCTGTGATACACACACACACACACACACACACACACACACACATTTTATCTAGCTTAGAACAAGTCAATATTGTTTTGGAGTTCCTCATTATATTTTGCCTAAATTGATAGTAAAATGAGTTTACACTCCCCAGCACACACCCAGGGAGGTGACCTCGTCACTGATACATGACACACATAATGCGCAGATGGATAGGATGTTAATCATATTTTTCTAGGGATGAGATTCCAAAACTTGTACAGTCACTGAACCCTAAGGACTGATGCTCTAAAAGAGGTTCCTCAGATTACCTTGCCACCATGCTGACAGACACAGGGAACCCATCTCCAATACAGTTAGGGTAAACCTAAAGTGGGATGCCATGTTTTCACAGAGGGCATTATTTTGGTGAATCTCCTGCTTACATTGAAATTGCTAAATAAGATAAAATCTTCTTCAATAAAGAATTGTAAAAATAGGAACATGTCATCCAGGAGAGCTGAGGTGTACTGAGGTGAATGGAAACAAAAGGATAAACCAAATCTCTTGAGGTACCTTCTGGTAGGACAATACACAAAAAAGCAAGTTTTAGAATTAGAAAGGCACTCAGCAATTCTCTAGCCAACCCACTTCCTGAAAAGAAATCTTTCCCCAATGTTCCTGACAAGTGGTCCTCCAATCTCAGAAAACTTGTGATGAGAATCCACTTTTTCCCAAAGCATGGCAGTATCCTCCCTTGGAGACAATTCCAATGGAGAGCTCTACTTGTGAGAAAGTTTTTCTTTTCTTTTTTCTTTTTTTGATATACACATCAAACACACACACACACACACACACACACACACACACACACTTGAGACCAGATTTGAACTCAAGTCCTCCTGACTTCAGGGCTGGTGCTAGAAAGTTTTTCTTTATAGAGATTATTAAGATATTTTTATAGGAAAAAAAGCTGAGTTAGCATTATGCAAGCATCATCATTAATTGTTCTTTCCTAGTCACTAATTGTCTTGGCTACAAAGTGCTATCATGTTCCTGTCAGTAGGTTTGGACATTGCCAACCACCCCTTCTCCTCTTTTTCAGTCTTCTTTCCTGGGTCATTATCCATCTCCTGTCCCCTAATCAATCCTTTTCCTCTGCTTGGTAAATGCATCTATTTCCACTGATTCAATCATTAACTCTAGATCTATATATTCATCCATCATCTTTCCCCTGAGCCCCAATCCTATTATCAATTGGACATCTCCCCAGATCTCTTGGGAGCACCTCATACTCAAAAGGCCCAAAAAAGAACTCAAAACTTCTCATTGTCTATTGAGGGTCCTTCCATCCTTCCCATCAAGCAGATCCACAACTTCAGTGTTATTTTTTCCTCACCTTTACCCCCAAATCCAATCAAATACAATTTTAACTCTTTACCACATCTTTCACATTTCCCTCCCTCTTTCAATTCCCAAAGTCACAAACCTAGTCGCAGGCCATTACTGCCTCTTGCCTGGTATTGCAATAGGTAGAAAACTGAACAGAGTCATGGAGACTTCTGTTCAAATCCAGTCTCAAACAATCACTAGCAGTAAAACTCTGGGCAAATCATTTAATTTCAATATATCTCAGTTCTCTTATCTATAAAATGGGAATAATAATAGCAGCTGTCTGCCAGGGTTGTTGTGAGGATCAAATGAGATGGAATTTTCTTTCCTTTTTTTTTTAATTAAATAACTGTTTATTGGCAGAACCCATGCCAGGGTAATTTTTTACAACATTATCCCTTGCATTCACTTCTGTTCCCATTTTTCCCCTCCCTCCCTCCACCCCCTCCCCCAGATGACAAGCAGTCCTTTACATGTTGAATAGGTTACAGTATATCCTACATACAATATATGTGTGCAGAACCGAACAGTTTTCTTGTTGCACAGGGAGAATTGGATTCAGAAGGTAAAAATAACCCGGGAAGAAAAACAAATATGCAAGTGAGATGGAATTTTCAAAGCACTTTGCCAACCTTAAAATGCCACCTAAGCGCTAGGTATCATTATTTATTATTGCAACCCCTTTCTAACTGGTTTCCCTATTTCCAGTGTCTCCCCTCCCACTCTCACCAATCCTCTACACAGCTACCAAAATAATCTTCCTAAGGAAAAAGTCTAACCATGTCACTCCCCATTCAAAAGGCTCCATGTTGGCATCAGGATAGAGGCCCTCGTGTGATATAGAAAACCTTCCACAATCTGACTCTAAACCTACTCTTCCAGACTTATTTTACATTATTCCGTGTTACACCTTCAATGTTCCAACATGACGGGATGATCCACTGTTCCTAAACTCAAATCTTCTGCCAATCTCTCTGCCTTAATGGACATTTTCCATATCTATAATAATAATCGCTTACATTTATGCAGTACTTTGTTTATATAAAGCAATTCTCACAACAAATTGAAGTAGATGGAGTAGATGCTATTATTTTTCCCATTTTACAGATATGGAAACTGCCAAGTTTGCTACAGGACAATTTCAGTCAATGAGCAAAACTTCAGAGAAAAAAAATGAGAGCTAGCTAAATGGCACAATAGATAGAGCACCAGCCTTGGAGAGAGGAGGACTTAAGTTCAAATTCAACCTCAGACATTTGATACTCATTAGCTGTGTGACCCTGGGCAAGTCATTTAACCCCAATTGCCTCTCTCCACCTCACTCCCCCCAAATTTATTTCTTATTAAAAAAATTACTGAAAAAGGAAAGAAAAAAATCCATGTTTTTAAAAGGAGAGGGGCAGGAAGAGGGGGAAAGAACTAGAAAAATCTCTGCTGATTAAGATTATTTTTACATTCACAATAAGCAAAGCAATCGGGCAAACACCATTAAGTTTCTCACTAGAAACCAAATAGGAGATCAGTTCCGTGCATCCATGTGACAGTTCTAGAACAGGCTGATTTTCCCTCAAGTCCCTTCTAGTCCTCCTCCTGCAGCCCCACCCACCCGTTAGGGCGTGCCCATATTTCTGATTCTAGAAACAAGTCCCAGGCTTTTCTCTGACTGGCCTCCAACACCAAGCCGAATCCCTATGTCTCGGGCATCCAACCATGACCATGGCTGGGCACGGTAGGGATGCAGGCAGAGCACTGGCTGGACCATGAGTCAGAACTCCTGGGTTCCAGTCCTAGCTCTGCCACTGCAAGAGCCTACGCTTGCTGCGTCTCCTCATCCGACAGATTCGAGGTGTGGACCATAAGACCACCCTCCCACAGACAACAGGCTGCCGCCTGGGTGGGGGTTGTTAGGTCAGAAAGACAGAAGAACCCCAAATGGCCAATCCTGAAGCCCGCTATGAAACCACCCCCACACACACCCTCAGTGGCTGCAAGGGAATGGAGGGACCAGTCTCTGCCCGGGCAGGATCTCTGGGGCCAGCAAACCTGCAAGAGAAGTGAGGGAACAAAAGGGCAGCCTCTCTGAGCCCAGGTGATGCTATCTGGGAAGGCAGCTGAGACTTCCTGTGGAAAAGGAAAATGTATGGTGGAGAACAGGAAAATGCTAATAATGGAGCCGGCAGGAAATCACCTCTCAGGAGTCAATCCTTCAGGCCAGCTGGGACAAGCCGCTCTCCAGCTGGGACTCCGTGTTTGGGCCCGGGGAGCACGCAGGCTGCCACAAACCCTTGGGGAGACACCTGATCCCACTGGATGGCTCCACTGCGGTTGAATACACAGTCCTGAGTGAAAATGGGGGCTTGGCGGTGAGGTCACTCTCCCCAGGTGCCCTTCAGTGCCTCCTCCACTCGCCGACCATCTGTGGCCCATCCTGTTTCCTGCAGTTCTTCGTTTCTCCTTCAGAGCTATGGAGAGTGCTCTAGGGACATGCAAAGGTATGAAACTCAAGCACACAGAAACCAACTCCAGTGGGAGATGGGGGAGAGCATGTTTATTGGATGCCAGTTAAGTTTCCACCTAAACATCACCGCTACATCCTGTGACCTCTGCAAGGTTCTAATTGTTTCTCCTTCCATAGGACTGAGCCGCGTTCCCTGCCCACACTTCCCAATGACTACTCCAGATGTTCTCATGGGGGGCCCTCAACTAAGCCTTTTGTTCTTAAGCTCCCCTCTTCCTGGAGCGAACAAATTGGAATCGGCCTTGCTGCCACATGGGTCACGGAGTGAGCGGCTTTGCTGGCAGACAAAATACAGGAAGCCCACTGTTTTCTGAGCTAGCAGTGGCACAGAGAGCCCATGAAGGAGCAGGGTGGGGGGCTGCAAAGGAAGGGGGGGAAGGTCAAAGAGTCGCCAAAAGGGACCGATCAAGCAGACCTGGTCAGAAAATCCGAGAAAAGGAAGGGATGGCCACCAGCTGTTTGGGGCCAGGCAGAGGGTACAATCTTGGGCTCAATCTCAAGTCCTGAAAAAGAACTCCTTATTAAAGTAGTCAGAAAGGAAAAAACCTGGCGCTCATGCCCCATAGCCCATTCCTATTTCCATCTGCAATGCCACAGAAATCTGCAAAGACAACTGGAGGAAAACCAATATTCTCCAGGGGCAAATTTCAAGGTAAGCCCTAGGCAGGGCAATTCAGCAGAGGCCTGTCATACAATTGGAAATCACCCCAAGTCAAGATTCAAAGTAGAGAGTTTCAAAGGAGGCATATATATATATAGACCCCTGAGTGCAGTGTTAAAATAAATTCCTGTGGAAATCTAAAAAATCAAAAGGGGAAAACTGAAGAGAGGATATAAAAAAATTAAAGAAAACAAACGTGACCTGCAAAAGCCAGGGACACATCATTTGGTGTCAGCCACTGCTTTGACAGACTCATCTTAATTCCATCTAACCCATTCCGACAGCTCACATCCCAGCTCACTGGCCTGGGCAACAGAAGCTTAGGGAGAGACTTAGGGACCAGAAGCCATTCTGAGACACCATGGGGCACCTGTGGCCCAGCCCCACACCTCCGCCCAAATTTCCAAGGACCACATCAGAAACTGGGCCCACAAGCCTGGATTCCAAGGCAGCAAGACTAAATGACTCATTAACCAATGTGGGCAGAGGGAAGCTTGGGTCCTGATCCTAGTCTGGATGCTGGAGAGACAGCAGTTTTTAATGTCCATTTTCTGTTATGGGCTTTTCACTTTTTCAGAATCCATTCACCAGAAATAGGATTGGGATTGCATAAGACGCTTGGGAAATGTTACCAGGCAGCAGAAATCTGGTTTCCAAGGAGGAGACTAAACAGGCTACTCCACTTACAGACTCCTCTGGAGGCCATCATCCCCTCTCCTAACCAAAACCAGAGGCTCAAAGGAGCAAGAATGAGCTATCCCATCCTTCAGGCTCTTCTGAGAAGGAGATAGATGCCCTATCTTTCCATAGCCTTCAGTGACAACAAGAAGAGAGCTTACCAACACTAACTTTTCAGAGCCGACAGTAACTAGGAAAGACGCAAGCCAAAGCCTTCGACACAGATTGGGCTTTTAGCTACTGGGCTCTTAGACATCCTGGTGACCTCAATAAGCAAAAATAAGTCCCTATTTAAGTAGCTGATGTCTCAACAATACCCATGTAGCCCTAGGATAGAGCTCTCTTTCAATGTACTTTTAGCCAATCTGCTTGCTCCTCCCTTCTTCACTCTCTAAATGCTGCAAACCTGGGGGGAGGGCAGGAGTAGGAGGTGCCCTTCTGGCTCCCAGTGATATATATGACACTACACCAGCCCAGCCACAAGATGGGAACCTCTGAGAAGTGATCCACGCCTCCCTTACAAGGGAAATGCACTATCTGGCCTTGTACACATTGCAGGAGAACTCTGAGGAAAAACACAGAAACACGTCTTTGAAATTGAAAGTAGCGTCTTTTCTAAAGGATCAAAGGGGAAACGATGCTTAATTGCAGCACTACACTTGGTCTTGCTCAGTAGGGGACTAGGTTGAAGTTACATCTCTAAATTACCTTCCTCCTTCTGACATCACTATTTCTGTCAGAGGTCCCAAGGTTCTTTCATTCCCTTAGCCTTCTAAGTTCCAACTCCTAGAGCCATTTTGGACACTTTCCTTGTCTTTCTCTCCCATATCTAAACTAGCGAGTCATTCCTGGGGAGTCCACCTTTGGAACATTTCTTGTACCCACCCCCTTTTCTCTCACTACAACCACCTTCAGAGCTGGAAGGAACTAGAAACTTTTGATCGACCCCATTACTTTACTGATGAGGAAACTCAGCCTAAAAGATTTGTGTGAGATCACTTATTATAGGGTTGAGATTCAAACCTGAGTTCTTTGGCCAAATTCAGAGTTCCACATTGCTTTTTAGAACTATATATATGATTTTGTATTGTGTAAGTTGTTATTAAAATTGGGTCCAAAACTTATTTCGGAATTAATGACTGATGATGATTCACTGTCTTCTTACTCTCAGGAGGATTTGGATTTCAACAATACTAAAGGGCCAAGACACCTAATTTCAGACATTAGCAAACAGATAAGGAAGATTTGATGGATAGGAGGTAGAAAGTAGCCACTTTCCCCACCCTCCCTGAAATCATAATGCTTAATACCAGAAAATTACAGAAAATTGTAAACTTGAACTAAGTTCAAGTAAGCCTGAAAAAGCTGTGATCCTTGCAAGGCTACCCAACCAGTCCATGGTGTCTATTTTACAAAAAGAACACTTTAGTAAAGATACCCAAGATGTGTTATCCAATCTATACCTTAGCTGTAGTCTCTTAAAATAAATGACACCCAGACTCTTCTTCCACCTCACTCTAATTTCATTTTATCTTTTTCAGGATTATTCCTAGAGTCTTCATTTTAGGATTATCATTCAAAAACATGGTTTCTAAAATAGTGTGTGGGATAATAAAAGAGGCAATAATCTTGCTGTACTTGCCCTGTCAAGTCACATCCCAAGCCAAGTATTTGGTTTGGGGTACATTTTAGGGAGGACACTGACAAGCTAAAAGACATCCAAACCATCCAACTACCAGGGTTCAATCAAAGAACCTGGGGAAGTTTAGCCTACAGAGGAAGAGGGGTGGAACAGACTGTGGCTTCAAATATCTAAAAAGGCCGTCAGCCATATGGAAGAGGGATTAGGCTTGTTTTGTTTGGTCCCAAGGGACAGAAATACAAGCAATAGGTGGAAGTGAAGCAGATTTATATTACATTTAGGAAAAACTTCCTAACAGTCAATGTTGTCCAAAAGTAGCACTAGTTGCAAACAGATTGGCTTTAGGAAGTAAAAAGTAGAAAGAAAAATGCATTTGAAGTTGAAGGACCTTGATTAAAAGACCCCAGCAAATCAGTCGGTTTCTCTGAGACCTAATTTCCTCATGCATATAAATGAGTTAGATTCACAGGCCTCCAAAGTCCTTTCTAGCTCTTAATCTAAGATTTTATATTCCATCATTCAAAGTACTGATGTGGAAATGAGAACCAGTTAGAAACACCAGAGAGCTGATAAGAACAGGTATATGAGTCACGATAAATGTCAAAGATCAAAGACTGAGGTCTGGAAGGAACTTGGGAAATAATCTAGTCCAAGAGCTTCATTTTTATAAATGAGAAAAGTGAGAGCTAGAGAAGTGAAATAACTTATTCAAGGTCATCTTGACAATAGTTGATGAGAAGTCAGTGCTGAGAGTATGCTTCTCCTCTCAGGGCTGCCTCAAAATTCCTGGTGTTTTTGTTGTTTTGGGTTTTTTTTTTTTTAATAGTATTTCATTTTTTCCAAATACAAGCAAATCCAAATAAAAGATAGTTTTCAACATTCACCTTTGCAAAACATTGTGTTCCGAATTTTCTCCCTCTTTTCCCCCTTCCCCAAGACAGCTTCAGTTAATAGGTAAAATATTTGCAATTCTTCTAAACATATTTCCATATTCATCATGCTGTGCAAAAAAAAAAAAGAAATCAAATCAAAAGGGAAAAAAATTTGAGAAAGAAAAAAGCAAACAAACAACAACAACAATAAAGGTAAAAATAAAAAATAAAGGTGATCCACATTTAATCTCCCTAGTTCTCTCTGGAAGCAGATTACACTTTCCATCACAAGTTTATTAGAATTGCCTGGCTTTTCTTCAACATTTCAAGAGGTCTCTCCTGATCCCCTCAGGTACTAGAGTTTTCCCATATAAAACTGACTTCCATTTACTCGGCACCAATCTAATACATGTTATTTCCCACACTGAAATGTAATCTTCCTTCCTTTGTTCCTTTCTTTCTTTTTAAGTCATTATATCCCCAATGCTTATCTAACATAGTTCCTGACATATAGAAAGCACTTAATAAGCAATTAATAGTTTTGGATTTAATCTGTGTGGTTTAGAGCACTATATAGCTCACCCTTTGTCCTGCAACTTTGTCCAGAGGTTGTCTGGAATATACCTGTACTCCCCAAAGAAATTAAAACCCTCCCTTTACATAGCAGAAAATCAGCAAGGCATGTTAAGTCAGCTCAAAGGCTTCTCATCAGGCACCCTGTAATTAATAACCAGCGTTCATTCTCTGCCGTGCCTATAATATCAACGTTAGCATTGATCTACAAGAAAAGTGATTCATTTAGATTGACGGAAAAAATGCTGTCATTTTCATTTCCATTACAAAACATGTCAATGCAGCCGAACAGTTTGATTGACTGAACACTCTGCCCTCCATCCAAATAGCAGCTTACATTGGGACAAATAGTTTAGCAATTCAAGGAGGCAACTTTTTTTTTTAAGAGATACGAAGAGTGTGGACTAAGAAATTTTAAGTGCCCCCAGATCACCAGCATTTCAGGAAAAGGACTTCAGAGCACCCTGTTTACATGCGGCAGTTTGTATGCTAGTCACATGGATGATTCTCCTCTAAAGGCCTCCTCAGAGAACGCCTGGTGGCACAGATTGACCGTAGGCTGAGTGCAGCCTCCAAGGAGGAGCAGCCTCGCACAAACATTGCTCACTTCCAGGCAATGAGTGGCCAGAGAAACTCAAAACTCCGTCTCCTAGGGAAGGTAGGGCCATCTGAGTAAAGGTCTTAGATGGAGAAAGCAAATGGTGAGATCACAGGCGCCTGAAGGAAGCGCATGTCACAGGCCCCCAGAAGGTCAATAATAGCTTCTTAGGGAGCAGAGCCCGTGCCTTAGCCAAGTTCCTCACCCCTTACTATCCAGCATCGTGCTTTGCACAGAACAGGTAAATACTCTTAGAAAAGAAACTGGACAAAAACCATGGGTGGCACCCTAAGTCAGGCCCTAGCTGGCACTGAAGACAGAGCACAGCACTCAGGAAGGCCGGAATTAGAATCTGATCTCAGATCATCACTAAATATATGAGTCTGAGCATTTGACCTGTCTGCCTCAACTTCCCCAACTGTACAATAGGTATAATAATAATACCTGCCTCCCAGAATGTTAGAGAATAATAGGCAAACCTAAAGTGCCATGTCAATGCAGACTGATTATGAGTGCTTACTAATTACTAATCTTAGAACTAATCTGCTATGGGCAGGTTGGCCCACGTGGCCTCTAAATTCCCAGTTCTGCTCATGTGCCATTCGAAGTTAGCTGTCATAAGCTGAATCTGGACAGATTTGAATCCCAGATCTCTATCATGGCTAGGAATGTGGGCAATGCCCACTAGAACTAGACACTTGGGTAAATGTTATGATAAAGGAAGAAGAAAAGGAGGGAAGGAAGGAAGGGATGAAGAGGAGGAAGGAAGGAAGGAAAGAAGGTAAAAGCATTTTTTTTAAAGCATTCTGAAAGAAAGCAATTGAAGAGCTCTGACAAGAGAACTTGTTTAAATCTAGCTCCTAAAAGAAAAAAAAAAAAAGAAATGCTTCAGAAAAGAATGAGTCAAGATGTCAATTGCTGAAGAGTCCTTCAGGTTGAAAAGACAGGTCCTTGAAAACCCTCCTGTATCCTGCAGCCACAGCCCATTCTCTCAAGAACCAGATCCAGCCAGGTCCCCCATTCCAATTAGTCTGTTTATTCAGTCTCCTTTGGATGTCCAGAATGCCAGGAGCTGTGCAGGTGTGGCCAAGATCAGCAAGTCCTTGCAAGTTGCCACTCCACCCTGGGTATTGAGCTTTGTCAAAAATGAGTATGGGCAAAGGAGTTTTAATGAGTTGTTAATGGTTTAAATATCCAGGATGATATGAGTACAAGATAAGACCTTAAGGCACTTTAATTAATAAGAATAAGAGTGAAACCAGCTAAAGAATCTATCCCTCCCTGATGAAAAGACTCTCTGAAAATGGAAGACTATCAATTTCCAATATGGAATCTAAGCATGGAATATTAAATGCCAACTTTATCCAGGACCCCACTTACACATTTCTAGAAATTGAACAAATATTTATTAAGGGTCTGCTATATGCAATGATCTTTTTGATAGAGTAGAGTGAACAAAAAGACCCCCCAAAATGCTCTGGAAAAAATTAAGGGAGGGAGAAATTGATTTTTAGCAAGATTAAAGCTTCAGAAAGTCTCATCTCGAAAGGGCCTTGAGAAAAAGAATAAATCCAACAGGTGGCAATGAGAAATGGGGGTAGAGGGAGTTTAGAGGTAATAGGGGAAAAGCCTGCAAAATGCCCAGATATGCCCAGCTCAGTTTTGGAAAGAACATAAGAGGGACTAATATGTGATAAGGCTGGAAAGCTAGGCTACTTAGATAGGACTGTCACATCGAAGAGTTCTTTTTTCCTCTATAATAATGGCATTATAGCATTTACAAAGCACTTTCTTCACAACTCTGTGAGATAGGTAGTATAAATATTGTTACCCATACTTTCCAGATGAGGAAACACACTCAAGAGATTTAGAGATTTGACCAGTCTCGTACAACTAATAAGTTTCAGAGCCAGGACTTGAACCCAGATGTAGTCACCTACATATATGCCTATTTTTCTCCTATAATACAAATGCAAGCAAGAATCCCTTGGGGTTTCTGAGCAGGAGGATAATATATTCAGGCTCAGGCACTGTGAATATTATTTTGGCAACTGTATAAAGGATAGACTGAACAGACCAGTAGCAGGAAGGAGAGCTTAGGAGGCCACTACACCAGTCCAAGGGAGAGATAAGAGAGAGAAGTTTAAACTAGTAAGTCAGTGAGGGTACTAAAGAAAGAATAGATTCCTGAAAAGTTCTTAGTTTCACAGGCTGATTAAGAAAATGATCTTTTTCCCATAGAAGATGGTTTCTCATATCCTTCCATGGAATCTCTGAAAGCAGGAAAGAATGGAGAGCAGGAAAGCACATAATTCTGTGTCTCTACATTCCACAGGAAGTGACAGCTGATCAGATAGAGAAGGCTGGGGAGTAAAGGTCTACGCTGCATTTTCCTTTCAAAATCTCTAGGGTAGGACATTCAGAGCCACCCTTTGTAACAAGACCTGTCGGATAGCTATCTCATCACTGTTCTTCCAAATGCCAACCTTAAATCCTGCTTGCTGCAGAGCTTAGATCAGCTTTAATTAGCACATGGTTTGAAGGTGACCATACCAAAGGAGTGCCTTTTATCTGCAACAATTTTAAGTATGATTTTCAATGAGCAGGGAGAGAGTTCTTGGAAGAAAGCCCTGAGGTCCTGGTACTTAAAAGAAAATCATATTAACCAAGTAAAGGAGAATTAAGAGTAGAATGCTTCTCTTAGATGGCATACAGTGGTTTTGGTCTCCAAAAACATGTCTTAATAGAATCAACCCTACATGTGATCATCAGCTTGGCCATTCTAAAACATCCTTCTCTTTTGTCCAAGATTACCAAAAGCAGACTTGGTTTCCAGTGCCTTGGTGAAAACAATTTTACATTAGAGTAAAGTATCTCTGAGACAGACCTACAAAAGGATTTTAGCTTCCTCTTTCCAGCTCAAGGTTATGATAAATATTCTGCTAGGATGCTTAGGCAAGCAAAAATAAAGGATTCCTGGTTACTTGATTAAATGAGGTTTGAAGAAATTAAAAGGGGTTTGTTATTTTCTTTTTTAATAGTATTTTCCCCCATTATTACATGTTAAGACAATTTTTAGCATTCAATTTTACAAGATTGAGTTTTAAATCCTTCCTCTCCCCTCTTCCAAAAATGGTAGACAATTTGTATAGGTTATACATGTATTATACATAGGTACTAATATGTAAAACATATTTCCATATTGATCAGTTGTAAAAGAAGCAGAAGATCAAGAAATAAACCATAGAAAAAGAATAAAGTGAAAAATATGCTTCAATCTTCATTCAGAGGCTATCAGTTCTTTATCTGGATGTGGATAGCATTTTCCTTCCTGTTTTGTACTTGTCTTAAATCACTAAGCTAAGAAGAGTTGAGTTATTCATAGGAGATCATCACACAATGTTGCTAATAATGTGTACAATGTTTTTTCCCTGGTTCTGTTCATGTCATTTTGCATCATTTCTTACAAGTCTTTCCAAGGTTTTCCTGAAATTTTCCTGCTCATTTCTTATTGCTCAATAGTATTCCACTGTATCAAAATACATTCCCCAATTGGTGAGCATCTTCTCAATTTCTAATATTATACTACCAATTATAAATATTTTTGCACACATAGGCCCTTTTCTATAATCTTTTTGGGATAAACAGACATAGCAGTGGTAGTACTGGATAAAAAGGTAGGTATAATTTGGTTGTCTTTTGGGAATAATTCCAATTTACTTTCCAGAATGGCTGAATAAGTTGAGAACTCCAACAATAGTAATGTCCCAATTTCCTCACATCCTCTTCAGCATTTATCATTTTCGTTATCATATTAGTCAATCTGACAGGTTTGGGGTGGTATCTCAGAGTTGTTTTGATTTGCATTTCTCCAATCAAAAGTGATTTAGAGCACTACTTTATATGCTTATAGAGAGCTTTGATTTCTTCAGCTGAAAATACCTATTCATATCTTTTGACCATTTATCAATTGAGAAAGTTTATATTTTTATGTGACTCAGTTCTTTATATATTAGAGAAAGGAGACTTTTATCCGAGATACTTGCTGTAAAAAAAAAAAAAAAAAAAAGTTTCCTAGCTTTCTGCTTTCCTTCTAATCTTGCTTGCATTGGTTTTATTTGTTAAAGCTTTTTACTTTAATCAAAATTATCTATTTTACATTACCTGTTCTACTGATCCACCACTCAATTTTTTGGTCAGTACCATATAATTTGGGTGATTACTGTTTTGCAATGTAGTTTGAGTTCTGGTAATGGCTAGACCAGTTTCCTTTTTATTTTTCATTAATTCTCTTAATATTCTTGAGCTTTTGCTCTTCCAGATAAATTTTCTTTTTCCTAGCTCTAACAAATAATTTTGGTAGTCTGAATGGCATGGCACTGAATAAGTAAATTAGTTTAGGAAGAATTGAAATTTTTATTATATTGGTTTGGCCTCCCATGAGCAACTGACATTTCCCCAATAGACATGAAATGTGCTCATATAGTTTCCGGGTTAGTTTTGACAGGTAGATGCCCAAGTATTTTATATTGTTTACAGTTATTTTAAATGGAATTTCTCTATCTCCAGCTGCCGGGCTTTGCTGGTCACATAAAGAAATGGTGAAGATTTTTGTGAATTTCTTATATACTTCAACTCTGCTAAAATAGTTAATTATTTCAAGTAGGGTTTTTTTTTTTTTAATAGTACTTTATTTTTCCAAATACATGCAAAGATAGTTTTCATCATTCACCTTTGCAAAACCTTGTGTTTCAAATTTTTCTCTTCCTCTTCCCTCCTCTCCCCTCCCCAAGACTGCAAGCAATCCAACATGTTAAACGTGCAATTTCAAGTAGTTTTTAAATTGATTTTCTAGGCTTCTCTAAGTAGATCATATTACATGCAAAGAGTGATACTTGTTTCCTCACTGCCTATTCTAATTCATTCGATTTCTTCTCTTTCTGTTATACCTCATGTTTCTAGTACTATATTTAATAACAATGATGATAAGCATTCTTGCTTCACATCTGATCATACTGGAGGCTTCTGGTCATTCCTAGATAATGTTTGCTAATGCTTTTAAATAGATACTGCTTATCATTTTAAGGAATGTTCCCTTTATTCCTATGCTTTTGATTCCTTTTAATAGGAATGGATGCTGTGTTGTCAAAAACTTTTTCAGTATTTCTTGAGATAATTATATGGTTTTATTATTGATATGGTCAATTATGTTGAAAGTTTTCCTAATACTGAACCAACCCTACATTTCTGAAATAAATCCCACTGGGTCATAACATATAATCCTTATGATATATTGTAATTGTCTTGTTAATATTGTGTTCCAATTTTTACATCGATACTCATTAAGATAATTGGTCTATAATTTTCTCTGTTCTTTCTGGTTTAGGTATTGACACCAGATTTTTGTCATAAAGTTTAGCAGAACTCGTTCTTCACCTACTTTTCCAAATAGTTCATAGTGTACTGGAATTGTTTTTTAAATATTTGGTAGAATTTATTTACAAAGCTATCTGGCCCTGGCAATTTTTTTTTCTTAGGGAGTTCATTACTAACCTGTTCAAATTCTTTTCTGAGATGGGTTTATTTAGGCCCTCTATTTCCAGATCACTTAATTTGGGCAATTTATATTTTCACAAATATTCATTGATTTTGCTCTGATTATCAGAGTGACACACATTGGGGCAAAATATTTCCTAATGATTGCTTTAATTTTTTCATTGGTGGTGATTTTACTCTTTTCATTTGTGATACTGGATATCTGGTTTTATTTTAACCAAATTAACGAATGGCTTATCTAGCTTATTGGTTTTTCATAAAAACCAGCACCTAGATCTTATTAGTTCAATAACTTGGTTTTTTCACCCCAAACTTAATTCTCATTTTTGATTTTCAGGATTTCATATTTGGTACTCAGTTGGGAATTTTTAATTTGCCCTATTATTAGGTTTAATTGCATGTCCAATTCACTGATCTGTTTTTATATTTTGTTGATGTAAGAATTTAGAGAGATAAATTTTCTGCTAAATACTGCTTTGGCTGTAATCCGTAAAACTTATGTTGTCTCATTATCTTTCTCTTTAATGAAATTATTTCTATGATTTTTGACTCACTTATTTCTTAGGATTAAATCACTTAGTTTCTAACTAATTTTTAATCTACTGCCCCTTGTTGAATGTAATTTTTGTTGCATTATGATTCAAAAAAGAATACATTTAATAGTTCTGTCTTTCTACTTTTGATTTTGAGAGTTTTTATGCTCTTTAATACATGATCAGTTTTTGTGTAGGTACCATGTACTAGTAAGAAAATGTTCCTTTCTGTTTCTGCAGTTTTCTCCAAAGATCTGTCTTATCTATTTACTTTCTAAGCTTCTTTTTTTTGGCTGAATTTATCAAATTCTGAAAAGGGACAGCTGAAGACCCTCACTACTATTGTTCTGCTATTTCTTCCTGTAATTCACTTCTTTTTGGAGTTACTTTTCCTTTAAGAATCTGGATGCCATACCATTTGGTACATATATATTTAGTATTGAAATTGCTTCATTGACTTATAGCAAAATGTAGTTTCCTTTCTTTTTTTTTATTTAGGTAATGATTTTTGCTTTGCTACCCTTTTTACTTCAGCTAAAGCATTAAGAGATTTATGTCCTGATCCCTTATCTTTACTCTTTATGTATCTCTTTTCTTCAACATATTGTAGAATTCCAGTGTTTGATCCATTCTGCTATCCACTTCCGTTTTATCAGAGTTCAGCTTATTCACATTCAGAATGATTATTATATATTTGTCTTTCTCCTTTCACTCCTTCACCAGTGTTTTTCTTGTCTATCACCTCCCCGATCAGCCCTCCCTTTTCTTAGTGCCCTCCTCCCCCCACCTTACCTCTTAAATTCCAATCAGGTAAGAAAGATTCCTATAGTCAACTAATTGTGCATATTATTCCTTTCTCTGAGCCATTATTTATGAGAGCCAGGTTCAAAGAATGCCCAACACCCACCTTCCCCTCCCTTCCACCCTAATAGATCTTTCAAGCCTCTTCATGTGAAATAATTTATCCTATTCTACCTCACCACCTTCTTCCCAGTGTATTCCTCTTTCTCATCCCTCAATTATTTCTTATGTCATTCCCTCAAATATACCTCATTTCTGTATGCTCTGTCAATGTAAATCTTTCTAGCTGTAACATTAGTGATATAATTTTTAGGAATTACAAGTATCTACCCATAAAGGAAAGGAAAGTAAAAACTTTGTTTTATGTTTCCTTTTCCCTTTTTACTTGTTTATGCTTCTCATGGGGCTTGATATCCTTTATATTTCCTTTTCCCTTTCTACTTGCTTAATGCTTCTGTTGGGTCTTGAATTAATGGAGGTCAAATTTTTTATTTAACTCTGGTCTTCTCCTTATAAAAGCTTGAAATCCTCCATTTCATTGAATGACCATTTTCCCCTTGATATATTTTGATTAATTTCATCAGATAAGTGATTTTTGCTTATATCTTAGTTTCTTTGCTTTCTGGAATTATCGTGTTCTATGACCTTCAATCTTTTAATGTTCCATAGCTAAATCCTGTTTAATCCTGATTGTGAATCCCCAATATTTGGATTGCTTTTGGACTACTTGCAATATTTTTAACTTTACCTAATAGCTCTGAAAATTGACTGTCATGTTCTTTGAAATGTTATTTTGGGTTTTCTTTCCTTAGACAACTGGTAGATTCTTTCAACGATTATTTTGTCCTCTGGTTCCAGGATATCAAGGCAATTTTCCTTGTTAATTTCTTGAAAGATGTTGTCTACATCCTCCTTTTGATTATGGCTTTCTAGTAGGCCAGTGATTCTGATATTGTCTCTGTTGGATATATTTTCCAGGTCAATTGTTTTTCCAATGAGATATTTTAGATTTTCTCCTACCTTTTTCCTTCTTATGAATTTGATCGATTCTTGCTGTCTCGTGGAGTCATTAACTTCCACTTTCAAGATTCTAACTTTTCAGAATTTTTGTACTTTCTTTTCAATTTGGCCAAGTATACTTGTTAAAGAGTTGTTTTCTTCAGATGATTTTTTAAATCTTTTTTTTTTTTAATTTGGTTAATTCTACTTCTGCCTTTCCCCTTTCTTCTAAATTTGAGCTCCACCCCTAGGTGAAAGGAGTATTGTTTTAGGCTCCTTGTGCCAGGTGTTGCAGACCTGGGGCTGAAGTGATGCACTGATGTTGTCCTAAGGCCCGTGGGGGACTTTATTGTCTGGTGCTACAGTAAAAGGGTGAGGTGGTATCAGGTGCCACTGGAGGACATAGAAGCCTGACAGCTTACCTAGTATTGAACCAGGGTCCTAGTGCTGATGTCTGAGCATGTACTGAGGCAGGTGGGGAGTTTCTGCATTTCCCTGAGGATACACTGAAGCACAAGGAGGTCTGGCTGCTGTAGTGACTATTTGCCCAGCTTTGCTGAGGTATTGGCATTTGCCTGCTCCACTGCAGTGGGATTATCTATAGCTGCTATGCTGAGTTGCTTGTTAGAACTTCCTATCCTGGACTGCGCTCCCCTTTTACAAAGAGTGAGACAGACCTTTCCTCCTGGTCTTCCAAGTTTCTTGGGCTCAAAGTTTGTTTCATCCTGCCTTTTTGCTGGTGCTGCTGTCCCAGGATTTAGTTTGGGAGTGCTATTTTATGGTTGTTAGAATGGGAATATGGGAGAATTACAGCAATTCACTGCTTACTCCACCAACTTGGCTCCCAGATGTCTCTATTATTAATTTTTACACAGAACTTCACAAAAATAAGTATGACAGCAATTTGATCTTGGAATGGGACAAATTAAAAGAACAGCATCTGGTTCACTGTGAAATGGTGTGTCATTTTAGATATAACCCAAAATAAATCCCAAAAGACTGCCCAGAGAATAATAGAACCAGAGCTAAAAGGGACCTCAACCAGTCTACTTTCTTAAGAGATATCTAATACTAAGTGAAATAGATGGGCCATAGGCTACACCTGAGAAATCTATTTATTCAGAAGATTTTTATTGTAAATATACTTGTTGAGATTAGAACAGCTCGCCCTTTTTTTCACTTTCTTACTTACATCAGTGACCCATCACCCATGTTTGGGACCCCAGGGTTATGTTGGATTCTTGCCCTTCCTTGGTTCACCAGAGGCTGTTTGAAATTGAGGAAGTAAAGAGGGCAGAGGAGAGAACTCTGGGGAAGGCTTCAGGAAAATGAAGCACATCTAGCCAAGTATACAGAGAAGAAGAAGGAGGATGAAGAGTCTTGAAAGCTGAGGCTTTTCCTCCCCTCTAGGCTGGGGAGGCAGAGGGTCCTGGGTGCAAGAGTGATTTGAACACTTTCTAGCTATGCAACCCTGGGCAAGTCCAGACTTCTCTGGGTCTCACTGACTTCATCTGTAAAATGGGCATACAACTGCCAGTACTCCCCACATCACCAGGCTCCTGCAACAAGAGTTATAATAATAATAACAACAACATAATTAGGGTAAACAATTTCCACATATGCAGGACTTTGAGGTCTGCAAGCACTTCCCTACATTATCTCATTAGATCCTGTGAGGACTAAGAAAAGGCCCCCTCCCTAGCCTCCCACATCTAATTACTAAGCCCTTAGTACCTCTCCAAGTCCCTCCCATCATGTACACTACAGTCTGGCCAGGCAGGACAACGCAGTACCCTTCCCACAGCTCCCAGCTCTGCCTCCTCCTTTCCTAAGCCACTCCCCAGGCCTGGAATGCTCTTTCCCTCCATCTCTACCCATCCTGTAAACACCCCCTCATTATTGGAACCTTCCCTGATGTTCCCAGTATCAGAAGTATCTCTCCCTCTGGGCCCCCTTCACACTCCTGTCACATTCTATTCTGTATTTCAGTTACTGAACAGGTGCTTAATAATTGTTCTTCCTCAGATTCAAGATTGGATTCCCATCACAAGTGCCTTCCCTTAGCACTGCCTCAAAGAGCGATTTGTCCAAAGAAAACACTTCATAAATGGTCGCTAAATGAATGAATGACCGAACAAGTCGATGTGCTGGGTTAAAAAAGCCTTTTCAAAAGTGTTCCCATTACGCAGGGGAGACCGCCAGAGCTCAGATGTGCTTCCTGTGGCTTAGGCTCTGTGGCCAGGGTGGATCCATGCTATTTATAAGTCTGCTTTGCTCCAATATCATCCATGAAAAATAAGCACAAGTAACTTATTGTTCCAGAGCACTAGCTATGGAGACAAAAGACCTGGATTCAAATTCTACTTCTGCTACTCACAACTCTGGGGCTTTGAGGATAAGTTCCCTTTAACTCTCTGAATCTCAGTTTGCTGTAAAAGGAGGGGTAGGGCATCGAGGTGGCCCAGGCCCACAGAGTGCCCTGCCTGTAAGATTCTACTTCCACACTTAAATCTGGACTCAGACATGTCTTAGCTGTGTGACCCTGGGCAAGTCCCCTAACCTTGTTTGCCTCAGTTTCCTCATCTGTAAAATGGACTAGAGAAGGAAATGCAAACCACTTCAGTATCTTTAATAAAAAAAAAAAAAAAAAAAAAAAGCCAAATGGGGTCAGGAAGGCCTCAAGAGTTAAGAAACAACTGAAAAAACGACTGACACAACAACTAGAAGGAGGGGCTTGGACAAGATGATAAGGTTTCCAGTTCTAAAGCTCTGACCTAGATTCCTTGAACTAAGGTGACAGAGGAATTCAATGACCTGTTGTAAAGATTAAATTAATCAGACTTGCTCAATATCATTATTGAAAATCTATTGGCCCCCAATTGATCTTAGCCAGTTACTCTGGACTCCAAAATAGACATCCTCCCCAAACCACACAGCACTAGACAAACATGTACAGCCATTACATTAAACAGCACCTCTAATCTTCTTAAAACCAACCAAAAGTTATTCAAATGATGATGATCAGCCACTCCCTGGCCCCACACCCCGAAACAACAACACCCAGTTACATTCAATTAAACCCAGCCTTTCCCACTGCTCCCTTACTCTTAAATCTTCTGTTAACTCTTTGTGCTATTAACCTTTCTGTAACTCTTCTATGAAAATATTCTTCCAAGTTTCCAGGTAAGTATTCAGAAGAGGAAGGCAAAGGCTTGTTTTGTTGAATTTCATGGCAAGTCTGCCCTCCTTCCACTGGAGAAGGCAGCCTCCCACATTTTTCCACAGAATTTCAGAGAGCACGGAGGAAAGGAAGTTTATCAGTGGAGACTGTCAGTTCAAAATCCACATTTTTCCACTCCCTACTTAGTGGTCCTATGTAGGGGCTGAGAAGAGAAAGTTCTATTTATCCCCAGATCATGCAATCCCTTTCAAGGGAACACATTTCTGGAACTGAAATGTAGGAATTGAAATGTAGAGAGACAGCAAGGGAAGCCAGTTATTTACCATTTACATAGGCTGTCCTCTATCTTGTACTTACTCATTTTTCAACATTCACCAGCCTCGCTCGTGTGGGAGGGAAAATTGTGACAGCCAGAATGAAGGAGATATGAGGGTCAATGACATCTATAACTACTTACTTACATCTCCCACATTTCTAAAGCCAATCTCACATCACTTTCTCCAAATTAAGCAGCCTTCTGCCAATAACACTATCATTAAAAAGTCACTCAAGCTTCAAAATCATGTCTTTGACTCTTCCCTGTCCTTAAACCTCCACCATATCCAATCTTGCAGTCAAGAATTTAACAAATATTTCTTAAGCACATAGTACTTGAGAAGCAGCTGTGCCGGATGATGGATGCAATGATGAACAAGAAAAAGACCCTGCCATTTGGAAATAAAAGCATGTGAAAGGCACAATGTGTTCAGAGAGATGTGCAAAGGAAGAGCATTCAGATGGGGAGATGGTGGTACCTGAAGGGAAGGATGGCCCAGGCAAAGCATATGATGGGAACAAAGCTTCATTTATAGGAAAGAGTAAGACATGGCTAATAATCTACTTTGACCAGAATGAAAAAACTGAAGGGTGATCCTTAGGTGTCAGGTTATAGTTGACTTTGGATGACAAGGTTTGGAGCTCGGATTTTCTTTTATGGGCAACAGAAAGCCATTTAAGGTTTTTTTTCAAGGCCATCAGACCCAAATCCACAGAATACTACTCTTGTACAATGTATCAGAACCCTCTGGGGAGATTAAAGGATGAAAAAGGTAAAGGCTAAAACCCAGTCAGGAAACTGCTAGAATAGTCTAAGAAGAGACAAAGGAGGCCAGGTCAGAGTTATTTCTATTCATGTTGTGAATAATTAACACTTTAAAATGCCACTTTATGCAGGGTGTCCCTAAAATCTTGATGCAATTTTAGCCTGAATGGCTATAATAGCTTTAAATTACACCAAAACTTTTGGGACATCCTACAGTTTTGGATTTGGGATTAATTGTGGGGAGGAGGGGGGGTTTAATTTTTTTTTTTCCAGAAAAATCTTCTTAGGTGGCTAGTACAGATATTCTTATTCCTCTCATAAATGTACTAAAATTCAGAAAGGTTAAATCACTTAGCAACTAAATGTTGAAACTGATATTTAGAAACTGACTGGCCTTGAGGGGCACAAGAGGGTCAAAGATGATTGAGGTTTTTAGCTAAGGGGACTGGGCTAAGGCTGAAGCTTTAACAGAAAATTAACAATTCAAAAACAAAGCAGAGAAAGAGAGAAGCTAGGAAGGGAGGCAGTTTGGGGGGAGAAATGCAGGTACAGTAAATGTGGATATAAAGTATTCCAGTTTACCAAGTGTCTTCTTAGTAGGTATTGTTATTTTAACTTTACAGTAAAAAATGTGTAACATTTATTATATAGATTTTTGAAATGGAAATTTATTGTTTTATATTCAATCATCTCTTAGGTCCCATTGTGATACTGAAAGGTTTTCTCTTTTTCTCATTTTGGATTTAAGTTTAAAATGAATTAAATTTTTTCTTTTAAGAAATTTTACATGTTAAAAAATGGGTGGTCAGAGAGATTATGTGATTTGTCCAAGTTCACACAGCTGTGTGAGTTTGCTACAGAGCAAAGTCTTGTGGGAAATAATCTTGAGTCCAAATCCTGTATGCCTCCCAGTAGGCCCTTTCACCTATCTCCACCCCCACCCTCCAATTGCGAGCATCCCCAGGACTTTCATTTTGGATATGCTGAGCTTGGTATCAGTTTTGTAGGATGTTCAAATGGCAGCTGGAAATGTAGGTCCAGAATTCAGGGGAGAACTAGAAAGTGCTTCTAGTATTATCCCTTCTTTTCCATTCCCAGTTCCTAGTTCTGCCCTCTGAGGCCCATAAGTCTCATCACTGCTTTCTGCAGTCAGCCCTTAAAATACTTGAAGACAAAAATAGAATATGCTCACAAAGATCTGAAATGGCTGAACAAATTATGGCATGTGAATACAATGCAATATTGCTGCGCCAAAGGAATGCTAAAAGACGGCATGAAGCAAAAGATTGGCAGCTGATGACTAGATAGATACGAAGATAGACATTCAAGATAGACAATGCCCTATATATACTGGCTCTGTGAATGAGGGAACATATTAACTTCTCAAATGTCCCCCCAAAATTCTCTAAGACTACATAAATATCAGCACAGTTGCCAATTTGCAACAGTAAAGGAAATTTCTTCAGGAGACAATTCCTTCACCAACAAAGTAGAGCTAGACTGACTGACTAAATGAATGAAAAGGAACACTAACTATGAATAACTCATAAAAACATGGAACAACTTGTAAAGAATAAAAAAGCAGAACCCAAACAAACTGTACATGATGATCATAATGACATGTCAAGTCAACAAGAACAATTCTAATCAAATACAAATCAACATCAGTATTTTATCAAGAAGGGCAAAGAATATATTTCTCTATCCATAATCAATAAACTGTTTGGGGATAATGTAATCATTTTTAAAGAACTTTCTGGACTTTTTCTAAAAAAGTATTAAATGAAATTTCATGAAAACAAACTGTATTCATGCATATTGTTTTAAAGTTAAAAAAAAAATAACCAAAAATATCTATCAGATTCCCTCTAAGTCTTCACATTACCAGATCCTATCATATGACATAAAGTTAAGTACCTTCACCATCCTGGCTTATTTCTATAAAATTTCCAGCTTATCAATCTCCTTCTTAAAACGTTTTAACCAGAATTGAAAACAATACTCCAGATATGGTCTGACAAGAGCAGTGTACATTGGAGCTACTGTTTTGCTGATATGAGATTCTAAATCTTGCTTAAAAGAGCCTGATATTCCAGTTGTATCCCATATCATTGATTCATGTTGTTCTTAGAGTTCACAAAAATTCCCACATCTTTTTCAGAAAAATTGGTATTCAGCTACTGGAGAAGTAGATTTTTGTGAACATAAGTGTAAAATTATATTTGTCCCTTAAATTCCATCTTCTAGATTCAGCCAATGTTCTACACAATTGAATTTGTAGAATTTTTTTGAACAACTTTTTGAATCCAGACTCGGTTATCCAACATGTCAACTATCTTATTTACCTTAGTCATCTTTGTCTTCCTCTAAGCCACTGATAAAAAAAAAAAAAAAAGTGTTAAACAGCATAGAGTGAAGGGTAGATCCCTGCAGCAACACAGTCATATTTTAATTCTTTGAGTCCGGTTATTCAACCAGTCTCCTACCCCATTTGACTTCATCTTCTAGTGCCCATCTTTTTATCTTATCCATGTATAAAGCCTAAACGGATTTTGTCAAACATAATTATCAAATTATAAAATTTTCTTTGGTAAAATTTAGATGATTTTTTTTTGACATGGGCCCCTTTTGGTGAGATGATGAAACCCAGGGACCCCTTCTCAGAATAATGTTTTTTAATGCATAAAATAAACATGTAGGACTACAAAGGAAACCAATTGTACTGAAGTATAGTTATGAGAATATTTTTTAAAATACGAGTCTGGGGCAGCTAGGTGGCTCAGTGGAATAGAGCACCAGTCCTGAAGTCAGGACAACCTGAGTTCAAATCTAATCTCAGATACTTAACACTTCTAATTATCTGACTCTGGGCAAGTCACTTAACCCTAATATCCTCAGAGAAAAAACAAAAAAAGAAGTCCATACACTCCAGATTAAGAACCACTGATCCCCTCTAAAATAACAATAGCATTGCAGTCAAAAAGAGAGAAAATTATATTAGTCTGACATGGCCACTTCTGGCTTCCTGGGATCATGGCTTCCTTTTCTAGATGGCCATGCTCCATCCCTTTGATAATACATTCTAGAATTTTGTCAAGAAGTCAAACTCACTGACCCAAGTGTTGGCAAACTACTCTCTTCCTTATTTTGAAAACTGAGACTTCACTTCCTTGTAACAGCTCTCCCACTCTACATATCTTTCAGCCTTGACTGACAATAGTTCTGTAAGCCCATGGACCAGCCTTCAGTGTCTGAGGACACTGCTGGCTTACTGCAATCTCCTCCATAGCCCCGTGTCTCTGCAAACTCCATCGGGCCCTCTGAAATAGCTCCTGTACACAATAAGCCTTGACAGATGTTTGTTGAATGGAAGTAGAAGCAGCTGATTTAAACCTTTATTTACAGCTGAGGCTAAGAGCCTCCAGAGGTAAGGAGCTGTTGCCAAGGTCATATGGACCACAGACTTAACCTCACAGGTTTCAAGGGCAGAATCTCTCTCTGCTCCTGCACCACTCTGGCCAAGTCTTAGCTCCTCTGGGCTCTTTCCTGCTCTAGAGGACTCCAGGTCTGGGACGTCACTCTCTGGGGGATTCTCTTTCAAGCACTGGGCTCCCAGCGGGTGCTCAATAGATACTTCTGGACTAATGGATACATCGTGTGGAACACTGGCAACCGTCTGGTTATTTGAAGGTGAACTAGGACCGGGCAGAGTCCTGATCACCTCTTGGCTTGTCTCTAGGCTCCGTGACACAAGGGAAGCCACCAGATTACCAGATAATCCTCACAACAAAATGTGGGACAAAGAAGTCTGTTTTGAGATTTGAAAGGTAACCTGGGATGACCCTTGTATAGTTAACTCTCCCCTCTTAACTGTAAGATGTACCAGCACATTAAGGGGCAGGGAAAGAAGATGGTGAAGGACACCACAGTGGCCAGGAGCCAACGCCTTGGAGCTGGGTGGGAAGAAATAAAATGTCATTAGCAAGTAACCGCCTCCATCTGTCCCCTCCCAATCTCTGTCCACAGGGCTGGAAATATAAGTGCAGGGGGTGTGGTAGCAGCAGCTGCTGAAAAATGAGTGAGTTAAATGAAGCTCCCTTCCTTTTTTATCCTACCTCAAGCCCTTGTCAGAACTGCCAAGATTGTAGGTCATTAGAGAGACACAGAGAAGTGATGGCATCCTCTTCTCTCAAGAATTTTAGGAAAAGCACCAAGAGTCACATTTCTGGAATGAGTTACTTTTGTTAAGATGCTTTATAAGATGGCAGAATATATTGTCCCTTTCCCAGCATTGGCTCAGAGTGAGGAGAACTGAATTTAAATCTCTGCTCATTTTTATCCCGGTGCCTTTAGGGCAAGACCCTCAGTTTCCTGATGCCAAAGAAGGGCCCCACCAGTTAAGAGCCTCCCAGTCCCTCCCAGTTGTAAGGCCCATAATGCTGGTTTGGGAATTCGGTGACTCCACAGACACTGGACGTGAGTATGTGGAAGGGGTTCCCATGCCCTGCAGACAATGCCAGCTCCTCTGCTCCCACTCCAAATAGTTTCCGAGCTCAAGAAAGCAGAGATTTGCTGGTCCTCGTGTTATCGAGTAATTTTTGAAATTCTTCCTCAATTACACATTACAGCCTTATCTGCAATCTCCGTAGGCCACATAGGCCTGCTTTCACGTCATGCCCACTGTGCCTCTAGGACACAAGTATCACTCCCAAATAACCCGGGCTCTCATAAACATGAGATCGTTTTACATTAAGGTTTGCAGGAATGTGGCTTTTTCCCGTCTTGGAGGAGTGGTAAAGGGAGGGTGGTTTGGAATATGAGGGTTAAAATGAAGCTTCTGTTTCTGCTCCATCAATGATTAACTCTTTTGCTGCTGAATGCAGAATAGCTAAGATTTCTGGACAGCATGTATTGCACCCCTGGGCCAGAAGGACAGAAGAAAACAAACATGAAAATCAGCACACTTTTGCACACAAAAGGGGCCATGCTTATGAGAGCTGGAATTATGTAGGAGAAAGATTTGCATTCTGGAGGCAAATGTGAAGGCAGGATGTGAAAGGAGGACTCTGTGGGCTATGGAAAAACATTAATGCCAGCAGGGTCTGGCCTTCTGTGGTGGAACAAGAGTTTTTTTCCTGTAGTTTTCATCTGGAAACAAGGTATTTTAAGTTGCTGTTATGAATGAACTAAAAACATTCATTGCATGAACTTAGTTTGATTAACTAACAGATAAAATCTATACAAAATGCTTCGATACTTAGAGTGAAATGCTGACAGGGCGAAGCTAAGATAACTTACATCACCACAAATCATAGAATAAATGTGGAGATCAAGAGATAAGGCACAACTGACTCCAACAATCTCTGCAAAAACAAAGCCTATTAGCTTCTAGATGAAACCATAAAACCCAAAGCAGGAGAAGTAACTAGGTATTACATGTGTCAGGGTAATTTTATATTGAAAGGCATTACTATAAAGAACTATTAGACATATATTTATAGATATAGATATATAGTTAGACATACCTGTGTGTGCATATATAAACACACACTAAAAATATATATATGTAAAATTTTGTCTAAAGTCATTTCTATATAAAGCCATATTAAACATATAGTAGTATATATAGATTTATACAAATATAATTTCTTTATGATATATGTGTGCATAACCACACATCTAAACATATTTATATACATGTAATTTTATTTAGAAATCATTTCTGTATGCATTTAAGTATATAAATGTATTTCTGTTTATTCACATGTATTTCATGTCTACATAAAGACATATTAGGTATATGCAAATATATAAATCTACTTACATAGATTTATATAGAGATATAAATATAGATCAATCGATCGATTTAGCTCTATAGCTATATGTAGATACTTTTCTATCTCTGCATCTATACAGCCTGGACTTCTGATGAGTATAGGGAATTCTCGATGAGGAAACCATTTACCAATATTGATCAGCAAATAATTTCTCTGCAATGTTTGGTCTTAGAAAGTCTCCTAGGGCATATAGGAGAACTTTTCTAGGACACATAGTGAAAATATGTCAGAGGCAGAATTGAACCCCAAATCATTTTGCCAGGCAAAACATATATAAGGTATAGACTTAGTATAGCTAGGCTGATAGATATGCAAATATAAACACATAGATCATCCTATACATATAATATGTAAATACAACTAGATAGACAGACCTGGAGACCAAAAGATCTGAATTCAAATCCAGCCTCACTTATTTGGGGGGGAGGAGGGGAGTGGCAGGAGAGAGGAATGGTGTTAAATGATGTCTTTGCTCAAGGTTACATAACTATTAAATGTCTGAGGCTATATATGAACCAAGTCCTCTTGACTTCAGGGCCTATACTCTTCATAGCTGCCTCTTCTTCATATACTTCTTATCTGTGTCACTTTGGATAAGTCACTTAATGTCCTTCTGCTGCGGTGGCTTCATCTATAAAATGAGGATAATAATAGCACCTACCTCTCAGAGCTGTTTTGAAGATAAAATGAGAAATAATATTTGCAAAGTGATTTGGCAAAACTTAAAAAAAAAGCATACACAAATGTTAGTGTTTATTATTACTGTTGCTGTTATTATCACTGTTACTACACCTATAGTTTCAAGGTACTTATTTAAAAGCAAAACAAAGAATGAATCATCTTTTTCATTCCTTGAAATTAAAAGCAAATACTTAGTAGTAGGTTGTGGCTATTAGAATAGTTCCTCACAATTCACACAGAAGCTAGGATAGAGAAATGACAATCACAGATTTAGGAATGAAAGGACCCAAAACGTCATCTGCTCCAACTCTGCCATTTTACAGATAAAGAATAGAAGTCCCATGATTTGCCCAAGGTTTCACTAAGTGATAGAGCCAGCACTTCTGACTCCAAATCCAAAGCTCTTCCTGCTACATCCTGACTTCAGGATTTTGTGGAACAGTCTGAATTTTGACTCACATAAAACTCCCAGCTTTATGATTGACCACATGTCTTTATGCCAATCCTATAAAGTAGATAGGCACAAAAATTAATTATTATCTCCATTTTACAGATGAAGAAACTCATACACAGGAAGGATAAGTGATTTGCCCTGTAAGTAATGGAGCTTGTTCAAGTGTTGTTCATGCTTCCCTTTGAAAGAGGACCAGTAAAAGAAATCAAGAGAATGATGCCTTCACTGGCTCTTGAATGGGGTCTAAGTGAGAGCAAGGTGCAAAGTCATCAGCCTTACTGTCTCCTCCAGAACTTAAGCCTTGTAATTCTATTAGTGCTCTCTGCATTACCATGCCAACATTTATGGTAGATCTAACTGGTATTTGAAGGGGAACAAAAGACCTAAGATGTTATTCACCTGGCTTTTTAGGGAGGATTCCAAACCATTTCAACCATCCCACTAGAAGCCTATTCTAATGCCCCTCCTTAACCAGTTCCTCACTCCCACTCCAGGGGCCATATTTAGGTTGAGTAATTTATTCTATCTTTATCTAGTTAGTACAGATTTGTTTGCTTAAAGTCTCCCCATTTGATTGTGAGCTCCCTGAGGACAGGGATTGCCTTTTGCCTCAAAGAGTTTGAAACTAGAGAGATTTAAGTTAAAATTTGGACTTAGGTTAAAATTAAGCTAGGCCAACTCCAAAACTTCTATTATTCTACTCACCAATAAGAATGGCAAAAAAAAAAAAAAAAGTCTCATTTCTTTATTTCTCAAAAAAAATTGTATAATCATACTTCCTTTTTTCTTTTAATTCAAAACCTGAACAGAACAGTTGCAATACCAATAAGCTGTACTAATTCTTCCTTCTAAGCCATCCAAAAGAATAAGGCCAAGCCAACAATAAGAGATTATTTTCACTAAAAGGGCAATGGAAAAGCTCATAATGAATGGGTATGAGTTGACTGTAATAAAGGAACAATAAAGAACCCAAAACATGTTCAAGAAAAAGGATGGATTATACACTGATGAGCAAAGCGGGTGAGGGGAAAGAGGGAAAAGTCCCCAAGCATAATGGGGGAGGGGGGACCCCTTGTAGTTATCTTAGAGGAGATACATAAAATGGGCAGACATAATGGGTTTGCAATCTGCGCTGTTGCATAGAACAGCCCACATTAATGAAATCAGAGTCGTCTTAAGTATTGAATAATTTTTTGACCACAGAATTCACTGGACTAAAAAGAAAGCTAAGGTTTTAACATAATCATTCTGATCACAGTGATGACAGAGGTTATCATGTCAGCACCCTAGGGATTCAGTTATAACTCCACCTCTCAGCCAATCAACCAACTAACTTCTGCTTCAATGTCAACAGCTCACCAAATCACCAAGTCACAGCTCTCCACTAAGAGAGATCAATCCATTGGTACTTCATCAACCTGGGTGATTTCCAAGCTACCTGCTATAAGGATTGCTCTTTAGGGATTGCAAGAATTCTCAGGGAGGACCCACCTCCACTCTTCTCAGATGGTCCTGTAAGCATGAATCCAAAGCAATTTAGAGTTTGAGGAAATTACAAGTAGCTCCACATCCCAAAAACACTGGGAATCACTTTCAGGAACTATTGGTTGTAGGACCCACTGACAATAAAGACAGACTTGTGAATTGAGAGAAATTGTAATTAGTAGTGATCACAGAAATATGAATCAAGAGACTCGGGGGCAGTGGAAGCTTTGCCACTGGCCATTAGTCGCTTTACAAAACTATTTAGCTGCCAGCTTCCAAAGATAATCCATTTAGACTAGATTGTCTGTAAGGTCCCTTTCAACTCTTGGAGACAAGATTTTTCTGAATATGAGGCAAACTCAATAGCGTCCTCATCACAAAAACACAAGACTAGATCTTGCCAAATGAATCAGCTATTGGTGGCTTAGACATTTAGAAAAATGCATTAAATGTTTTGATTATTAGAGTACCATTAGATTTTGTACACTGGAGTTAACATTTATTGAAAAGATAGCCTTGTAGCTTGAAAGAGTATCTTCTGCTATCTCCCAGAAAATATGGCTTATTCATCTTGTAAAAGCTGGTTCAGGATGAGTCCACTTCCACTCCCCCACCAAGACTTCACTGTAAGGAGTGGTTGCCAACCCTTCAGAAACAGGATATATTTTCTAAGGCTTATGGGTCATGTCATGTCATGTTCCAATCACCATGTGCTCTTTGTTTTCTGGATTTTGTTTTCTTCTACAACCCAGACCATGCCAGTCAATCACAGATGAGGGGATTTGATCTTCTCCCCTGTAGAAGTAGGCCCCACCATCTCACCATGATTTTAAACCAAAGTCGGGAGGTCTGCAATGCATCAACATGAACTATGTTCCAGGACTTTTTGAACATTTAGTACATTTTTAGGCAAAGAGAAAAAAAAAAAAAAAGATGGCAGATGGCATCCTAAAATAACCACAAAGATTGAGGAGCTTCATTGCCCAGCTGTTTCTTCTTCCTTAAGGATATGCACATTTCAAGTCCAGAGCCATCCTTCTTGATGAATAAGTTAAGATCAAGGCTTATTTCATAGCAAATGAGTAGAACCATAAAAAAATTTGTCCATTTCCCACCCCCACATATTATGGAAGTTGGAATTGCTCCTAACCAGGCAACAATTATCCTAAACTTGGAGAAGGGTAATTAACAACATTTCTTTTTCCAAGTCATTACTACTTTAACAATTCTGCTCAAAATGGGCCTAACTGGATCCACTTCACATTTGGAAAATTTGCCGAAAAGGGCACATAAAAATGTAGGCTTTGCACTTTGCCTCATCTACAGAAAGTTTTTGACAAATTTAAAATGCTACTGGGAATACTACAATTCATATTTTCTCTTGCTTTCAAAGGTAGATGAGTGATTCAGGTCCTTTGATCAATTCTAAAGTTTAACTCTAGCTTCTTCAGGAGCCTGCAAATCAATGTTCCCAACTTCTGATAATGGCAGGGAAAGACTTTTATGTTCACCGTCCACTAGGGCTCTCTCCAGCCTTTCATCCCCTCACAGCCTATCCAACCTCAGCACAGATTCATTCATTTAACAAATATTTTATCAAACCCAATATTACCCTAAGATGCTATGGAAAAACAAAACTGGGCCAATCTTGGTCCTTGCCTACATTTATAACCCAATCAAAAAGGAATTAAGATACAATAAATCTCTTTAAACTAAAGCAGCTCTGAATAAAGTCCAGATAACTGGAGTTCAAGTCTAGCCTTAGAAAGATATTCTTGGACAGTTACCCTGGGGGCAATGCACCAGATCCAGTTCAAAGACAAGTCTGTAGTCAGAGCCACAGGACTGGAATCATGGGGGTGTAACCTGGAAATTATCAAGCAAGACACTGTAGAGAAGACCAGCACCGTAGCAGGACTTTGTGCTTGGCAAGGACTGTGCTGGTAGGCAATAAGGCCAGGAAGGCAGAAAGAGAAAAGGAAGAAAAATATGTGTTCTGGGAAAGGTTCAAAGTGTTTAGACCAACTGCAATAACTGTAAAGATTTTAAAGGAGGTGAAGTGCTCTCCCCTTAACAGACCAGCCGTACAGCTAGTGCTGGTACCATTTACTGTGACCATTTTAAAGATGAGGAAACTGACGCTTAAAGTAGTTAAGTGACTTGACCATGGTCATACAGCTAATGTAATTATTGCCTCTTCAGCTTCAAAAGTCCCTTTCCCTGACTCCATGCAATCTCTGCAAGAGTTTACAATGGGAAGAAATCAAAGAAAAAACTGGAAAGACAGACAGGCCACAGGGTACAAGGCCTTTTCCAGGCTACAGTGGTGTGATGGAAAGAAACTATCAAAAGCAATGGCAAATTATAACTCTCCTGGTTCAGACCTGGAGTCACAGTTTAGACACCAGAGAAAAGAGATTCAAGAATCTGAATAATACAATAAAATTCTAGTATTATTCTATTTACAGTATTATTCAATTTCTAATACTTCTAGATAGTTCTCAAATGATGAATAGTATGGATGAACAGAATTAGAAAAAGTGCTGGATTAGGAGGGAAAGACTATGGGTTCAAATTATTATTTTGCTATTCCCTTCCTGGCTTTATTTCCCCTCTGAACCTCACTTCCTCATCTATAAAATGAGGTGTTGGGCTAGAGGAACTCTAAGATCCCTTCTAGCTCTAAACATGTGAACAGTTTTCCCTTCCCCTATAAATAAATAGCAATGGCTGAGACACAATTTATAACTGACAATTCAAAAGCTATCAGCCTTTTTTCAGTAAAGTTAAGCAAGTTATGTAGGAACCAGCCTGAATCACTAAAGTCATTATTTTTTTTAACAAACAACTTCTAAAAGAAATTTACTATATTCTACAAAAAAAAAAAAAAAATTCTGGATCAACTACTAGTTAATATGAGTTGATTTGAATTTTATGAATAGTATAGATATCTACATATTGATGGCTTTTCCCTTCAAGAACAGCATAATACTTCTCTAATAAAATCCCCAGAGACTCGGATATAAGATAAGTAGTAAATTTACCTTAAAATCTGAATGAACTGAATAGAACAGAATTTCCCAGGAAGAAAACATAGGGCAGTGGGAAGAGGAAACAAGCCTGTGGCCAGTCAGCATCATTCACATGTGAGCAGGGAAAGGCACCTGTTACTTGTAAAATTAAATACTCTAATACTAAATAATTAAATAAATACTAAATACTATAAAATATAGTATTTGAAATTAGATAGGTCCTTAGAAATTATTTGTTGCACTCCTCTCATTTTACAGCTGAAAAAATGGAGACCTCCAGAAGTAATCTTTTATTCAAGGTCAAGAAGGTTATAGAGGAATAAGACCAGGATTTGATTCTAAGATCTCTACGCTGCAAACCCAGCAGTATTTATTCCTATACCAGCTTATAATGAAAGCAGACCCCACCCCACTCCCCAAAAAGCTAGAGGAACAAAGGTGAATAACTTGACCAGAGTGTCAGCCCAACCAATTTTAAACCAGAACCTTATAGTGACGTGGGATAAACATGAAGAGGTGACTGAAACTATTGAATAGGCTTCCCCAAAACAAGTTTCTGTTCCCATTCCGTGGAAGAATGCCTTAATTTAGAAAGGTTAAGGGCCCTATAGCATTTCCAGTCACTGCCTCTCCTCTCCCAAATGCTCCCTCCCCCTGACCAAGTATACATGTTTCTTGAATTTGAATTTTGCCCAACTTTAATTTTTATCCAAAATATGTTTTACATGATAGCACATGTATAAATGATATCAAGCTGTCTACCATCTTTGGAAGAGAGGAGGGAGAAAAATTTGGAACGCCAAAATCTTATAAAAATGAATGCTAAAAATTTTCTTGAAAAAAAAATTAAATTAAAAAAAATTTCTCCAAGTCTGCCTGACTGCAACAAAGCTCTCTCTTCCCAAGAGATGACCAGTTCTCCAGTCACTGTAGGGTAAAAAAAAAAAAAAAAAAAAAAAAGGCCCAACAACATACACTAGGCTATTCCAGACAAGATGTTTTACTGCTGCTTTATTACACAAACTGATTATGTTTAAAGCTCCCTGAGGAGAGGGGACTGGGGAAAAAAAGGATCGTCAGCAAAGACCTCTATTGGCATGGGCAAGAGGCAGTGGAATCTCCTTGGGGAATTAACTTACTCAAATACCATCGATCAACATTTGAAAACCCACACAGATCATGACAGAACCCTCAGCTGCATCCTTTGCCTTAAAAAAAAAAAAGAGTTCTGAAAGAGTTAAATTGTTCCAGGCAAAAGGGCTGAGCTTATTCTATCAAAATGCTCCAGATGGAAATCGCAGAATTTCTCTCCTCAGCTCTGTGGAGCACACACACTGTTCTCCTATGGCAAAAAAAAACAAAAACAAAAAAAAACACACAATGTTCTCAAGAAAGAGAATTTTTATTTCCAGGCACACAGTACAACTCTGTTTCAGCCTAGTCCTCCAGGAATATTTGCATTAACTGTCAATCACAAGCTTTCTGGGAGAGTATAAAAACTTACAGATTAATAAAAAAAAAGGAACAGAGAGGGTTCTGCAAAAAAAAAAAATGACAACAGTCCACACGATATGAAATTATATTAACTTATCCACACATTACCCTTCCATCCTCGATGACATTTATCAGCTCCAATCCCAGCAAAGGGACTAATACTCTAGAAACCAAGGGGCCCCAGAGGCCAGGCTATGGAATTTGACCAGACACTAAAAGCCTGAATTTTACTAAAGGAATCTGAATCCCCACAAGCCAAGAAGCCGGCTCTGGTCTTTGGGAAGGAGACAAGTTAGACTGACTGTCTTTGAGGGCAAGCCCCCCAGCAAAACCACAAAGGGATTGATGAGGTTGGGCCTTTCAGCCTCTGAAGGGTTCTACCTCCTCCTTACAAAGACTAGAAAGGGAAGAAAAAGCCACAGAAAAGGTAGAGAGAGTCTCAAAAAGTCCATCTATATTCTAAGACTTAAAACTTATTCAGATGACTTTAAAGCAAGATCAAGTAAAATAAGTCCTAATTCCATGTTCAACAGCTACTAGACTATAAACTCTCTGAGGGCAGAGATTAGGTCAGTTTTTTTTCCTAATACTTAACAGAACAATGGCAGTGTTTAATTCTGAAAAGGGAACTAGAGAGAAAATCCAAGTTCTGGGTTCTAATTCCTAATTAGCTATGTGACCTTGGATAAATACTTTAATCTCTGGGCCGGTTTTCTCAGCAAAAAATGAGATGTTTAGAACTGTTTTTATGGTTCCTTTTAGCTCTCAAATTCTATACAATATCAATGGGAAAAGACTGGAGGGAAAGAAAACTCTTCCGTCTGTGACAAGCTTAAAGAGAAACCTCAGAGATCCAACTGCATTACATCATCTCAGAGAGCAGTGTTTGTAAATATGCAAGTGTTTAATTCTGAGACCCACAAGAGAATTTCCAGAATTCCTTTACCAAAAGGATCCGTAGTTAAGATGGTTCTATGAACACCTTTCAGTCCTGAAGCTTCCTAAAAATACATGTGCAAAATCACTTTGTACCCTTAGTCAGATGGGATGCTTCTGAAGAGAGCCTGGAGCAGTGGAAGTTATTAACTCTGTGGGAACAGCTCTGAGCAGGATGTGAAGGAGGACAGACCTGGTTATAACCAGAGGGGGGATTCCAACGGGCAGAATGCAGCCAATCTGGACAGGACACAAAAGGCCAGTGGCCTATTGTTTGTAAAGAGAATCAGGGCTTATCAACCGGGACTAGAGGCCAAGACCTCACTCAATTCCAACTCCAAGCCACACCCCTCCCCAGCCCAGCACAACTGGATCTAGGATTTAGTTTGCTTCCTATTCCTGCTGTAAACCTAGTAGGGCTTTCAGTCATTTGAGGAGAGACCTTCAGAGCACACGCTAGAGGCGGACTAACTGAGGAGATAAGAGATCCCAGCATGGTGGGAACTGCAGATTAAGTCTCTCCAGCTGAAGTGATCAACTGGCTTCCCATTTTAAACCCTCCCAAGCATTGGCTGGAAGAAGGAAGGGTTACAAAGCTCTCCCTAAATCCGAAGTGTTATAAAAAGGTTTTCTAACAGATACAGGCAGAGGAGGAGGGGACACTTCCCTCTACCCTGAAACAAAGGAAAACCTAGATTTCCAGGCATGTGTTATAACATTCAAGGCCTACTTCCCATCCCCCAGCTGAAGTGTCACTAGACTGAGGCACATGGCTATCTCCAGTGACTGATTAGCTGACCAGGTTGGGTAGCCACACAAATGTAGGTTGTGTATTCCTCATTAACAGGCAGGAATCCAAGAAATGAAGGGCAGTAAGGAAGCTGGGTACAAGCTACAAGAATTCACTAGTCACATCTCCGACAACTGGTCACTTGTTTTGCAGGAAAATAATTAAGGGCTTTAAAATAAAAAAGGAAAAGAACAAAGGGTTAAACAAATATCTTTCCCTTTTCCAGAACCACAACCCTGAGGGATGCACAATTCAATTTAAAACCCCGGCCACCACATACTAATTCGGAGTGGAGGGCAAAAGGATGAAGGTGGATGTCTTGATTGCTACTCCCAACATAACTGGCTTATCTTAGGTGTAGCTGAGCTACCTGGGACCAGAGAGGTAAGCCTAGCCGCAGAATTTGTTCCTGGTCTGCCTCTAATGCCACAGCAAATCTAACGTTTTAAAATAGCTGCAGGAGGGGGGAAAAATCCAGCAGGAAAAATAAAAAACCTTTATAAACCCAACCTCTGCAGGAGCTTTCCAAAAAGAACACCTCTAGGTAGCCTTTCCCAGCCCGAATTAGCCTTCAGCCCGTGAAAAGCATTTCCAAACACCTGTCAGATTTCAATCATTCTGAAGACCCGACCCCAAAAGCGGATTGCCCCTTTTATCCTTCGGAGGACCACGTGCCCCTCCCCCCATTCAGGCTAGTCAAGGCAAAAGGGCACTTTTCGTGCCGGTCCGGCCCCTACGGGCAGATCTCGAAGCTCGAGAAAATCTCCATTAGAGCCCGTAGCCCCTAGCCCTGCCATCGTGGGGTGGTACACACCCTCCTGGGCTCCTCACCCCGACAATCTTCTCTGAATAAAAACTCCCCCTTCTGCTCTACCCGGGGAAAAGAAATCTTCCCGACGAGCCACAAAAGCCTCTATTTAAATATGTGAATATGCACGTACAGACATACAAGTACCCATGAATGGATTCCTATATTAGTACAGTTATTTTCAAAATAACCTACCTTTGACCTGAGTATCGTATTCTGCTATGATCTCCTTATCCTTTTTGAATTTAGCTGGAGACGTCATGTTTCCTTCTTAATTCAGCTCCGGAATGGATAGATCCACCCGAAGAAAAAAAAAAAAAAAAAAAAAACGGACCACTCAAATTAAAATCCCCAAGATTTCCTCCGGCGAGGGTCGAAGGGTCTCCCGGCAGAATCCAGCGCCCCGGGGCGCCTCAGTCCGTCGGAAGGCGGCCGGCTGGGGAGGCAGCGAGCGGCCAGCGCGGCGGGAACATGCAGATGTTGGGGGCGGTGGGGGCCGGGGCGGAGCAGCGGCTTCTGTTTCCTAGAGTGGAGCCCGGAGCCGCAGCATCAGCATCAGCCAGGGGAGCCGCAGCGCCGGGAGGCTGTCCTGGGGACTGACATCAACCGCACAGGCAGGGAGTGGAAGTCCTTCCGCACAACAACATGGTGTGGGGGTGTGGGGCTGTGTGCGCCTGACTGTGTCAGTGTCGGTGCGTATCTGGGCGTGTGTGTCTGTGTGTGTGTGTGTGTGTGTGCGCGCGGGGACTGGAGGGTTGCTTCTTTTTCTGTTTTGTTTTACGGGCTCCTGAGATGATGCAAATCAAATCCCAAATGGGAGCAGCAGCAATGCAGGATCGGAAGTCGTTTTCTTCGGTTCACTTGCCTGTAAATGCAGGAAAAGGGGGGGGGGGGGGAGAATGAAGAAGGGGCTATCAGCTGGAGTGTGGCTATACATACGCTGACTGGGGGGTGGGGAAGGCGACGTCTTCCCAAGCTAGGGACCGCCGAGGCCAAGACCCACTCACCTCCACCCCAGGAGGGTGGGCAGAAGGGAGGTGAAGGTTGGGACAGCAAGGTCAAGAGAAAGGGGAAGTTCCCTCCGGAAAGCATGAGCTCTCCCAGAGCCAGGGGAGGGCTGTGGAGAGACTCAACCTAAGCCCATCAAACTGCTGCAGCCACCTCCCCCACTACCCCCCCCCCAAATCTTTCCAAACCTGAGCAGTGCTCAGCCCCAGCCAAAGCCCTCCTGGTGTGGACTTCGAAGCCCCCAGACGTGGTGACCATCGGACCCCGCCCCAATCCCGGTATCTCCCCTAGACATCAAAGGGCGATCAAAAGGCGAGGGCAGGGGGAGGGGGGTGCGGATGCAGTTCCCAGCAGGGACAAGCTACCAGTGCACAACTTTTCCTCCCCTTCTTCCTCCTCGATGTTTTGTTTTTGGTTACTAGCTTCCCTTGGCAGCAAATGTAAAGGGCGGGGGGGACACCAGGGGCAGGGCGAGGTCTGCAGGGAAAGCGATGGGGAGAGTCCTATTCTGCATGGACTACAACGAGAAGAAAAATGTGGCAGGCAGAGGCAGGAAACGGGGCCGCAGAGTCCGGCCAGGGCACGGCCAGCAAAGCGCGGGAGGGCAGCCGGGGTTCAGCCTAAGCCTCCTTCCCCCCACTCCCAATGAGCCAGCGTGCCTGCCTTCCCCCAGCCCCCCAAATGAACCCCATCCGGGCCTACTGGGATTGCCCCTCGTGAACAGGGGAACCCCCGCCTCTTCCAGCTCTCAGCCACATCCCCGCCGCCAGATTCCAGATGCCGGAGCCCTCTCCCCCCTTGGGGCGTATTTTCCAGGCCCGGCTTCTCACCCCCTAACGGTGCCCCACAGAAGGAAGGCTTGTGGAGACGCGAGCCGGCTCCAGCGCGAGCCGGGGCGCATAGCGGGCTCCGGGCGTGCAGGCAGGCAGACCCTCGGACGCCCCTCTCCTTCCTGCCCTTCCTGCAGCGCGAGAGGAGCCCGCCTGTGTCTCCCCCTTCCCGCGATCGAAGGAAAGGACAGCGGGAGGAAAGGAGGAGGGGACGGATGCAAGGAGGGAGGAGGGATGGCGTGGCTCCGGGAAGCAGGAAGGGGGGGTGGGGAATGGATGGAGGGGAGTGAGGTGGGCTCCTCCACTTGGCCGGAGAGGGGTAGGGGCTGATCTCTCGGGAGGGGCGCGCTCCTGGGGCGAGCACTGCCAGATCTCGGAGGGTTGGACGAGGCCGGGCAACAAGGTGTTGCAAGTTAGAGGGCTGAACCGAGGGAGGGAAGTGGCTGCAGCCTGGGCGCAATCCCCGGGAGCGCGCTGGGGAGAGCAAGGCACGAGGTGCCGGCCCCGTGCGTGCACGGACGGACAGACGATGCCGCCTGCCGGGCTCGGGAGGCAGTGGGTAATTAATCAGCTCCCTTCCCGGGAGCGGTGGGAGCTGCTCTGCTGGCCTGGGGGGTTGTCAAGTGCCGATGGAGGTCGGAAAACGCTTAGGGAGCCGCGCCGGGGGTGCTACGGCGGACGCTGGCCAGGGGAGGGCAAGGGGCTGTGCACAAGGGATTTGGGAAGGGTCTCCCTGAGCCTGAACCGCCGGTTGCCGGGCAATGGGATGGCGGAGAAGCCAAACGGACAGTGGATGCCGCTCTCTCCTTCCCGCCCCAGTCCCCGGTTCCCTCCTGGAATCCAGGAGGAAGAAAGGGGAGAAGGAAGGAGCCTTTACCTGGCTCCGGCGCGGCTGGGTCCCCCGGCCCCGGGAACGCTTTCCCTGTTCAGTTCCCGCCCATCCACCCGCTACTTTGCAGCTAGCTTCCCTCTTTCCCCCATCCCCTTCAAGAGCCTCCGCCCGCTCTACGGAGTGATGTCGAAGAGCCAACCCTCCGGTTCGCCAATCATTGACCACCGCCTCGAGACTGACGGACTCCGGAGCCACTAAAAAAAAGTCTGCTCCCGCCTCTCCACACCAACCCAGGAGGAAGGTTGGGCTAGAGCAATCAAAGGGTGTGGCCTATCGTGCAAAGGCGGACTCTTGTGATGAGCCCCACCTCTCCAGATGAGCCCCACCCCTCTGTCCAACTAAAGTTAAAAAAAAAAAATTTAGGGAGGTGGAAACAAGATGCTCAACAACCACACGCGAACTCGAAAGGACCTACAGAACCAATTGGATCGTGACAAGGGGGCGAGGCGTTGCGGGGAATTTTCTCCAATAGAGAATAAGAATCTGAGGGGAATGTCTAACGTCTTCCAATTGGAAGGTCGGAGGGCGTACTCTTTCCTTTTCACTGGGACGAAAGCGAAGACTTGCCTAAACCTCCTTGAAGTTCACCAATCAAAATAGTAGGTGTAGCTAAATTCTTCCAACTGGCAAGCAGGATCGAACAGACACCGTTGCCGGGGCGGGCTGGACAAGGTTCTCCTCCACTCAGATTTTTCACCAGAAGGCGTGTTCAGAATCTTCCAATGGGAGAAGAGGGCGTGTCCCGGATCCCCCCCAATAGGAGTGCGACGTTGGTAATTCAAACTGACAGCCGGTCAGGAAAAGGAAAGGAGAGTGAAAACGGCGTGTCCGGTGACAGGAACCCCGCGAGGACTGAGCCGAACGGACCTGCCCTGCCCTGCCCTGTCCTGCCCTGCCCTCCTGCTTTGCCCCGCCTTTTCGAGGGCGCGCGCTAGCGCGTGCGCGCCTGACCCGTCCAGTTCGAGGAGGGGGGAGAGAGACCTGAGGGAAGGGGGCGCCGAGGGAGGGAGAGGCTGAGGAGAGGGGACCTCGAGAGAGAGAGCTGGGGGGGCAGTTATCCAGAGAGAGGGAGAGAGTTTTGAGGGGGATCATCCAGGAAGACAAAGCGAGGGCAGAACAGAGGTATCTAATAAGAGAGAGGTCCATCAGGGGGGCTATACAGGAGGAGAGGGAGAAGTTGGATGAGAGGCTTTACTGCAGGGAGAGAGAGATCCGGGGTGCCATTCAGGAACGAGAGAGGGCTCAGTGGAGGTCCCCAAGAAGAGATGACGAACAGCAGGCCGAAGTCCCAGTAGTGAGGGGGAGGGCCGAAACCAGTCACCCGTCGGGGCAGAGGAGCCAAAGTGAGGACGTCTCGGTAGTGAGGGAGAGAGAACCGAGATACCCGCAAAGAGACAGGGGGCTGAGCAGCTTAGGCCGGGAAGACTGGTATTCAGACAGGCCAAGAGAAATCAGGTTCGTCCCGGACGAGAGGGAACGCCTCGGGGGGAGACTTTCCAGGGCCAGGGAGAGGGTGCTGAGGAGCGCCGTTCAGTGCGAGAGAGAGAGCCCCGAGGAGAGGTTTTCCAGGGCCAGGGAGAGGTTACTGAGGAGCGCCATTCAGGGCGAGAGAGAGAGCCCCGAGGAGAGGTTTTCCAGGGCCAGAGAGAGGGTGCTGAGGAGCGCCGTCCCGAACGAGAGGGAGAGCCCCGAGGAGAGGTTCTGCCGGGCCAGGGAGAGGGTACTGAGAAGTGCCAGCCAGAACGAGAGGGAGCTCCCCGGGGAGAGGCTTTGCAGAGCCAGGGAGAGAGTGCTAAGGAGCGCCGTCCAGGGTGAGAGGGAGAGCCTCGAGGAGAGGCTCCCTGTTAGAGATCGGGAACTCAGGGACTTACTCCACGAAGGAGGAGGGCCAGACGAGAGCCTGACCAGGGCCAGACTACGGGTGCTGAGGAGTGCCTACCAGGACGAGAGGGAGCTCCCCGGGGGGAGGCTCTGCAGGGCCAGGGAGAAAGTGCTGAAGAACTTGGAGCAGGACGAGAGGGAGCAAGCTGGCAGCAGGCGATTAAGGAGGGCTAGGGAGAGAAATGTCAGAGAGAGCTGCCAGACAGGGAAAGAACGCATCGAAAGGCAGCTGTTCAAAGATGTCGACCTGAGAGAGAGGGCTGAGAGGAAGGGAGTCAGGAGGGAGAGAGAGCCGAAGGGGGCCATCCAGAGGGACGCTGACAGAGCCGAGAGGAAAGGAGTCAGAAGAGACAGGGAAGGGGTTAGGGACAGGAAAAGAACGAGTGAGAGTCCCTTGACTGGGGCTAGAGAGACGGAGAGGGGCGCCCATCCCGCAAGTCACTCCAATAGGCAAGTAACTAAGCCCGAGCAAGAGAGCAGGACCTTCCAGCAAAGGAGAGAGAGGACTCGCAGAGGCCTACAGAGAGAAAGAGAGAGCCCTGGTTTTCTGGGAGAGACACGGAGTCTTCGGAAGGATCTTCAGGGAGGGTGTGAGCTCTCTGAGGCAGCCCATGACAGATTGTGTTTGAAGAATTCGTTTAGGGAGACAGGGAGTCCAAACTAAGGAGTACTAGATTTGGGAGCAGAGAACCTAGAGGGGGAAAACTAAGGGGTGGGATAGGTATCACCCTGAAGAAAAAGAGCTGAGAGTAGATTGTGCTGGGGGAGGAGGGAAGGAGAAATCCAAAAATTTAGGGGAGACAATTCCTGAGAGAAAGTGATCAGAGAACCCTTGGGGAAAATCTTCCTCCGGGGAAGTAAAGGCTTTAAGAAAACTGGAGATGAGGAAACTTGAGAGGAAAAAATTTTAAAGATAAAGGAAAAGTATAGAAGAGAAATCTGAGGGGGGGAAGATAATTATTGAGACAAGTTAACAAGGAAAGCTTCCATTAAGATAGGAGAAAGGGAAAAAACAGCTAAGATAAAAGGTACTGATAATCCAGCAGCTCATTTTTCCCCACACACACACTATTCCCTGAGCAATTTAAGGGAAAAAAAACTTGACCCCTTCCCTGGCTCCTTCTACAGGGGAGGGGGGGTGGGGGGGAAGCTACGTCTTTCCCTCAGTCTGAGCAAAAGGTCTAATTTCCTGCTTAGCCCTAAGACTTCTTACTTCAGTCTTCCAATTTGGGGTTCCTGGACTGGACAGGGCACAAGCCCTGCTTCCTTTTTCAAAACACTCTCCTAATCCTCTCTTGAGTCATCATGTCTACCAGCAATTATAGCTTCAAGAATCGGTGTGTGTCTATCCTGTGCTGCAAATTCTGTAAGCAAGTGCTCAGCTCTAGGGGGATGAAGGCTGTCTTGCTGGCAGACACTGAAATAGACCTTTATTCTACAGATATTCCTCCAACCAAGTAAGTCAAGCTGACCAGGTTTAAGATTTCAGTTCAGTGGTATACACCTCTCCCTGCTCCCCCACCCCCCCACCCCCCTTTAACTAGAAGGGGAAAGTTGAGGTTGGCCCTGTGGGAGACAACAATGAGGTTATCATTTTGGAGTGCCAGCCACTCCCAGCCTTAGATTTAGTATCTGATGATCCTGTTGGAGCAAAACTGAGTGGGCTGAATGTCTGGACATGGTCTGTGGTTTAGCCATAGTGGTCAACTATGATTCAAGACTCCAGTTCAATTACAACTGTGTGACCACATAGCCTTTAAGTCTAAATGCTGCTACTATTTCATTGTATCTAGTATTCAGCGACTTAGTGGACAAGTCCTATGTGATGCTCTTCATTATATTCTAAACTTTGATTTTAATTGAATGGGAAAATGAAGGAGTACTTTTGAGGGTTTGATTGACCTGAGGGATGGCAAATAGCTATTCTTTATTCTCATTTAGGACAGAACTAAAGAAAATAGATTAAGATAGAAAGAGCTACTAAGATTTACTATAATAATTTCATGATAATTGGCAGATTCTATAAAAGGTAACCAAATGGGATTGTGGGATCTTTTTAGCTGTACTTCAAAAATAGGACAGTTGCTGATCTGTCTTTATTGGGTTTGAGTTTGATCCTGCTTACAGGCAAAGGAATGGGTTGATTACCACACATTGGCCATAAATTGTGTTTTATCTAAAGCTTAGAAGCACACACAAAAACTTTTACAATATCAATCCATGTATCTGTCGAGTAACCATGGTATGATGGTCAAATTATAGTAGGCAGAGTATTTGCCATGAGGTAAGCGATATCAGTATTATTATCCCCATTCTGAAGAAGAACCTGAGGTTCAGTGCAGTTTCTCAACTCATTTAGAGTCACAGACTGGTCTATGGCAGAGCCAGACTTCTGACTCCTAGCTTCCATGCTTTGTCCAATTGACTACATTGCCTCTGAGTTCATATTTGAGGCACAGAAGTGAAAGTTAAAAAAGCAAATGACTTGCTGGTTATCTTACAAGTTAGTGCTAATGGGTCTAGAATAGAACCAGGAACTTTCATGTTGATTGCTGTTCTTGTTAGCTCATGAGAGATGGGGCTGTAATAATGTGTTGAATATATGTGGATCAATGAATACTAGAAAGAGAAAAAAGTGAAAGATTTATTAGAAGTTCATGACAAGTTGGCAGATGTTAAATTTATGAAAAACAATGTAGTTTTGCCGGTAGACAGGAGAGTAGACTAGCTGGCTTTTTAAGGTCTCTTCCAGGCCTTTGAATCTACCAAATCAGTGCTGCTTCACTGATCAAAAGAGCAATTAACTATCCTTACATGTTTTCCCTTCTAGTGCAGTGGACTTCATTGGAACCTGTTATTTTACTGAAATCTGCCAATGCAAACTGAAGGACATCGCCTGTTTAAAATGGTAATTTATGGCACTGTTTTACTTTACCTGTGGATTGGAAGGACAAGTGTTGAAGCTGAATTAGAGTGAAATGTAATGGGTTACTCTTAGCACTGGTTGCCATCTGTGGGTTGAACTGTGGATCCCTCTTCCCTATAAAAGGAACATTTAAAAGCCATTCAGAGAAAATAACTAGAGGAAAGTTTATTAAATTACAATTTGAAATAGCAATTGGAGCAGCTAGCTGGTGCAGTGGATAGAGCACTGACTCTGGAATCAGGAGGACCTGAGTTCAAATTTGGCTTTGAATACTTAACATTTCCTAGTTGTGTGACTGCGCAAGTCACTAACTCCAATTGCCTCACACACACCAAAAAAAAAAAACAAAAACAAAAACAAACACTTCAAGATGAAGTATATTGGAAAGACATAAAAAGGAAGACAGCATAGGGAAGTTCCTAGGGCATTAGACTTGAAGTCAGAGACATTGGTCTTCAAATCCAGCCTCTCAGACTTTTTATTGACAGTGTAACCTCGGACTTAACTTCTTAGTTTGGTCACCTATAAAATGAGGGGGTTTGACTCAATGACTTCTAAAGTCTTTTCTAGCTCCAACTATTAAGATCTTATGAAAAATAGTAACATCATTCTACTTATCTGCTGTTTACCATATGACCAGATAATAAATGCTTTATGGAAAATTCAGATCTTCTTTCATTAGCTGGCTAACACTGAAAAGGGTGAAAATTGTTGCAAATTCCACATTCATTATAGATTGACTTTACTTTTGAACATTTTCAAAGACAGCCAAGTCTAAAATTGGAGTAGCCAGCTTGTATTTGGTTTTCAGGGACACATGTTGTCCTCCTATTGCTCCATCTGGTAGATCAGTTCTTGGGTGGCAACAGAGAACTAGAACATACAGGAACTTTAAATCACAGGAGTGACTCAAACTAGCAGAAATCTTGGATCTCCAGAGCTAATGATGTTTGTTCAGTAGATAGTAGAATCCAGAGTGTCCTAGTATCCTATATAACAAACTTCAATCACTGTTCTGCCTAGAAATAAAAAGGCACAGCTGGTATATAATATTAATTTACTTTTACATTGCCTTTGACGTACATCAGATCAGTTGATCCTCTCAACAGACTTGTGAAATACATAGTACAGGAAGGTTTATCCTTATTTTTGGCACCTTAGACAGGCCATGTTACATAGTGACTTATCAAAGTCTCACAGCTAATTCAAGAGAATCAGTACTTGAACTTGGACCTTGTTACCAACTTCATTGTTCTTTTCATTGTACCACACTGTCTCTTTACTGCTGAGTATCTAAAAAGGTTGTGTTCTGAGAATTATAAAAGAAGACATGGTGAATTTTTGTGTTCCTCTGTTCTACCTGGTCAAGATATTTTTGTAGGAAGTAGAATCTTTTAGTCGTCATTTTATTGCTGAAGCTCCAAACCCTCATAATAGACAGCTTTCATGAATTGGGTTGGCTAAAAATAATCATCATCGTCATCATCATCATCATCATTTGGTGAGCAAACTTATGATAATGAGTTTCTATGCACTTATATGATATGATATTATATAATAATGAGTTTCTATGCACTACTCTTTGGAAAACAAGCTTTTGTTCCAGACTCAAAAGCCTTTCCAACCTAGTGGGACATTATAGAGTTCACATTCTATTTAGGATGATAACATTTAAGAATCCAGAGTCCCTATAACCTACATGGCTCATGATGAAGCATAGAGTGGAATTTTAGTAAGAGTCTATAAAATAAATTTAGAAATGGATTGGTGTAAAGAAATAATTGCTTCAGGTATAAATAATAAATTAGACAAACATAGCCTGATTTCTTAACAGATATTAAGAATAAATAAAACATTAGCCAAGAAGTTTGAGGATGTAATAATATAAAATAGTTGCTGCATTTTACTTAGAATTTTAGAATTTAGAGGAAAGCAGAGTTCCCTAATCTAGAAATTTCAACTGCGATATTCCCATCACTTTTCTACTTGAAGTAGATGCTGCAAAAGTAATACCTGAACTCCCAAGTTTGCTTAGTATGACCTCCCACTACCAGTTGTCCATTGCATTTGGGGGAAGTTCTAATTCATAAGGAGTTTTCATTTATGTCAATTCAAAATCTGATTCCCTGTAACTTCTAAAATAAGTCAAATCTCTTCTACGTGAAGACACTTAATATATTTGAAGAATGCTATCTGTTCCTGCCAAGCTCTCTCTTCTCTGGGCTAATTATTGCCAATTCCTTTTACCCTTAGCCCATGGGAAAGGGAAATCAAAGAGTCTCCAGGGGCAGTGTGTTACTCCTGGAAGTAGCTCTAATTGTTAGGAAGTGTTTCCTTAAATTAAACCAAAATGTCCTTCTCTGCAATTTCCTTATAGCATGGTTTTGAGTTCTACTATCCTGGTTATTCTCTTTAAATCCAGTTTGTTAAGGGTCTTCCTTAAGTATGACACCCAGCACTGCACACTCTACTTCAGGTCTACAATTCACTTACATTTCTGTAAATTGCATAACGTACATCTGTTGATATGTTTTTCTTTTTTTGGCTGCCACATCACATTGATGATTCATATTGATCTTGTAATTTCCCTTTCTTCTTCCTCCTCCCCCATGAATGTTAGCTCCTTGAGAGTAGGGACTTTTTATTTTTCTCATTCTTTCCACATCACCTAGCACAACACTTCCCATTTATCCCTTAGCATTGTATTTTGGGCACAGTAGGTAATTGTTTGTTGGAATTGAATTATCTGCTCTAGCAAAACCTGTATCTTTTTCACCCAAAATGCTTTCTAACTATGTTCTCCCATTCCCTCTCCCACCACAATACACAATCTTCTACAGTTATTCATGTAGTACATCTTTTTTTAACCAAAGGATATAATTTTATACTTGTCACTATTACATTTTATCTTGGTGTCTTTAGCCTACCATTCCAGCTAGCCATACTATAAATAATAACTTACATTTGCAAATATGCAAAGTACTTTACTATTTTATCTCAATTGTATCTCAAAACAATGCTATAATGTAAATACTACAAGTGTTATCTCTATTTTAAATTTGAGGAAACTGAGGCTCAAAGGGCATAAGGGACTTGGCCATCATCATATAGTCAATAAAGATCAAATGCAGAATTTGAAACCATCTTATTGACTCTAATACCAGCATTCTGCCTAGTGTGCCATACTGCTTTTCCAGATTTCATTATCAAAAGTATTTAGTTGTCACTCCCAATTTTATGTCATTTGCAAATTTGTTACATATGCTACCTATCACTATGATTATGTAAAGTTATGACAATCATGAAAACAATGTGATTTAATGGAAAGAATATTGGTTTATCTAGCTTAATTTTTTTATATGTATTTTCTGTTATTCTCAGATTATAGTTCAACTACACTATACTAGAACTTCTTTTTGGAAAGCTGTCTCAGAATATATTCTATTCTCTTGTTGTCTCTGTCCCTGCTTACACTCAGCATTGAGGTACATTGACAAATTGACAAACCATTTTCTCCACAGTATGTATTAAGTAAAATTATTAAAAGATATATATTATTGAATATGTTAGAGAAATCTTTCATTTTATTGCATTATTTGGGGATCAGGTAGCTAAGTATTTTATTAAATAATTGCTTAATATTTGTAATCACAAATAAAAGATCTAGAAACTGTTTACAGAGAGGGAAAAAAAATGTTGACTAGGAATCACAGGGATCCTACCCAAATCCTGATTCTGCTTTTTTCTATCTTGTGTGATCTTGCACTAGACACCTCAAAGTGCTGGGACTCAGCTTTCTCATATAAAAAAAAGTATGGACTAAATGACTTCTGACAATTCTTCCACCTCTTAAGTCTGTGGTTCTCTGAATTCACACCCCTCAAAACTTGTGTTATTGAGGAATAGAAGGCAAAAAAGGGATAGGAATTGTTATACAAATAATTTGTTTACATTGATCTAATTCATTGCTTAGCTTTGCTGTTATAGATATAACCATAATATAGCCCTAAAGTACCATGAACCTACCAGACACACCCCTTTTTTTGTATCCCTTGGAGTTGTAGAATAGCTGAGTTCCCATGTCCTCAGTTACCTCATTTGTAAAATGAATGGAATAGATTAAATTCTTTAGGGCCCTTGTAGGCATAATATATCATGATCACAGAATCTCAAATGTTCAGAGTGGGAATGGAAGTTTGAAGCCCTCTAATATAGTCCATGACTTAAGACTCCCCCCTACAATATTGCCTACAAATAGGTTTGATTGGAGGATGAATGGAATGTAAAATCCTTGAGGCCAAGGACTGTTTCATTGTTGTCTTTTTATTTACCTCACTTAGCACAGTTTCAGGCTCTTCATAAGCACTTAATAAATGCTTTTTAAATGAACAAATATTATTCAAAAGGTGATGATTCTTGTTTTATGTTTTAGTGGGAACATTGTAGGTTATCATGTGATCGTTCCATGCAAACCCTGCCTTCTTTCCTGCAACAACGGGCATTTCTGGATGTTTCATAGTCAGGCAGTTTTTGGTATCAACCGGTTAGACTCCACTGGTAAGAAACATCTCTTATCTTATCCATAAAACACAAACATAATTCAAATTGTCATTGTTAGCTTCAGGATTCTTTGGAGGTTTTAATAGATTTAGAATAAAGCTACATAAAAATAGTTATCTTACCAGGTTTAGAATAAAGCTATATAAGAATATTTAAAATCATTTGCTAATATTTGTTCCTAGGTGGCTATATAGTAAAAATGTTATTGCAGATTGAACCAACTATGCACATAGAAATTAATCTATTTTTAACAATGACCTCTCCCAGGAAGCTTCCCCTAAATTACTGGACTCTGAGATATCAATTTTACTGCCTATGTTAAATAAAACCTTGAAATTACTACTGAAATTTAAAATCTTTCTTCTTAAACATTCACTTATGGAGAGTATTGGCAAAAATTTATTATCATTTTGTGTTTGTTTTCTAAGGGTGCAAAGTTACCTAGATTCTTTTTTTTATTTGATTAATATTTTAATTATTCTGATCTCTTTTCCAATATATATGTTCTTACTCCAGAGAGTTCTTAAAAGAGTCTTTTGATTTACTCTGTGTGTTTATATTATCTCACATTTAAAAATAATTTTTCATGTGATTTGCTTATAATAAGGACAGAATTGCTTTATTAGTGTAGAGAATGTAAATATCTGACTCTTTAAAAAACAGTTACCCTTGATAATTACTTTGGTAAGAAATTATGCTTTCAATGCTTTATGGATATTTATACATGATGCATGATACATAATTGCTTGGAGCCATTCAATTGGTCATGTTAATACATCTTCTAATTGTCTAATATTACCTTAGCTTTGAAGAAAGCTTGATAGTCTGTGTCAACAACTAGCACTAAAGTTTTTACTATTGCTCATTTTTTAACATAAATTTTGTACTTAAGAAGTTTGGTGGGGGTTTTTTAGGAGAAAGAAAACCTTGGACTTAAAAAATGGTAAAAATTTTATTGTGTTAAAAATGTGTATTACTGAGTCCTCCCCACATGCATTTTCTGTAGAGTGAGATTCATTCATCACCTGGGACCTAACCTTGGTTCCCAAGTCATCATTCAAGTTCCTAATTTAAGAATCTAGTAGTTAAAACAGGCTGTTTGCACTTAAGTGCCAATCTGAATTCCCTCATGTGAGATTTAAACTCCTCTAATTTAAGCCCCCAGATGTATATTTGTGGTAATCATGGGTCACATGGGGCACATTAAGAGAAGTTTTTGCTTTGATACCATTTTTCCTGAATTCAAAACACAGAACTTTTTTTTTTAATTCACTTTAATATTGCTTAATTTTTCAAAGATAAAAGCATTGCATTATTCCATTCACATCAATCTAATCCAAGAGAAACAGATGTATCACAGGATTTCCTTCCTCCCTTCTTAACAGAGAAAGGAAGGTACTGCTTCTGTCAGATTCAATCTCTTAGTTTATTTTTCCTCCTTTGAAACAATTGTGCTAAAACTACTTCATGTCCCTGAGTATTGACTCCAAGAATCCTTCATAACATTGATACTGTAATTGAAGCAATTTTTTTTCTAGAAATTTGCTTCTGATGGCATGGAAACTATCTTTGCAAGTCTCCTGGGTAGCTGGTCAAAGGAATATCCATGAAATCTTAGAAAAATCTCTGACTTCAAAATGATGTCTCTTCTAAACCCAAATATCACTTCAGTTAATATTATACTAAAAATCACCCCAGAAAGATTATTATTCCCATATTATGGAGAATTCCCAGAGAAGCTTTCAAAGCCTTCCTAGATAACCTGTTCTAAAATTTCACAACTAGTAACATTAGCAAGTTTTTCCTAACTCTTAATGGGTCCTCTACAAATTTATGTTAAGCGGAACACTGCTCTGCAGTCTTTAATCATTTCATGATCAACTCTCTCTCCTGTGAATACTTTCACTCTTTATGAACAACCAAATTTAGTCCCACCTCCTTACTCTCAGATGAATACTGCCTTCTTAACTTCCTGAGAAAATTGAGACAATCAGAAATGGACTTCTTCAGTCCCTCCATATGTGCCCCAAACTTTCTATATCACTTTTTTTCTGTCTTTTTGCCTTCTCATCTTAGAAGAGATGTTGGGTTTCCTTAGAAAGGCCAAACCTTCCACCTACCATTTCATTCATGTTCTCCCAGCTCATCTTGAAACTTATTTTATTTATCATTCTTTCTTGCCATTCTCACTTCCCCTTCTCACTACCCCTGGCATCTTACAATCTCTTCCTTTCCATTGGTTATTTCAAACATGATCAAGCATAAAGCCTAAGACTGTGCTAATCTTGCCTTGAGCTACTATATCATTTCTCCTTCTTTCTTTCAATCTTAAGGAAGAAAGGTAAAAGAGTATCCATTTTATTTCCTCACTCTGCAACCCCTGGCAAATTTCTACAATAGTTTCATAGATTTAGAATTGAAAAGGAACACTTATAGGTCATCTCAGACAATTCTTTTATTTTACAGATGAGGAAACTGGATGAGGCCCATGGAAATTAATACAGGTAGTAAATGGCAGAATGGGGATTCAGACTGAGATCTTCTATCTCTAAAGTTAGTGTTCTTTCCATTGTACCATACAATCCTCTACATCCTAGTGAAACTACTCTCAAAGATCATAGCAATCTTATCTTTTTTAATAATAGCTTTTTATTCAATCTTAAAGTAGTTCAAGATTTAGCCAAGTTCAGGCATAGCTAACGTGGTTCCTGAAAGTTTCCACTAGTGTGCAGGTATTGGTTCTAAATGGTAGAGGGTGAATTACAGTTAGTACTGAAGAAGGACCAGCCTAAGGCCCAGATCACAGAGATGCCCTAGTGGAAGATGAATATATTGGGGTGAGAAATCTTCGAACAGATGAAAAAGAGGGAGGACTGAATGGGATTGATTGGATGAAGTATTTCTCAGAATTGAGCCACATGATTCCTGTTCCCAAAGCTGAGACCCTGTGGAGAGGGGTCAAATGATCTCTGGAGGGATAAACTTCGAACCCTGGGATACGGAAGTTAGTGAAGTTGCAGGAAGTTATGTGACCTGTGGAAGGCAGCCAACATTGGTGACCATTGGTCAAGGATGGTTAAGTCCTTTTAGTCTATCCAATGAGAGGCTCGGGTCTTTTGCTTTTAAGTCCTGGACAAGCCAAAGCTGGTCAGGTTCCAAGAGTACGTGGTGGAAGTTGGGATGGCTCTCAGGTATGTCTGAGCCTCTCCCTGCAGGGATTAAAATATAAATGCTTTCTCTTTGTGTTTAAAAAAAAAGAATAATAGTTTTTTATTTTTAAATTAAAATAATTTTCAACATATATTTTTGTAAAACCTTGTGTTCCAAATTTTTTCCCCTTTTTCCACTCCCTTCCCCTAGATACCGAGTAATCCAATATATGCATTGTAATCTCATAATTGACAATCTTATAGCACTTTTTTTAGTCCTTTTGCAGCTACCCAATAAGGATTTGATCCTGTTGATAACTCCCTCCTTTGATATTCTCTTCCTTAGGTTTCTATGTAACTGAACCGTTACAGTCCTCCTTATACTGCTGATGACTGCTACTCTTACCTCTTCTTCACCCTGATCTCTAAATGTAGAAGTTCCCCAAAGTTCTGCCCCCGATCTCTTCTGTCTATGAATTCTTATGTCAGGGCTTCTTACATTTTTTCTACTGACAACTCCTTCTCGCCTGAAAAATTTCTACATGATCCTTGGTCTATAGAAACATAAAATAGCTATACAAATCAAATATTTATTGATAATAAATCATAACTTCACAACTCCCAATTCAGATATGAAATGCCATGTGGTGTCATGAAACCACAATTTAAGAAGTTGGGCTCATTACTATGCCTCCATCTATTTCTCCTCTGTAAATGACTCCCTAATTGAGATCTTCCCCTTCACCCCTTCCCCCACCTCTCACCTGAGCACTAGACTTAAATTTCCTACTCACTACTTGTTATCTTCAGTTGTATGTCCAAAACTGAATTAAGCATATCATGGTGTTTCACAGTTTGAAGAGATCTCAAAGGTCATGTTCTCTAACCCATCCCTGAAAAGTGGTCATCCATCCTCTGTTCAAAACCTCTATAATGGATAATGGCCTCCCAAGATGGCTATCTGACTGCAATTTCCACACATTTTCCCTAGCTTTGCCCTGTGAAGCCAAGTAGACATTCCCTTCTTCCTCATCCCTCTTACTATTCAAAGATAGTTATTAACTTCTCCTGAAGTCATCTTTTCTTCAGCCCTTGAATGGTATGATTTCTAGTCCTTTCAAAAGCCTGATTACCTTCTTCCAAATGAATTCCAGTTTGTCAATATTCTTCTTGAAATTGTGCCCAGAATTGAACACAATACTCCACAATAATTTGACTAGATTAGAGGAACTATTATTTTCATTGTTTTGGACTTGGCCACACTAAATTTAGTATCAGAAGTTAGCATTCCTGAGTTTAAATCCTACTTTGATACTTTCTACCGTGTTTTCCCAATAATAAGATACTGTCTTATTAATTTTTTTGGACAGAAAAACACCAGAGGGCTTATTTTCAGGGGAGGGCTTATTTTAATGAACATTGACAGCAATTTTAATAAACAGGTAAATGTGAACAAAAAAAGTACCTTTATTCAATACTGTTTTAACCCCATCATGCTCCCTGAGTGCTCTTTCTATCCTCCATGATGCCCCCTGAGTTCTTCTTTTATCCTCCATCATGCCCCTTTTATCCTCCATCATGCCCCCTCACTCCTGCTTACATACCGGGTTTTTATGTTGTCCTGCCTCAGCTCTCCTCCGCGGCACTGCTCTCAATGGCGCCAGCAAGCAAATCACTGGGGAAGAACAGGATGACGCGCTCACTGCTGCAGCTCTGATTGGATGCAGCTCGGAGCGCGGCGTGCGTTTCACTGGGGGGGAAGGGAAGGGGACAGTGCATACAGAGGGTACTGTAATGTAGCGTGTAGCACAGGGGATCACCTTCACTACAGTAGCAATCTCAATAGGGCTTATTTTTGGATGAGGGCTTATTTTAGAGGAATCTTACACGGTAAGGGGAGGGCTTATTTTCGGGATAGGTCTTATTATCGGGGAAACACGGTCGTTTTGAGACTCCCAGGAAAGTCATTTAACCTCTCTCAACCTTAGTTGCCTCATCAATAAAATGGGGAAATTAATAGCACCAAGATTGTTGTGAGGATCAAATGGAATAACACATGTGAAACACTTTGCAAACTTACAGTCACTATATAAATAATACTATGTCTCTTTTAATACAGTCTCTAGTCAGTAACTTTTTTGGTTCCTCTATCACCTTCTTGAGTCAAATTGAATTTGCTATCCACTAAAAACTGGTCTTTTCTTTTTTCTTTCTTTCTTTCTTTTTAACCAAAGCTGCTCTTTTAACTATACTTTGTTCCATTCTCTAATCATATGATTGATTTTTTTTTTTAACTTAAGTATAAGCTTTCATATTTTACCTATTAAATTTCACCCTTTTAAATTCAGGCCATTTTTTTTTTTAATCCTGATTCAAGTATCTTATTTGTTAGCTTTCCCTCTTAGCTTCATATCATCTACAAACTTGATGAGCTGGCTCATTAATCCCTTCAGCTGAGAATGTAAGAGTACTGATAAACATAAAAGGGTCATGGAGATATTACAAGAGTCTTCCACTAGAAACTTCCCTTTAGGTTGACAGTGATAAATTTATCACTACTTTCTGGTTCATTCAACCATTTCCAAATCTGCCTAACTGTTGTATATTAACATTTAGTCCATACTTTTCCATCTACTAAGGATCTAAGACTTTGTCAGAGGACTTGTGAAACCCAAGTACACTTCACTGGTAGCATTTCTAAACTCTGGGTCATACTCAACTAACCTTCCCTTTTTAGATAGGGTTATTAAATTGATAGCTCAGATAAATGTTGGAGGTATAGTTTTCCTTAAATTGTCTCACATTTCTTTCATACAAAACATAGATGAAATTAGACAGAAGTTATGTTTGAATGACTACAAATAAAGAATAGTTGTTAATAGTTCAAATGTCTGTTTAACCTTTTTAAAAATAATTTGGGTAAAGACATAGATGTCATGCTTATTGAATTGCAGATAATATATAGCCAAGTAAGACAAATTAAATGACAGAATCAGGCTTCAAAAAAATGTTAACAGGTCAGATTTGGCCCATTGTAATAAGATGAAATTTGGTAGGCATAACTGTCAAATCTTATCTTTGTGTTAAAACAATCAACTTCAAACAAGATGAAGTATGACTAGACAACAGCTAGTCTGAAAAAGATCTGGAGGTTTTAAATGACCACAAGCTCAGTAGGAGCCAATATTGTGAAAGTTAAAGTAATCAAGAAAGATCCAAAATCCAGGAATAGGGGATATACTCTGGTCAGATCACATTTATAATATTAACTATTGGTAGCACTGAAATCCATGACCTGAGAGCCTTTCCATTTCTGAAATTTTGTGAACTGTCCAGTCATTATTAGAGTGTCCATTGTGTCCAGAATAATTCTTATTCTTTGACAGTTATTCTCTGTCTTTTAGTATGTATATGTATGTTTCCATGAAATCTGAGCCTTAAAAGGAGGTTACTGTTTTTTCTACCTTTCTATTGCTAGAATCTGATCCTACGACAATTACTAAAAACTGTTTCCATTTTGGCATTAAAATATAATCTGCCACTTTCTGAGAGTGTATCATGTTATAACTGACGCCAGAGCCTTCCATACCTATAAGGAAAAAAGTTCTAGATATTTCCATTGTAATTGAGGGCACACATCCAATTCTATTCCATATACTCAGCCAACCAACCAATGTCAATGATGTACTAGTCCTTGCCTTTAAGGAGTTGATATTACCCATCAAATTAAAGTATTTAGCCAAAAAAGGAGAATATAGATCTTGTGAAATCTCCAGACTTGAAAATCAAAGGAAATAAATTAGAAAATTGTCAAACTATTAAGCTTGAAGGCCTAATATTAAGCTGAACACAATCCTTAATATCCCTTCCATTAATGAAATTTTAGAATGTAATTCCTGAAGTTTAAATAGACATCATTATATATTTTAGTGTAAAATTTACTTTTAAAAAATTAGATCTGGGATAAATTATATTGACTAACAACTGCTATTTTGAAATATTTTTTAAAAATCATATTGAGTTAGTATCAGGATTAAAGAATCCACAGTATAATAGACTCCTGGAATTGGAGACAAAAAACGTGAGTTCAGATCTTGGTTCTACTCATTTCTGTTGACATCATTTCAGGCAAACCACTTTACCTCTTTGGGCTTAAGATTCCTGATTTGTAAAATGAGACAGATTTGAACTGGATGGCCACTAAGGTCTGTCCTTGCTCTAAAACCTATGAAAAGGAGCCTGACTTCATTAATTTGATGACATTTTCTTTTCAGGTGTAAATCTGCTACTTTGGGGCAACTTGCCAGAGGCAGAAGAAAGTACAGATGAAGACATGTTAGACATTTCCGAGGAGGAATGTATTAGATGAACGGAAACAGTGATGTGTATATTGTATTAAGACTCTTTTTCCTATTTTAAAAAAAATCCAAATATATTAATGAATGAACTTTAAAACTGCAAATAAACAAACCAAAGGATTTATTGGAAGTTTTTTCAGAATGCAAAGATTATATATGTATTGATTTGCTCAACAGCTGCCTTAGTTTGGTTTGTTTCTTTATAACTATAGTTCATTTGGACTTTTTCATTCTGGTACATTGTTAACTTTTCAGAAGGAGAAGATTCTCAATTTCTTTCGAGTGTCCTTGTGTTCTTTCATCTCCTAATCTAAGGAAATTTTGCTTCCATCTTGATGCTAAATGATTTTAATTTTAGATATCTAGGACAAGTACAATAGTACCGACAAATAATCCAATCTTAGTGAGTTTTAATAGGTGATAATAGAGCAGGCTGTCAAGTTTTCATAAGTATTTTCTGTCTGTATCCAGAGCAAGAATCCTTATAAAACTGGCAAGTAAAACAAATGAAAACTTGCCCCATGTGGCAGCATTCTCAGAAAGAATAATCTTGATATCTTGTCAAGAAAGTGAGTTAAATGGATTTGTTTAAGGAATTTCAATATCTACCATTTTAAAATGTTGCATATCCTGCTTCATCAGAAGCCATTTCAAATACTTGTTTATGATCACTTCTGTACATTTTCTTCACCTTCCCTTGCCTCCCTCTATAAATGATGAATTTCAGTTGCTAGATAAATAGATTCACCCCTTAAGTCACACACAAAAAGATAAAAATAACTTGTCCCTTAATAGTTTGTACATGTTTATTCCATATAAAAAACTGTTTTTAGAGCCACTCAGGATTAAAAAGTCAGAAATTTTTTGGATTCTTGGATTATCATAACATTTGTAACTCTCTATATGGAGCTTTAAAATGTTTTATGGATATCTTTTGTTATTTTTTCACTGTCATTTTCAGATACCATCCTACCATGAACCATTGAGCTCATTGTAACAAAAACATTTAAGCATTAAGTGATATTTAAGTGCTGACTGACAGCTGGATATGCCATATTCCATACCCATAGTCCCTCTACCTTTCTCTCTACTGACCATCTTGCCCTTCTTCTCTTCTTTGGATCTGAGATTTGTCATTACAGCTACTCAGGATTCACTTTGCCATTAATGTTCTTTTCCCTTTTACATTATTATACATTTAATAGTCTTTACATTGTCATACATCATATATATTTTTTTCCTGGTTCTGCTTGCTTTCCAATGTAATTGAGGGCACACATTCCAATCAGTTCATCTCCATCAATCTCATCAGTTCATACAAATTTTCCATAGGAAGCATTTTGATCATTGTAATTCCAAAAGCAAATCAGGACATGTTGGAACTTATCCTAGATGCAGACATGTGACCTCAATCCTCAATTTCAAGGCTGAATAAACTGGTAAATAATAATGATCTCTCTATTTTGAAAGTCTGTAATTTCATTAGTTTTTGGTACTTTTCTCCACTGACACAGATCACAATCTCCTCATGCCTTTTATAGTAGTCATCATGAACAGTCTTGGTTAAAAAATTCTTACCTAGTAGACAATTCTCTAGTATTGTATCAATAAGCTTAATTCTCCAAAGATAAACATACAGTCCCCAGACCATTATTCTAGAGTCTTTTCCAGTTTGCTTTACCTTCCAGGTTCCTCTTTGCTATCACAGCCTTTTTTGAGAACCACAATGAGGGTGTGAAGAAGATAGAGCTTTAGCTGATGAATAATCTTTTAAAAATAGTGTTCAGTAATGCCTGCTCATAATGTTATAGGGTTAACAACAACCCTGTGAGATCAGTTAACGTATTATCCTCATTTTACAAAAGAAATGTTCAAATAGGTGAAACATTTACCAATGAGGAAACAGGCTCAGGTGAATTGACTTGTCTCAGATCACAAAAACAGCAAGCCAGGTTCTGACTCCAAATCCAACATGATTTCTATTTTCCCATCCTTTTTCCTTCAGATCACATAGCAGAAAGTATCGGAGCCAAGGCTTGAATATAAATTGTATACCTTTTGCATTACGCCACAGGTATGAGAATAGAACCTAAAGTTTAACCATATCCATGATGAACACGAAGCACTGGCATCAAGCTTATCTGTAGGATGCTTTTTGAAATAAAGTAGAAATTCAATAAAGTAGAATTCAAGTAGAAAAATGTTGGGAGATTTTGTTTTTATTCTAAAATATGTTATCTAATAATGTCAATGTCTCTAAATGCCTAGAAGAGAAGACTCCTCTTTAAAAATTTTATTAAAGCTTTTTATTTACAAAACATGCATGGGTAACTTTTGAACATTGATCCTTGCAAAACTTTGTGTTCCAAATTTTCTCCCTCCCCTAGATGATAGGTAGTCCAATACATTTAAATATGTTAAAATATATGTTGTATATTAATATATGTATACATATTTATACAGTTATCTTACTGTACAAGAAAAATCAGATCAAGAAGGAAAAAAAAAACTTGATAAAACAAAATGCAAGCAAACTAATAGAGTGAAAATGCTATGTTGTCCTCTCTCTGGGTGTAGATGGCTCTCTTCATTACCGAACAATTTTAACTAGTTTGAATCATTTCATTGTTGTAGAGAGCTACGGAAGACTTCTCTTCTAGAAGGGTTGATGGGGGAATGAAAACTTTCATGCAGAACTACAGCGCTTGACACAAGTCACCAGGAAGATAAGAATGTCTTATGTGGTTGTTTCTTTACACAATCCTCCTTGCTGATTCAATTAGAGGAGATAAAAAGTTCAGTGGAGAAGCAGAAAAGATGGCAAGAGCTTGACTGAATAGAGAGTCCCTCTGCTTTCTGTCTAGCTTAAAAGCAATGGTTGGCTGACTCTTCTAGGAGAAAAAGCAAGACCAAAGTAGCAGTGATTAATTCAAGACACAAATGTCAATTCAACTTCAACCCATGAGTATTTCTGCTACTTGTATGACATTTGGCGAAACACAATTTCAGTGAGGAAAATTTCTGAAAAAATCATTTGATAGCTACCAAAACTGAACTAGCAGAGGGAGTATTATTGGACAAAATTCTAGGACAAATTACTTTTAGGAAGGTATCTTGTGAGATGGGAGTCTTTTTCTCTCTCATCAAGTGGTCCTGTGTGAAGCTCCCTTTTTAAGGAAGCCAGAATTAAGCTGAATAATATTGAATTAGGAGACCTGTATCTATATTGACACTATCCTCATTAGTTATGTAAAAATCACAATTTTCTCAATATATTATGTTAAATAGGAATACTATCTTTGTTATAGGACATTTAAACTTTAAATGTTTTATACAAATGTGAATTATTTGCGTTTGAATTTATGGCTTCATCAAAATGACCACTTTATCTACTAATATAAATATGGCCTATCTATAGAATCTCATCTGGTATGGCTCATCTAAATCCACAAATATTTTTTTAGAAGATCTAGCCAACATAACTGATATGGCCCTCTAGGTCTTGCCATTCCTGGGGATCTAGACATAGCAAATGATTTTGTAGGTAATAGTTCTACCCTCAGGCTAACCATCATAGTGAACGGAAGCCTGCATTGGGCTAGGGAGAGATGAATTTTTAAAATCCTGCCTCAGATTTTTACTAACTGGAAGACCCTGAATAAATTGCTTAACCTTTCTCAACATCAGTTTCTTCATCTGTAAAAGGAGAATAATTTCCATAGGTCTTATATAACTATTAGTATCAAACAAAATAATGTTATGTCAAAAGTTTTGTAAACATTTGAGTACTAGATAAATGTCATTTTAGCATCCCTGACTCGATATTCATAATCAAGCTATCTCTTTATAAAGTCGTATAAATCTTTGATGATGCTTTTTCATCTACAACAACTACAGGTCTTTCCATTGACCTTTAAGTCACTTTAAAATGGAATTCTTCTGCAATCATAGTCTTGCACGAATCAATGCCCCGCACAGTGTCAGATACATAGCATACTTTAATATTTGTTGACTGACTCATGGGTTTCAATAATTCAGTATGTTATAGTTATCCCTAAAATATCTTGCTCTCTTCTGACCCTATTCTAAAATATTTTCTAGTTTTCTTTGATAGGGACTTTTCTGTGATATATTGAACCCTTTATTGTGGAAACTATTTTCTTTACTTTGGAGGAGAAAATATCCAACCTCTCCCCCTTTTTACTTTCTTCTGTCCTTTGCAAGCTTAGATGTAACAGCTAGTCATCAGTTGGGTGTTGTCATTTATTGCCTATTCCAGTTAGTCATTCCTAGGGATCAAGAGATAGTGAACGATCAACTCACAGTGAGTTTATCAATTTTTTATATCAATTTTTTTTTCAATTGCCCATCTTCCAATTTTGGCTCTGCTGCTGCTTAATTTCACAGATCTAATATTATGTATAATACTTTGTCATGATCAAGAAGCCTTAAGAATTACTAATTAAAATGGAAAGAGCTATTCTTAAGGGCAGTAATTCATATAATGAAGACTCTGTGTTGCTCTCTTTTAGTGACTAATGAAAGAATTAAAAAAAAAACTTTAGTAAACTAGTAAATTTACAGACAGCATAAGTGACATAAATGGAGCATTCTCATATCAATGGTGAATTCACTGAAGTAGGCTTTGCTAACTTAACCTTCATGTGAATGAAAGAAAACTATCCCTTATTTTCTTGCTTCAAATAGAGATCTAAGTCATATTCACTTTTTTTCTAAGACATTGTTGGTCAAATCTGTAGGAGGAAAAATTCATCCCTGTGGTGCAGCTAGAGATGTTGGATATTTTGGAGATTAAAATAGTTAATAAAAAATTACTGGCTTTCCATACTCTTAATTGTGCTTCTAAAATAATATTTGCTGGTTATTGATGAGGAAACGGAGGAGCAAAAGAGTGACATTTCCCTATCCTTAGTTCAAAGCCAGGCAAAAGCCAGGTTCCAGATATTACCTCTAGGACTCTGTTTTGGCAAATATCTGTGGGTTTCAGTACATATGTTAAAATGCAATCACTTTTGCTAAAAAGCCTCTCACTTTGGGGAGGCAGAATTATGATTCAGTGAAAAAGCTCAGGATTTGGAGATCAAAGCTTGGGTTCAAATCCTCCTCCATGTTCACTGCTTATATCATGTTGAACAAATAATTCCATCACTCTGGACCCATTAATTTCTTCTATAAAACAAAAGGGCCACACATTGATTTCTAAGATCTTTTCCAACTCTGAATTTAGGATCCTATGTTCCTAAAATTTGTTACAAATTAATGAAAATATAGAGAATGGAGAATTAAACTGAGACTTATTTTCACCAACCTGAAAGCCTATGATTTTCATCCTGAAAACTGTCACTTCCCTCTAAGATTTATAGGGAATATTTAATTACCTCAATGTTTCTCTTCTGTCTCTATGTGCAAGTCTATCCCTGTCTTCTATTCCAAATCAATCAATAAACATTAAATGCCTAATATGTACCAGACATCTTTGCTGTTCTATGCATTGGAGAACTTGGGCAGCTCATGCACTGCCCAGCATTTTGGATCTCCCAGAGGAAAATGGAGGTATGCAGAGAAAGTCACCCTTGAACCCCACCCCACCCACCCTCACCCACTCCACACACACATCTTACAGACAACTAGGGAACATGGTGGACTGAGTAAGATCTGAGTTCTTCTTGCCTCTGACATGATCTGTGCAACTTTGGACAAGACACTTAAATTCCACTTCAGTTTCTTTATAAAATGGAGATACTAGCACTTCAGTTATAGTGAGAATCAAATGAGATAATACACAAAGCATTTTATAAACTTTTAAAGGACTGTATAAATACTAGCTATTAAAATCAGACAGTGGATGGAGTGCTGGGTCTCGAGTCAGGAAGACTCCTCAAATCCATTCTCAGATACTTCCTAGCTATGTGACCCTGGGCTAGTTGCTTAACTCTATTTACCTCAGTCTCTTCATCTGTAAAATAAATCAAAAAGGGAAATGGCAAACTACTTCAGTATCTTTGCCAAGAAAACCTCACAAAAAGTCAGACATGACAAAAACGATGGAATAATAACAAAAAAAAATCTATCGATTATGATGCCCTATATTAAAGCCAGCTATTTCGCCCCCTGTTAGCAGGTTTGCCCTCCTAACTAGGCAAAGATTTTCCTCTTGGCAGCTTTTAAATATTGAAAAAGAGAATCACAAGGAAAGCAATCACACCCTCCCTTCTCCCCCATTTCTTCAGCTGATGCTCATATGGTGTGATTTTTAGTTCCCTCACCGTCAAGGTCACCTTCTTCTGGATTTCTTCAGCTTGTCAATGCCTTTCCTAAAATATGAATTTCTCTGTCACTTTGCATAAGGAATATGCATTCCTTAGCATTCATCAGAAGGACCAGAACACTAGTTGTGCTAAGGAATGAAGATAGCACGGTAAATTGTGCTAATCAATAATTTTATTAATCCAATATATTCAGTTCTAGAAATAAAATACTTTCGATTATTCTGTTTTGTTTTTTTAACTTGACCATGCAGAAAATGTTTGCTCTTAAGTATCCAGCTTTTGCTCAGTGCTCTATGAAAAGTAGCAAGGTATATGTTTTCTTGGAGCTTGCACTCACGTCCTCCTATATGTGGAAACTAAGAGTCAGCTTTGCCTTAGGGAGTAACTTCCTCATTGTGATGGGCTGATGCATGTTGTAAGGGAGAGGAAAGAACCACTAAAGTCATTTTCTCATGTCTCAAAGATATTGAGACTCATAGAAGAGGAGATGAACAAGTATTTAAAGGCTATTTGGATCTGCCAGATATGGTTACAGTTGAAATTGCCCCTCTCCCCAAAAATCCCCTATCCCCAGTATGGGCCTAAAGAAGCAAGCACATGAGCATGACTCATTTTTGGAAAGTATCCTCAAAATATCTAAGAGCAGTCTGCTCTCTCTATCCCCTGGACATAATTTTGCTGCACGGATGGACCACCTGCTATTATAACTTTGACATCCGAAAAGCTTCCTGTGTGCTGCAAGGAGATTGCACATGCGTGGGTGAATCTGCAGGCTGTTTGGAAGTATTTTAAAACATGCTCTTTAGAGGAAATGATCTTTTCCTGTTTCAGAGACTGGAGTGTTGCCCCATCTTATCAAAACTGCTCTGTGGGCTTGCTCACAAATACCTAAAAACACCATGCTACAGATGGAAGGCAGTAGGAGACATACTGAGCTAATTTCCCTCGCGTGATGCTACCCGGAGGACTCAAGCTGTCAGTATCCTGAAGAAAAACAATTCGCTCAAAGAGAGATGGCAGCCAGAGGAAAAGGAAGCATGAAAGCTTTGAAGGGCTCAGCCGTTAACAGCTCCTCCCCACCTCAGTTCAAAACTCAGAATGCCTAATGGGAAATTATTACAAGCCACAGGCCAAGCATGTTCAGCCTGGGTTAGCTGGGTGGTCACGGAGAGATTAGCAAAGAATAGGTGATACAGCTCCGTTCTTAGTGTTGCTGTCTACCTCAGGAAATGTTCTGAAACCCTAGTTTTGATTGTCCTAAGAAAATGTTTTGAATGAATAAACAAAACTGGTCTCTAAGCCAGGTGATACATACATCTCAGTATACGACTGTCTTGTAAAAGAGCTTGCATGGGTGAAAAGATCTCTGATGCCTTTGTTCACTACATTTTATAAGTACTGATAATAGCTTTCTACCTTAGATTATTTTCATTTAATAGGATTTTTTTTCCTCTCCATTTTTTTGTTTGTTTTGTTTTCTCCCCCAATTATTATGTTTAAGGGTTCTGGGGAGGCTGTCTTCTATATGTTTATTTAAATCCACTTTTTCCTTAGAGACATAACAGAAAGCTCTAAATTCTGTCCAAAGGGCAAAGTTAGGAGTATTATGTGAAAGTGGTAGAGAGGCTGATTTAGGTTCAATTAATTTTTTAAAATTAAAGCTTTTTATTTTCAAAATGGATAGTTTTCAACAAAATCATATGTTCTAAATTTTTTCCCTCCCTTCTCCCCAACCCCTCCCCTAGATGGCAAGTGATCCAATCTATGTTCAATATGTGCAATTCTTCTATATATATTTCCACGAATATCATGCTGTACAAGAAAAATCAGATCAAAAAGGGAAAAATAATGAGAAAGAAAACAAAATACAAACAACAAAAAGAGTGGAAATACTATGTTGTGATCCACACTCAGTTCCCACAGTCATCTCTCTGGGTGCAGATGACTCTCTTTATCACAAAACCATTTGGAACTGGTCTGTAATCATCTCATTGTTGAAGAGAGCCATGTTTAAGTTCAATTTAAATAAAAATCTCCTGACAAGAGTGTCCAAAAGTGGCAAGAAGGGATGGCTTCCTAAAAGTAGTGGATTTCCTCTCACTACAGATTTCAAGCTAAAGTTTGATTTCTTCACAATAAAATTTTAGAGGCTATTTCTGTCCAGGTTCAATAGATGGCCACTAGGGTCCTTTCCAGCTCTGAGGTTCTGTGATTCAGTGCTTTCTTGATAAAAGTCTGGCATTTACTTGCCCTCTAGCAGAATCCTTTTCTCCTTTAAGCACTGGTGTACTATATAGTACATTTGTGAACAAAATGGTGTTAGTGTTGGAGTTTTGTTTCCCTAAAAAGATTAATGATTAATGGCAGTCAATAAATATTAAAGCTCCTACTATGTGCCAGGCACTGTGCTGGGAATACAAAAAGAAGCAAAAAAAAAAAAATGCCCATACTCTCAAAGGATTCAAATAGGGAGACAGCAAGTAAACAAATATGTACAAACTGTTTATGGGCTAAACAGGAAATAACCAAGAGAAGGAAGGCACTAGATCTAAGAGGGGTTGAAAAGGGCTTCTTGTAGAAGAGGAAACTTAAAGTAAGCCTTGACAGCCAATAGGCAGAGATGATACATAGAGAACAGCCAGAGAAGGGATAGTGAGGGGGGTGGGAGGGTAGTAAGAGGGAGGAAGAGAATGATCAGCACAGAGATGGTAATTAAATCAGGGAGAAAAGAAAAGGACCCAAGACAGAACCTTGTGGAATATCTACAGTTAAAGGGTATGCCTTGAAATACATTTTATTTATTTATTTTAAACTTAAATAGAAAATAGGAAAATTTAAAAATTGCCATGTGCACAGCAAAACATAAGAGCATTCAAAATATAAAGCAATAAATTTCCATTTCAAGAAATCTAATATAATTTGTACTATATATTGTGTTCAGAATTGCTCATCTTTTCTTTGCTTCCTTGTAAGTTTTATTTTCTCTACTGTGTACTTTTTTACTTTGTTCTTCTTTCCCTCTTCCTTCTCTCTCCCCCAAGAAGGGTTCAATTAAGCATAGCACTCTCTCTCTCTCTCTTTATATATATATATATATATATATTCACACATAGATATGCATAGAAATCTAGTCACACAAATATACAATTATACATTCATATGCATCAGTGTAAGACAATACTATGCTTTTTATGATGTTTCTCTGAAGATGGATAACTTATTTCATAAGTCACAGTCTTTCCATATTTTTCTAACTCCAACAACTTGTCACTTCCTATTCTATAGCAATGTCTAGCTTTATACTGTATAGTTATTTCAAGTGGTCTAAATATTGACTAATATAGCTGACATATAGTGTAGTTTCCCTATTTCTCTCTTTTGATTAAATCTACTTTAGCTTTAATCCTGTCTGAGATCATGATTACCACCCCTGCCCCTTATACATAAATTCTACTGCTGATTTTTATATTTGTATATATCTATTTCTTCTTTCTCCTGACTCTTCTACTTTACTTCAATCTACCTTGTTCTCCTTAACCTACCTCTTCCAAAGATACCTCCCTTATCCTCTCCCCCATCCCTCTTTATCCCATTCCTGTTAATATATATATTTCTGCACCCCCTTGCATCTTATTCCCTCACCCTCTTATTTCTTTATAAATTTAGGAGACTTGCATTCTAAATGCATATGTTGTTCTTTCTTTAACCTAGATCTGATGTGAGTAGGGTTCCCTGTACAAATCCCTCCCTTACCTTCTTCTCCTTCCTATCCCCTGACCTTCTTATTTTTCTGAATTTCTGAATTTAGAAGACTTGTATAGTTTTATAGATATATATGTATTTTTTGCTCTTAAGCCTGATGAGACCAGGGTTTCAGAACTACCAGTTCTCCTCCCCCATTTAGTTCCTCTTATATGGGACTTGGAAGACCCCTACCCAAAATGACTACTCAGAAATCACTCAAAGTAGAAAGCAGAAAAATTGTTTATTATAGCATCTCATGAGAGGTGGGCAGTCCAGCTGCAAGAGATAAAGGAAAATGAAAGTACTCACAGCAGGAAAGCCAAAGAATCAGTGAATATACACAGCTTTTATAGATTTTGTTACAAGAGATTACATCACAAATAAGAGAGCATTGGGGGGGAGCATCTAATTGGTTGTTGCTATCCAGAGAAATTGGAATGGAAGGTTTCTGGCTTAGGCCTTCAGGATAATCGAGCCGACAGTAGTCAAGCTAATAGACTATATATCGATAAATGTCAAATACTGATAAATGTCACCAACTTAGGTTAAATAAATATGCCTTTAACTAACTAAAGTTTAAGAAAATATAGGCCTGCACAAGTTGTACTTATGCAGGTCATAGGGAAACCCAGGAATAATTGTTTTGTCTTGTTTGTGAGGGAAATGTGGAGAGCCTGGAATTTTTGGACCTTCTCCACTATCTTCCTAGAATCTTCTCTAGATACATTTTTCAAAAAAAATTATCATCTTTCTTTATCAGACTTAATTTATATTAACTTTGACTATTTTTAAAAATCAAAGCTATTTTCTTTTTTTATAATAGCCTTTTATTTTCAAAATACATAGATATTTTTCAACATTCACTCTTGCAAAAACTTTGTGTTCCAAAAATTTCTCCCTTCTTTCTTGTACTCTCTCCCCTAGACAGCAAGTAATCCAACATATGTTAAACACATGCAATTCTTTTATAGATATTTCAATATTTATCATGCTGCCCAAGAAAAAGCATCCCAAAAAGGAAAAAAAATGAGAAAGAAAACAAAAAGCAAGCAAACAGCAACAAAAAGGTGAAAATACTATGTTGTGATCCACATTCAGTCCCAACAGTCCTCTTTCTGGATGCAGATGGCTCTTTCTATCATATCTATTGGAATTAGCCTGAATCACTCCCTTGATGAAAAGAGCCATGTCCATCAGCATTGATCATCACATAATCTCGTTGTTGCTCTGTACAATATTCTCTTGATTCTACTCACTTCACTTAGCATCAGTTCATGTAACTCTCTCTAGGACTTTCTGAAATCACCCTACGGATCATTTCTTATACAGTAATAATATTCCATAATGTTCATAACTTATTCAGCCATCCCTCAACTGATGGGCATTCATTCAGTTTCCAGTTCCTTGTCACTATAAAAAGAGCTGCTACAAACATTTTTGCATATGATCTTTTTGGGATACAGACCCCGTACAGACACTGCAGAATCAAAAGATTTGATAGCCCTTTGACCATAGTTCCAAATTGCTCTCCAGAAGGGTTGGATTAATTCACAACTCCACCAATAATGTATCATTGTCCCAGTTTTCCCATATTCTATCCAACATTTATTATCATCTTTTCCCGTCCTCTTAGCCAATCTGATAGGTGTGTAATGGTACTTCAGAGTTGTCTTAATTTGCATTTCTTTAATCAATAGTGATTTAGAACATTTTTTCATATGACTAGAATTTTCTTTGTCTGAAAATTGTCATATCCTTTGATCACTTGTCAATTGGAGAATGATTTGTATTCTTATAAATTTGAGTCAATTCTCTATCTATATTAGAAATGTGGCCTTTAGACTGCTTGCCATCTAGGGGAGGGGGTGGAGGGAGGGAGGGAAAAAAAATCGGAACAGAAACGATTGTCAATATAAAGTAATTATTAAATAAAAATTAAATAAAAAAAAAGAAATGTGGCCTTTATTAGGAGTTCTTAGATATAAAATTGTGTTCCCAGTTTTCTGCTTCCCTTTTAATCTTGACTGCATTAATTTTATTTGTACAAAACCTTTTTAATTTAATATAATCAAAATTATCCATTTTGCATTTCATAATGTTCTCTAGTTCTTTTTTGGCCATAAATTCATTTCTTCTTCACAGAGCTGAGAGGTAAACTATCTTTTGCTCTCCTCATTTGTTTATGATATCACCTTTTATGTTTGAATCATGAGCCCATTTTAACCTTATATTATTATAAGGTATTAGGTTTTTGGTTTATGTCTTGTTTCTGCCATATTCTTTTCCAATTTCCCCAGCAATTTTTGTCATATAGTGAGTTCTTATCCCAGAAGTTGGAGTCTTTGGGTTTATCAAACACTATAATCATTGACTTTCATGTGAGATACATTTAAAAAAAATTTTTTTTTAAGACACTGCAGGCTATCTCTCACAGATTAAAGGCACAGGGTCTATCCACAAACATGCTTTGACATGGAAGCTGTTCCATTTCTACTTTGGACAGATTCAATTCCCTCCCCTCCCTAAGCAATTTGGTGGTCCCCTCTGTTCTTCAGGGACTCATTATAGTCATACTGTACCAAGTATAGGCACCCAATCAGCATAGTATACTCCAGGTCTTCTTAAACTTTTTTCCCATCATGACCCCATGTTGGCTGAGAATTTTTTATTCAACTCCATCTTAAATCTGAGCCAAAGTGTTTCTGGCAGCATTCGTGCATGCACAATGCAAAATGAGCAAGTCATATGTTCAGAACCCAGGCTGCAGTGAAGCAATATGGGCAAGCACTGCCAGAAACACCTCGGATTCATTATTTGTTTGATTTTGAATTTTTTGGTCGTGGCATTCAGAAACTTTTTACTGTTGCCCATTTTTCATGACCCCTACATTCAGTTACCCAGTTTAAAAAGCTTGGGTCTACTCCAGTTCAGAATTTCTAAGCCCAAGAGAGCCTCAAACTTAGCCTCCCTGATAACTGATGGTGGTACAAGCATGTACCACCACGCCCAGCTCAAGTTCACAAATTTAAAAAGAGGATTTTTTTTTTAACTCAAGCCAAACTAAAAGTAACACCTTGGGAGTCTAGTTTTTCTGCTGGCCAAGTCAAGTTCTCACTTAGGGGAGCTCAGCTACTGAAGAATGTCATGTTCTGTAGCTTTAGGAGGTAGGTGTTATAATGGTGATTGCATTGATTAAATGCCAGTTAGCTCTGGAAACCTCTCAAAGGCTTCTGCTGCATGGCTGAAATTGGGCATTCTGCCTGGTATTAGATCAAGGCTAGATAATCCAGGTCTGATGGCTGGTCTGGGAGCGTTAGCAATTACATGTCTCATGTACCTTAATCAGCAATGCACTAACCATTACTGCAATCAAAAAAAAAATCCCACCTCAAAATCATTCCTTAGGCTCTGCTTTATTTTTCTGCTCACATGAATCTGAGCATCTGACCCACTGATCATTAAGTCAATCCGATGAAGTCCTCCCCGGGGGACAGCTGCAGCCGTCCTGACAGATCTCTTACAGCCAACCAAGAGCCTGTCTAGAAGGATGAGGCGACTAATCTGTCCAGGCCCTGGCCACTCAACTGGGTATCTCTGAACACTGTTCCATTAGCAGTCCCACAACACGCTCGTTGTCTGGGATTCTTTCCACTGAAATTTTAGTCTCATCCATTTCACGGACAGGCCCCTCTCACCATGCTGGAAAATCCTTTTGGTTTGTTGCTTACATACCTTGATTTAGTGGGAAAAGTATTGGATGTGGATTTAGGAGCACTTTGGGTTCAAATCCTGGCTCTAACACTTACTTGCTGTGTGACTTTGAATAGTTTCCACAATTCTCTGAGCTTCTTTTTAAAAATAGGGCTAATAGTATTCAAAATCCCTCACAGGGTTATTGGGTGAAAAGTACTTTGTTAATCTTAAAGTGCTATAGAAATTATTATTATACCTGCTAGAGGTAAAGATGGTAAATAAAAATAACCTGATGGAGTATTTTAGTTTTATTTGCAAGACTGATTTAGTTCTATACAGATACATGTTTTTATCCCTCCTCTATGGAGTTTGGTTTTTTTTAAGGCCTTTGCTAAATTCCTTTAGTTTCTAGTTTGACTTTGCTGTTTTTTACTTTGTTATTACATCAGCTCAAATTGCCTTGTAACTTCCAACATGAAACACAACCCAACTCCCTAGGAAGGAGTCTTATGATCCCAATCAACCTATTATTGTTCAGAGGAAGCCCTAAAGTATTGAGCAGTAGACAGGCTGTTAGAGTAGAGTTATTTTTAGTCAAATAACCTGGTCTTGATTTGATGGGATTTGGCTATCAAAAGGTATAAGTATGTTTAGAAGAAGCCTCTTTCTAGCCAATATCAGTCTTGCGCTCATAGAATATAATTTATTATATATATAAATAATATATTAGCCAGAAAGAGGCAGAAATGGAGCTGAGATTGCTCATAGCGACACTTTTGGTCCTAATAGAAATAAAGGAGGGAGCCCACCCAGTGAGAACAGAGGCATGAGTGGGAATTCCGTTAACTTCAATAAGGAAATATAAAGGTCAGAAGTCCAGATTTGGTTGAAAAGAAAATTCACACACATACACACACAAAACCTCCTATCTATGTTCTCCTACCCCCATCGGATTTCTATCCACTAGATGGAGCAAGGGACCAGCTATTAGAGAGATGCAAATCCGAACAATGTCTTTTCCTCAATAGGCCTCCAAGGAGTTTAGGACACACATAGGGAAATGGAGCTTCTATAACTGATTCCATGTTCATTTACATGCACCAGAAGCCCAACTTACCAGTGAATGGAGATTTGCCGTTTCTGACAAGATTTCTAAACCCTCAGAGCAAATCTCTCTTGCCATTATTATTTCCCTTCAATCTAAGATTCTTGTAATAGATAATAGCGCTGGCAGGGACCCCAGAGACCATTTTGTCCAGACCTTTCACCATATAGATGAGGAAGCTGAGATCCAATGGCCCAAGGCCACGTAGAAGGTCAGCTTCCGAGGCAGGATTTGTCAGCGACCAGCATTTTCCCCACTGTGACACATTTCCTCTCTGCTCTCAAGGGCAGTAGTATAATTAATGACAGGATTTCTATAGCCAAAGAACCCTACGTTTGAATCAAATATCATTCTTTTCCATGAGAGCATACCCATGACTATGGCATTAACCCAATTACTACTGAAAATAAGGCTCTTTGAAGGCCCCCAGATGCTAGCCCCTCTTTCCACTATTGCAGGCCTTTTTTGCTCTTACAGCTTCGCTGAAGCAGGTGCTGGGGACCTGATAGAGGCTTTATTTTAAGGCAGAAAAGATTGCACCCCACTGACCTCATCTCCTTCCCAGGCCTTTGGTCTCATTGTTGGATTGCTGGATGCTTTGTCTTCCTGTACATTCAAACATGATGCTACTTGGTATTATGCCCCAGACTAGTTTTCCATCAATGGAAGGTCTCACTGATTGATGACTGTTTACTATAGACTAGCCACATTTCCTCATTCTTTCTTTTGAGACTTAAAGTCCAGAGGCTGTCAGAGGAAAAGAAGTTGGTATTGAGTTACAGTTTTTGGGTGAGAGAACATGCAACCCCCTCACCACCTGTGGTTCTTCTCATTAATAATATGATTTAGGATTGAGTTTGTACCTTTCCTCTAAAGACATTAATGTCCAATTATGGCATTGTGCTAATTACCTTATATTTATTATTTCTTTTAAACCTTCTCATAACTCAGGAGGTAGATGCTATTATTTTCCCCTTTTATAGTTGAGGAAACTGAGACAAAGATTAATGACTTGCCCAGAATCATACAGTTAACATACAGTTAGGAAGACTGAGACTGGATTCTAGGTCTATAGCTCTATCCATGGCACTACCTAGCTGTAGTCTATAATAAATATAACAGAAAGTTGTTATGCCATATGCCATTAAAAATTAGTGACTCCCCATTTGGTTTTTTTATCCATCATTTTGTGAAAGTCAGTTTCAAACTCCAAGTCAGTCACCTGATTTTAGAGATAAATTAAATTTACTCCTTTATCCCATAGTTACCAGATCATAAGAATACCCATCTACCCCTCACTTGAGTGTTGCCCAATTTTATGCACCAACCCCCCACCAGATGTCTTAATCCATATATCTAGTTTTTTCATTCCCTCCAAATTGTATATTAACAGTAAAAAAATCAAGCTTCTGGGTTCTTGGCCACCAAGAACCCAATTGTATATAATACAAATAATTTATCTTGATGAAACTCATTTTTTCACTGCCATAACATGTAAGAAATCACAAATTACAAGATCACTGAGAATCCTGTATTGTATGAACTGATGCGGAATGGAGTGAGAAGAATCAGAGGAATAATTTGTACAAGGACAATACTGTAAAGAAAAATTACTATGAAAGACAATGAAATACTGAGTAATGAGGCCCTCACTTCCCTGAAAACCAGGTAGGTTAGATTTCACCTCTCCCTCCAGGATTCTCTGTTACCCTTAAGAAGATTTGGGGGTATTGAGGCTCTCTGCAAATGGCTCTAGCTACCAGTGATGGCATTCCTTCAAGGGTACAGGTTCTTCTCTTGTACCCCGGTTTCATTTAATTATTGTCAAATTAGCTTTTACAGAGGAATATTTATTTCAGGAAGTCTATCACTTCCTGAATTATACATTTCTCATTATATAATTATACAATTGTATATAATTTTACAATTATTTATTGTATACATTATTTTATTTTTTATATTATACAATTATACAAACTCAATCCCTATATAGCAGACATAATTCCCTTTTTCCCCTGTACTACTATAGGTAGGAAAAGGGTTAGTAGGCTAGCTCAGTTCCAATAGAGCACACAGTCCCAAGTTTCAAGCTCAAAACTCTCTTCAAACTCAGTCCTCCTCACCCTTGTTTCTTGGAGCTTCTTTGCAACACTGGCTGGCTATAACCTTCCTCCTGGAATCCTGCTTTGTCCATAACCACAGCTTAAACTCTTGTGTCCAGTGGAGATTACCATGGGCACCCAAAACTAAAAAGGATAAATAACAATCGCAGTAAAGAAACAGAATAGTCCCAGACCTCTCTGAGTCTGGTTAAAAAAAAAAAAAAGGTAGAGCTGAGAAATCAAAGTTCTTCTGCTCACCCTCAGTACCTTTAGTGAACTGTGATCTCCACCCTCTGGATACAGCAGGGAGGACTAAAAGCCATAAAGAGTGTCAGGAAAAAAAAAAAAAAAAGCAATTTTCTCAATTTCACAGATTTTAAAAGGAGTAGCCTGTTCAGATAACAAAGCTGATCAAAGAAGGCTATATAATTACCTACCTAGTAGGAGACAAAGAGTGCCTCCACTTTAGATGATGTGAGAATGTCCAGACAAACCCAGGTTATTTTAGGAACTGATCAACTTGGCTCTGAAGGACCCAGGGATGAAATATATTATACCCACGTTCTGACACCCAAGATGCAGAAAGAGAAATACATTTTTGAACATGGCCATTGTGTGGATTTATTTTCCTTAACTATGCTTATTTATTAGAAAGTTTTTATTTTCTTTCTCTTTGTTTTTTGGGGGGAGTGGGATGTAGAAATAGTAGTGTCAAAAATATACAGAAGAAAACAGAAAGAAGTCGTGATGGGAGTACAGACAAGCAGGACAGTTCTGGAAGTTATACAGAGAATTTATTATACATATTATTTATATATATGAATGTGTATACTTTTTAAACTAAGGTATATGAAATGGAGATTCACAGCTTTATACATAATCCTCTTTTTGTGTTCTATTATGTATGTGAAGATGTGTTTTTTCAGCATTTAAGTTAAAAAAAAGTTAAGAGAATTTAAAAGTTAGGCAGTAAAAGTAATAACCTTGGAGGCAATGAGGAATGAAAACTACTGAGGTGACATAGAGAACAACTGGGAGAACCTCCTGCTTGCTGGGAGATGGAGCTTTAAAAAGTGTTCCGTGAAAGGTTTTCCAGCTGGAATTCAACTCTTCATGGAGAATAGTTTAGGAACTATTCAATCTCTCACTAGTGGCATGGAAATCTGTAGGAAATTATAGTCCTATGGGCTTTTCCCCATGTCCTTTACTTTGCTATGCCATTCTAATGAAATCCTTTGCAATGATTTTTAGTCCCCAGTCTGTCAGAGATTGCACTGAATGAACCTTGAACCATATTTCCATAATGATGATCATCATAAAATCATACACAGTCCACCTGTACATAGGACTGAGGGCAGGGGCGGATGATGGGGAGGAGGGGAGACTAATCAGGGGTCCAAACTTGTGCTGTAAATGAAAGAACAGCACCTAAACAGGTTCCTGCCAGATGTTTGAAGACACAGTTGTCTTTTGTCCAAGAATCGGATTTTGTGATCAAAATTTCTGGCTAGCAGTTTGATTGTATAATACCCTTTGATTCCTATGAGCTTGTCCATTGTTCCAGAGAGTTCACAAGAGAAAAACTTATTTGTTTTGGTACAGGTGATAGTGGAAGAGATTTGTTGTTGTTTAGTCGTGTCCGACTCTTTGTGACTCCATTTGGGGTTTTCTCGGCAAAGATACTGGAAAGGTTCGTCATTTCCTTCTCCGGTTCATTTTACAGAAGAGTAAATTGAGGGAAACAGGATTAAGTGACTTGCCCAGGGTCACACACCTATTAAGTGTTTATGGCCAGTTTTGGAGTCAGGAAGATTCTTCTTCCTGACTCCAGGTGTAGAACTCTCTCCACTTCACCACCTTGTTGCCCCTAGTGGAAGACAGCAAGGGGTTAAAATGATATCTAGCATTTGTTTAGGTTTGCAAAGTGTTATACATGCTATTTCATTAGGTGCTATTTTTCTATTTCCTTTTATAGAGGAGAAAACTGAAGTGGAGAGAGAACAACTGATTTGGTCACACAGATAGTAAATGTCTGAGGTGGATTAGAACTCTCACCTTTCTGTCACTCACCTAAATATTGTCTTGGGCTTACCCTTCGAGGGACTTCTTTGATTCTGTGGTCCCAAGAAATCATAATTTTTTTCCAGAACCATTGATTGTGTCTTAGAATTGTGAACACTTCAAGGAGGTGACAAGATCAGGAAAAAGGGACAAACTCTAGAGGTACTATGATTTTTAAATTATTCATTTGAGCTATTAAGTTAAGCCCAGTTTCTTTGAGACACTTAATAAATGAACTCATTTAAATCTGTCAGATGTTACCTATTTATCAGAAGAACATCTGCCAAATCACACACTCTCTCTGGATTATAAATGGTGTCCCTGGGGGAAGAAGAGAAACTGGTGGAATCCATAATAGTCAGATCGAACATTGATGAACCAAGGAAGAGAACAAGCCAAGGACAAAAGAATCAGGAGAAGGTGTTCCACTGGGAAATGCTATTATTCCTTCTTCCAGAAGGAGCCGTCACTCTCCAAGAAGCCAGATCTTCCCCAGGTTATTAATTCTGGGCTTTGGCATTTGACTACATCCATTCAAGCTTGGCACCTGTTCTAAGAACATCCTATCCTAATACTCTGAAGAACAGCCGGTTTATATCCAGTACCCAAGGGAAGTTGGGATGGATGAAACGTTAGAGATCTTTAATCCAATCTCTTCATTTTTGAGATGAATCCCAGGTAGAGGAGGTATTTTGCCTAAGACAATACAGCTAATAAATAGCAAAACCCAGAGAACTCACATTTACATAGTTCTTTTTTTTCTTTTTTTTTTTTTAAATAACTTTTTATTGACAGAATCCATGCCAGGGTAATTTTTTATAACATTATCCCTTGCACTCACTTCTATTCTGATTTTTCCCCTCCTTCTCTCCATCCCCTCCCCCAGATGGCAAGCAGTTCTATACATGTTAAATAGGTTACAGTATATCCTAGATACAATTTATATGTGCAGAACCGAACAGTTCTCTTGTTGTACAGGGAGAATTGGATTCCGAAGGTATAAATAACAGGGAAGAAAAACAAAAATGCAAGCAGTTTACATTCATTTCCCAGTGTTCTTTCTTTGGGTGTAGCTGCTTCTGTCCATCCTTGATCAATTGAAACTGAATTAGCTCTCTTTGTCGAAGAGATCTACTTCCATCAGAATACATTCTCAAACAGTATCGTTGTTGAGGAATATAATGATCTCCTGGTTCTGCTCGTTTCACTTAGCATCAGTTCATGTAAGTCTCGCCAGTCCTCTCTGTATTCATCCTGCTGGTCATTCCTTACAGAACAATAATATTCCATAACGTTCATATACCACAATTTACCTACCCTTCTCCAATTGATGGGCATCCTTTCATTTTCCAGTTTCTAGCCACTACAAACAGGGCTGCCACAAACATTTTGGCACATACAGGTCCCTTTCCCTTCTTTAGTATCTCTTTGGGATATAAGCCCAGTAGAAACGCTGCTGGATCAAAGGGTATGCACAGTTTGATAACTTTTTGAGCATAGTTCCAAATTGCTCTCCAGAGTGGTTGGATGTGTTCACAACTCCACCAACAATTACATAGTTCTTTACAGTATCCAAAGCACTTCCGTCATAAAAACATTGTGATATAGGAAGTATAAATATTTTTATCCACATTTTTCAGATGAAAAAATGGGGACCAGAAAGTTTAGCTCATTTGCCAAGAGACATCCAGCTGGTATTGAAGTTAGGAATCAAACTGAAACTTCTAGACTGTGAGCATACAGTATCTTTACAATACCGTACTTCTTTGGATCTGCAGATTCCAAACCTCTCTCTACCATGATTCCTGTAGAAAAAGAATAAGAACAAGAATAAGAAGGAGAAGGAAGAGAAGAATAAAAAGAGGAATAAACATGTAAACATTTCAATTATTATATTATTAATAAATTGTTCTGGTTCTATTTATTTCACTTTACATAAGTTTAAACAAGTCTTCTTAGGATGCTCTAAAACTATACCTTTTTACTAGCACTTCTTACAGCACAATAATATTACATTCGTATACCACATAACTGTTGTGTCATTCCCTAATTGATGGACATCCCTTCAGTATCCAATTTTTTGGCCACCACAAAAAGAATTGCTGTAAGTATTTTTGAATATGTGATCACTTTTCCTCTTAATTAATTACTTTGAGTTATTGACCTTGTAATGATGTTGTTGAGTCATAAGGTAAGCACAGTTTAATACCTTTTTCTTTCTTTCTTTCTTTCTTTCTTTCTTTCTTTCTTTCTTTCTTTCTTTCTTTCTTTCTTTCTTTCTTTCTTTCTTTCTTTCTTTCTTTCTTTCTTTCTTTCTTTCTTTTTTTTAGGGATAGTTTCATTATTTTCCAGAATCACCGGAATATTCAGTTTCACCAACCATGCATTAATATGCTTATTTTCCTACAGGCCCTCCAGCATTAGCTATTTTCCTTTTTTTTTCTGCTTATTTCGCCTATCTGATAGGTGTGAGAAGGTATCTCTGAGTTGTTTTAATTGACATTTACTTAATTATAAGTGATTTACAGCATTTTCTTTATGTGGCTGTTTATAGCTTAGATTTCTTCCTCTGAAAACTAGTCATAGCTTTCGACCTTTTTTCAATTAGGGAATGATTCTTTTTTTAAACATTATTTATTTATTTGAGTAAACATTGCTTTATGAATCATCTTGGGAGAGAAAAATCAGAACAAAAGGGAAAAATCATGGAGAGAAAAAAAAGCAAACAAAAGAAATGAACATAGCATGTATTCATCTGCCAATAATGGCTGGGTCAAAGGGTATGCACTATAGCCTTTAGGGCATAATTACAAATTGTTTTCTGGAATGCTTGGAAGGAGTGATTCTTATTCTTACAAATCTGAATCAGTTACTTATATATATTTTTAAATGAAAACTATCAGAGAAACTTGCTGCAAAGATTTTCCTCTCAATTTCTCTCCTAATTTTGGCTATAATAATTTTGTCTGTATGGAAAAGTTTTTAATTTTATTAACAAATTTACATTTGTAAACAAAATTGTCCATTTTACCTCTTATGCATTTCTCTCTTAATTTGGAATGAATCCTTCCTTTAGTTAAGTGGAATAGTGGGTAGAGTACTAGGCTAGGAGTCAGGAAGCTCTGAGTTAAAATTCAATCAAATACTTATCTGGGTATGTGACTTTGGGTAAGCCATTTGATCTCTGTGTTTAAATTTTAGCATTTTAAATTGGGGTTTGTAATAGCATCTCTCTCCCAAGGTTATTGTGAGGGTCAAATAAGATATTTATAAAGTACTTAATATAGTGTCTGGCACATAGTAAGTACCTAAAAATTATAATTTTTTCTTTCCTTCCCCCAATCCATAGATTGGACAGGTATTTTCCTTCCCTACTAGTGCAATTTGTTTAGGATGTCAGCTTTTACAGCTAAATCATGTAACCATTTGAAGATTTTCTTAGAATATAATATAAGGTATTGTTCTACTCCAAGTTTCTCTCACACTCTTCCAATTTTCTCAATAGTTTTTGTCAAATAGTGAGTTTCTGCACACAAACCTGGGATTTTGGGGTTTATCAAGCACTAGGTTACTATGCTCATTCACTGGCATCTGCATATTTAGGATCTGTTGCATTGATCAACCACTCTTATTATTATTATTTTTTACCTGTACAAATTGTTTTGATGATTACGGATTAGTTGTATGCTTTGAGAACTGGTACTGCTAGTCTACTTGCCTACTTCATCTTTTCATTCATTTCAGTTATATTCTCAACCCTATTCCTAGTTGTAGAATCAGAAGAGTGGGGTTCAAATATGGCCTCTGCCTTTATGACATTGGGCAAGTCACTTGATCTTTTTATATCTCAGTTATCTCATCTGGAAAATGATAGGGTTGCATTTAATGACCTTTAAGTTCTGAATTTATGATCCTATGATAGCAGAATAAGGAAAACAAATGGTTAGAATGATATTAGTGGAAATTATAACATGAACCAAAAGGCATGAGATTATAACAACCAAGCTTGATCCCAAAGAAAGAATAAAAGAATATACATCTCTGCCTTCTTTGTTGAAATAGGGAGATATAAATGTGGAATACTGTATATGCTGAGATTTTTCTGTTTTAATTAATTCTGCATGCTCCTTAGTTTTTAAAAATTCTTTATTATAAAGAAAATACAGATATGTAAAAAGCTATCCATATAGACTTACATGAACTGATACTAAGTGAAGTGAGCAGAACCAAGAGAACATTATATACAGCAAGAACAAGATTATGTGATGATCAATGGACTTGACCCTTTTCAACAATGAGGTGATTCAAGGCAATTCCAATAGACTTGTAATGGAAAGTGCCATCCACATCCAGAGAGAGAACTATGGAGACTTCAGAATGTAGCTTAAAGCATAATATTTTTACCTTTTTTGTTGTTGTTTGTTTGCTTGTTTTTTTTTTCTTTCTCCTGTTTTTTCCTCTTTTGACCTTATTTTTCTTGCACAACATGATGAATATGGAAATATGTTTAAAAGAATTGCACACATTTAACTTTAATCCTTTACCTTGCTACACAAGAAAAATCAGATCAAAAAAGAAAAAAATGACAAAGAAAATAAAATGCAAGTAAACAACATCAAAAAGAGTGAAAATGCTATGTTGTGATCCACGCTCAGTTGCCATAATCCTCTGTCTGGGTGTAGAGGGATCTCATTATCATAAAAAACTGGCCTGAAACATCTCATTGTTGAAAAGATCAGGATTGATCATCGTTATGATCTTGCTGTTGCAGTGTACAATGATCTCCTGGTTCTACTCATTTCACTTAGCATCAGTTCATGTCAGTCTCTCCAGGCCTCTCTGACATCATCCTGCTGATTGTTTCTTACAGAACAATAATATTCCATAACATTCATATACCATAACTTATTTAGCCATTCTCCAGTTGATGTGCATCTATTTCCAGTTTCTGGCCACTTTGAAAAGGGCTGCCACAAACATTTTTGTACATGTGGGTCCCTTTCCCTCCTTTAAGATCTCTTTGGAACATAAGCCCAATAGAAACACTGCTAGATATGCACAGTTTGATAACTTTTGGGGCATAATTCCAGATTGCTCTCCAGAATGGTTGGATTCGTTCACAATTCCACCAATAATGCATCAGTGTCCCAGTTTTCCTGTATCCCCTCCAACATTCATCATTATCTTTTCCTATCCTCTTAGCCAATCTGACAGGTATGTAATGGTACCTCAGAGTTGTCTTAATTTGCATTTCTCTGATCAATAGTGATTCAGAGCACCTGTTCATATGACTAAAAATGATTTCAATTGCTTCATCTAAAAATTGTCTGTTCATATCCTTTGACCATTTATCAATTGGAGAATGGCTTGAATTCTTATAAATTTGAGTCAATTCTCCATATATTTTAAGAATGAGACTTTTATCAGAACCTTTGAATGTAAAAATGTTTTCCCAGTTTATTGCTTCCTTTCTAATCTTGTTTGCATTAGTTTTGTCTGTATAAAAACTTTTTAACAATATAATGATCTGATTTTTCTTGTACAGCATGATGAATATGGAAATATGTTGAGAAGAATTGCACACATTTAACTTATACTGGATTGCTTGCTGTTTAGGGGAAGGAGGAAAGAGGAGAGAAGGAGAAAAATTTGAAACACAAGGTTTTGCAAAGGATGAATGTTGAAACCTATCTTTACATGTATTTGGGAGACAATGCAAAGAAAGCCCTATGTTTTCTACTGATCACTCTCCTGATTGTATTCTGAGACAGGCCCTCAAATTCTTCCCATTCAGTCTCAGACTTCATTTCTCTAAAACAAAGTGACACAAATGCCTCTCATCTTTCTCTTCTGCCCAATTGCCAAGGAACAATGAATTTACATAATTCTTATGGCTGTGTAAATTATTTTCCTGGTTCTGCTGTCATAGGAGCATTAGAATTTTCATTTAGATTTTTTTTTTTTTTTAAGGCCAGTAGAGGGAGCATCGTTTATAGATTTGACAATTACCTGTCCTGGATTAAATGGAATCTCAAACCATCAACCCCATCTCATGAGAATTTAGTAAAAATCTGGACACAGGAACTCCTTTCAAATTAATGTCTCCTTTTGAGCCTAGGATATAAATACAAAATCTTCAACCTTCTTCTCACCTACCTTCCCAATCTTATTTCACATGATTTTCTCTTACTCTTAGTTCCAATCAAATAGGCCTGCAATCTATTCCATACATGTACATGATATTCCAGTATCTATCTCTATGTCTTTGTAAAATCATTTCTATATCCAGAAGATAAGACTCCTTCTTCACACCCACCTCATAGAATCTCTTTCTCATCCTTGTATATTTTTTTCTTGTATTCTCTAGTTTTTAAACAACCTTTCCCTCTTGAAATTACCATTTACTTTATATTTGCTTGTTTGTTCAGAGATAGCATAATGGAGACTTCTTGTCAGGAAGATCTGAACTAGAACTGCCTCAGAGCAGAACCAAGAGAACATTGTACACAAGTTTATGTGATGATCAACTATAGTGAACTTGGCTCTTTTCAACAATATGGTGATTTCAAAGCAATTCCAATAGACTTGTGATGGAAAGAGCCATCCACATCCAGAGAGAGAACTATGGAGACTTCTGAATGTGGATCAAAACATAGTATTTTTATCTTTTTTATTGTTGTTTATTTGTTTTTCTTTCTCCTGTTTTTTCCTCTTTTGACCTTATTTTTCTTGCACAGCATGATGAATATGGAAATATGTTTAGAAGAATTGCATACACTTAACTATATTGGATTGCTTGATATTTTGGGGAGTGGGAGAGGGAAAGAGAAAAATTTGGAACACAAGGTTTTGCAAAGGTAAAGGTTGAAGGGGCAGTTAGGTGACGCACTAGATAGAGTACCAGCCTTGAAGTCAGGAGGACCTGAGTTCAAATCTGATCTCAGACACTTAAGATTTCCTAGCTGTGTGACCCTGGACAACCCCAATTGCCTCAGAAAAAAAAAAAAGTAAATGTTTAAACTATCTTTGCATGTATTTGGAAAAATTAAAAAAGAACTATATTAGAAAAAGAGAACTGCCTCAGATACTTAGTAGCAGTATGAAGCTAGACAAATAATCTCTCACCTTCAGTATCCTTATCTGTAAAATGGAAATAATAATAACACCCATTTCTAAGGGGTTATTATGGGGATCAAATGAGGTAGTGCATGAAAAAATCATTTTGCAAACTTTAAAGCACTATATAAGTATTAGCTATGTTGCATCTTCCCCCATCCCCCAGTAGAATGTAAGTTCTTTGAGAATAAGGACTGGTACACCAATAGGTATAAGAGAAGTTTCCCACATCCCCACACTAATGAGTGTAACTAACAAGATGTTCTGTACCCTGATACCTTTATCATGTGAGGATGCCTCTTGGAGGCAGCAACAGAATTAATCTGTCCAAGGTGTGTACTATGTGCAAACACAAAAAATACAGTCATATCGGTTGAAAGAATTAAACACACTTCTCGGCCTATGTACACAAGAGAGGGCACATAAGGAAGAAAGGCTTTGGCAGTCAAGAGAGAAATTAGGAGAAACCTTAATGACTCTCATTAGATTCAACTCATCAAGACTCTAAGAAACTATATCCTAGGGTACTGAAAGAGCTGGAAATGTGTTCTTTGAAAGGTGATAGGTAATAATAGAAAGCTTCATGATGTTCCCTCTCTTTATCCTGTGAGCTGAAGACCCAGCCTCACAATTTTACCCCAAAACATTGAACCCATTCACCAAGAGCTTCCCCTTCTCCCCTCCTCATCTCACATCATCAAACATCCCCCCCCTCCACTGTCTCCTCCTCGGTAGTCACAGATGGAGCAGCCTTTCTCTCTATGTCTCCTTGATTCCCTCCCCTCCCATAATATTCAATAGATTTTCCCCTATTATAATCTCCTTTCTCTTTTCTCTTTGATCTCTCTCTGTTTACTAGCTCTGTCTGATATCTGCAAACACACCTCCTTTAAAAGTCTTCATTTGATCCTACCTTCCCCAACTAGCTAGGATACTATATCTCTTTTCCTTTTCTTGGATAAACCCCTTGAGATCACTAGATGCCTTCCATTTAATTTCTGTTTGCCTCAGTTTTCTCATCTGTAAAATGAGGATAATAATATCATCTACTCCTCTTGGTTATTGCAAAGATCAAATGAGATATTTGTAAAGTACTTAACATAGCACCTTGCACATAGTAGATACCATGTAAATGTTAGCTATTATTCTCTTATGTAACAATTTAGGCTTTAGGATCTTATAACCATAGACTTCTAAGGCCTTAGATCCAGAAGGGGTCTTAGATGGGGAGGCAGAAAGAGAATTGACTCAGGTGTCAGAGGATGTGAGTTCAAATTTTGCCCCGAAGAATACAGCTTGTGTGGCCTTGGACAAGTGCTTTCTCTTCAGTTTCATTACTTGTAAATTGAGAGGGATAGCTAGCTGACCTCTGGAGGCTTTTCTAGCTCATTTTGTCTAATTTTCATCCCATGTTGGATTCTTGCTAGAAGTCTTTCCTCTCTGCTGTCCCATGATCCCCGGCAGGTGGTTACCCAACTTCTGACCAAATGCCTGATTTGATGGAGAATGTGCTATATTCTAGGTCAGCTTGTGCTGTTTTCAGATAGCTCTTGTTCTTAAGGAGTTCTTCCTTTCATTAAATCATTATCTGCCCCTCTATAACTTTCATCTCAGGATGCTTTTGACCTCTGGAACCACCCAGAACAAATCTTCCTCTTCCACATCATAACGCTTTACATTTTTAAAGACTGCTCTTGTGCTTTAGTTTTCCATCTCTTTATCCTCACGCTGTGAGAAGCCTAATCAGCCTAAAGCACACCAGACTCCCTGAAGAGCCAGCAGAAAGAAAGCTTTGATCTCCTCCCACCTACAGCTTCCTCCAGCAAGAAAAATTAGTCCTCAAGAGCACCCATGCACACACACACACACACACACACACACCCCAATCTGACTTTGAACACCATCCTTTAAGGCTCCAGACGTACACTGAGATGCATTTCTGGTCAAAGAGGTTGTCATTTTCATCCCCACTCTCAGGAATCTTGTCACTTTGTTTGGATGTCACCTCTCTTGGGTGACGATTATCATTCCAAAAAACTTGTAATGAAGCAGGTCTCTTACCTTCTAATGGAGAGGAGACTCAGAATAAGACATATAAACCAATAAAACAAATTTGTTTTTCTAGACTATATTTATTTGATAAAGATAATTTTTATTTGGGAGTGTGGAGTACTGGTGAGGGAGAGAAGTGACTGTGGTAGTGTAAAAAAAGAAGAAAACAAAGTGAGGAGTCTTAATGATTAATTTTAAAAATACATAGGAAAAGAAAAGTACAGAATAAGTGGAGTAATATTGTTTTATCACATTTAACTTAGATATATATTTTATAAAACAAGTTGTATGTAATAGATTCACAAATTCATATATAATCCTTTTTCTGGTCTTCTATCTGAATGGAAATGTTTATATTTGTGGATGGTTTTCTAATTCATAAAAAATTTTCAATTCTTTCTAATTCATAATTCTAATCTTTCTAATTCTAATTCTTTCTAATTCATAAAATTTTCAATTCTTTTAAAAACATTTAATTGATGAAGATGATGATCATCATCATCATCATAACACATTTGTGTCAGTCTACAATTTACAAAGTGCTTTCCTCCCAACAACCTAATAATGTAGATAGCACAATTACTCTTTTTACAAACAAGGAAAAGAAAAGTTAAAGGGACTCCTCATGGTCACAGAGAGGCAGTATGATACAGAGGGAAGTACTCTGGCTTTGGAATTAAAGCATCTTAGTGCAAACCCTGGCTTTGCCATTTACTAACTGTGTGACTTTAATTATGATTGTGTGTCACTTAATTTTTCTCTTGGCTTTAGTTCTTCAGTTGTCAGATAAATAAGTTGGACTCAATGGCCTTTGAGGGTTGTCAGCTCTTGATCCTATGAACCCAGCTAGTAAATGGTAGACATGGGACTCAGAACATATCTTCTAATTTTGAAGCGAGTATTAGATCATTACAACTTGCTTCCCAGTCCCTCTTTACTACTGTCCTGTATCTTCATAAAAGTATTTACCATCTAACCATCTGATAGGTTTTTTTTGAGCCAGAGATTCTGGATTGTAGGGTTTAGAGCTGAATATGGTTCTGGAGACCACCTAGTCCAAGTCACTCATTTTATAGATGAATCCAAAACCTAAAAAGATTTAATGACTTAGCTAAAGTTACACAGGTAGCAAGTAGTAGTTATAGGATCCCTTAACTCTAAATCCACGTTCTCTATTTCCAAAGTCTGTGGGGATGGTAGTGAATGTTTAACAATCAGCTGCCCCTCCCCACCAAAATGATACATTTTTAAAGTTTAATCTTTATATTAATATTTTCTCCATCAATTCTTAAGTCTGAAAATCAACAAAACAACAAATCAAAGCCAGATATATAGTGTTTGACAGTTTCTAAGGAATACATGCTTATACTGAAAATTTAACAATCAGCTCTTTTGAGCCCTTCAAGGCTGGATCCAGCTCATCCCTGACTATGACACACTGTATTTTTTCTGGTACAAAAACACTAGATATTATCCAGATCTCATGGCCAGGTAAATCAAATTTTCCCTTTGGTCTGGGAGTACAAGAAGAGAAGAAAGGCTGGGCAAGCAGTTCTGGCAAACGATGACAGATGGACAGCCAGAAAGCTTTATGGTATCTTCAGGCAAGCAAATTGTTTGTCCAAATTGAGGAAGGCTCTAGCACATCTGTTATATCCCCATGGCAAACTTATAGAGGGACAAAAATCCTCTAGGATGGGCTGGAAGAGATTGGGCTAGGATATATATATTGCTGGAAAGAATTCCTGAATTGATGAGATCACAGATCCATTTAAAGATAGAATTATCTCCCTCCCCTCAGAGTAATAAAGAAGAATTATGAGAGGAAATGGGGAACATTTCAGTTTAATATCCCTTCTTGCTTTCTCTCCCCTACCCCACCCTCTCCACCCCAGTCTTTTTTTTTTTTTTTAAATAATCCTTTGTGGTCCTACTTAAAGACAAAGAAAGGGTTCATCAAATGCTAGGAAACTCTCAAGTCACATTTTCCCTGTCCTATAACCTCCATCCTCTACCCTATATATGAGAGGACTCCTGTTAATATAATAAATAATAAATGAGATATGCAGGAAGAGAGAGTGTGAAACATGAATGGAAAAGGAAGAATTTAGTGCCAGAGATATGGGGCAGATGAAATTGGAAATCCTTGGGCCATAAATACAGCTTTACTATTGACAAGCCTTTTTTTCCTTCTTGGTCTCATTTTGTCCATTTTGTAAAATTAAGAAATGCCTACCTCTTCATAAGGTTAAAGGATAGAGAAAAATCTTAGAGCAACTTCACTATTTATTCACTGTTTGGAAGGAATTGGTTTCCACTCAGATGTATTCTGTAATCATTGTTCATGATGACAGAGCACTGTGCAATGGGAGATACCTTCCTTTCCCTGCCCTGAGAGAATCTGCACCTTCCTTCCCAGAACAGATTTTATCTGTAAGTGCTACCTTTCTCAGGTTCTCTCATCCCCCAGGCCCGAAGTTACCTGACAGGTACAGTCAGGTCGAGCTAGGGACTGACAAATAGGTGAAAAATCCCCAGGACACGTAATGAAATTTTCAACCGGCACCTGGTGACGACCGTGTACCTGGTCTTCCCAGGACCCTGAAAGCTGAGAACAGGTTTTGGACTCCCTTGTTTATTAACCTGCACCCACTGGCTGCCAGAACAAGAGCTTTCCTTCTACCTGACACACAGCTGTAAAGCTGGGTCTTCATTAAAACAGCCTCCAGCTCTGAGTCCCCACATGAGGTGTGACCCAGAGCTAAGCTGCTGCCTGTAAATTAATACTTTGTGAATTAGCTCAGGCAGAGCAACAAAGTGACAGAGGCTTAGAGAAATAGCCCATGGCCTGTCCCTTCTTTTGCTGGTCCCTTTTTCTCTTTCTGTCCCTGAAATGTGAGGTCCCTTGAGATTCTATCTGTGACTCTTCGCTTCTCACTCTCCACTGCCTCTTCTCCTTTTATCTCATTTACTCCCCTGGTTTCATGAATTCTATAAAGTTTGGTACCTAGATCAATACAGCCTTCTATATAGCTCTCCTACATTTCACAGAGTCATTGAATATCAGACCTGAAAATGGCTTCCTGGGCCATTTAATCAAATGGCCTGAACAAGAACCTACAATGGACCCAGCACATGTCCACGTGAGGTTTCTTTTGTTGTTATTGCTGAGGCAATCTGGAGTCTGAATTTCTGAGATTGGATTTAAATTGAGGTTCTCCTGCTCTATTTACTGCACAGACCAGTTGCCCCCAAATGACATTTCTTAAAGATCTCTAAGAAGGGGAAATCATTACTCCCCTAGTCAATCGTTTCCATTTGAGTGTCTGTGAGGAAGTTTGTCTCCACATCAAGTCTTAATCTGCCTTTCTGGGACTTCCTTCTGTTACTAATTGTGTTCTCCATGATCTAAAGCAGTGGTTCTCAAACTTTTGTTCTCAGTATCTTCATGTTGTTAAAAAACGATCGAGGATCTGTTCAAAGAGTTTTTGTTCACATAAGTTATATTTATAGCTATTTACTATATTAGAAATAAAAAATAATTTTGAATTTGTAGACCCTCTGAAAGGATTTCAGAGACCCCAACAATTCTTTGGACTACACTTTGAGGACCACTGATCTAAAAGAACAAATCTCATCCCTCTTCTATATACTAGTCCTTTAACCACCTGAAAATAATCTTCATTTTGCTTCTAAGTCTTTGTTCTTGAGGCTAAATATTCTTGATGCTTTTGACTGGTCTTTGTTTAACCTTGCCCCCATCTGTTGGTCCTACTCTGCTTGTGGCCAAACTGTGTCTTTCTTTGAATTTGTGCTTATGGATGTTTTGTGGATTTTCTCCTCTTCTGAGTTCCTATAGTGCATATCCCTGGCATCTTAATGAAATTCATGGGGGCTAAAATTTATATGTGCTAAGCATTTTACAAGTTTTATCTCATTTAATCCTTACCACAAGCCTGGGAGGCAACTGCTGGGAGGGAAGCAGCCTGACAGCTTTTTGCTTATTTGTTTATTCATTTGTCCAGCCTTATTTCTCTGAGTGGAACTTTGGTTGAAGTCTTGTATTCATTCTCACCTATCCTATCTGTTCCCTGTGGCTTCCTCTCCAGGCATAGAGAAAAGCTGGGGACCAGTTCTCTACCGGGAGAGGATGAGTCCTAAAATTTCATCTCCAAAATTAGAGCTTTGGACCTGGAGGTTCTGTGCCCAGGGGCTGAATGTGAGGGCCCCATTCCCTTGTTCTGTTCCCAGGGCCTGATGCCAGTGTCCAGGAGCACTCCCGTTCCACAGTTTCTGCCCTGATTACTTCCTGTGGGTTGAATTTGTGATCCTGTGCTGGAAAAAATAATACAATGTGCTTTCTGCTTGGATTTTTGATTGATATTTGAGCCGCCACTTGTCTGAGATCTTTGTTCATGTAGTTGGGGGTGGGGTGGAGCTGCCTTGGGAAGGGAGAGGGAAGAGGAAGGGGAGAAGTATTTATAAAGCACCTACTATGTGCCAGGTACTGTGCTGAACACTATACAAATATTGTCTCATTTGATCCTAACAACAACTGGGAAAGGAAGAGGCTCTTATTATACCCATTTTACAGATGACAAATCTGAGGCAGCCAAAAGTGCTGAACCTCTCAACAGAAGTTCTTCTTAGGTTTTTTTGACTCTATGACCAACATCCTATCCATTGCTCCATCCAATTGCCTCTAAGAAAGCACAGCTATTTATTTCTACTTTATCATTTTAGATGGGCTCTATATACAATCTTTAGATGAATAGTCAGGGGTCCTCAAACTTTTTAAATAGGGGGCCAGTTCACTGTCCCTCAGACTGTTGGAGGGCTGGACTACAGTAAAAACAAAAACTTTGTTTTGTGAGCCTTTAAATAAAGAAACTTCATAGCCCTGGGTGAGGGGGATAAACGTCCTCAGCTGCCACATCTGGCCCGCGGGCTGTAGTTTGAGGACCCCATCTATAGATTTTATTACTTATAACATACATACCTTCTATGTTTCACATATGCATGCTCATGCGTACACACATTTACCATATATGTATAAACTTGTGAGTATATACACAGGTGAATACACATATATTATGTAACATAACACATACAAAAATAGTACAAAAAAAGTAACTAACTGGCGCAATCAATAGAATGTTGGTCTTGGAATCAAGTAGATACAAATTCAAAAATCTACCTCAGATTGTTTTTTGTCATTATTCTGTCATTATAATTATGTCTGACTCTCAGTGAACCCATCTGGAATTTTCTTGGCAAAGATCCTGGAGTTTGCCATTGCCTTCTCCAGCTCATTTTACAGATTAGGAAACTGAGGCCAACGGAGTTACATGACTTATTCAGGACAAGCATCTGAAAACAGATTTGAAATCAGAAAGAGTCTTTCTGACTCTAGGCATAATACTTAACTGTATAATCCTGGGCAAGACTAGGAAACTAATTTTTAAAAAAAAATTGAATATCTCCTAAATTGGAATTTGAATAGAACATGAATTTTTTATATGGTAGGAGGGCACCAATAAATTTGATCTGAAAAAAATCTATTCAGCAAGAATAGGTTAAGGGTCAAGGTCAATAGGTCAAGTCCCTTTTTAGACACAATTTTTAGCAAAACATATAGTATATACAAAAGCAGAACAAATACCATGTGCTATGGACAACAATAAATGACATCATTTTATTGTTTGGAAGATATATAAATACCTGAATTTCATAAGACATCAGGGGAAAATGTCAGATGCCATGAGACCTCTGAAAATGTCTTCCCTCTTTGACCTTTTTGCTTATTATACTGTCTGAATTTTTAATCTTGTCTGGTTTTCCCCTCTTTGGTTTGAGATGCTTAATGCTGTGTATGATGACATCTGTTAAACTCTTCTCATCCTTGTTTCAAAAGGAATTTCTGAACACAGTTCTTTTGAATCAGAACTGTTCACTTCAACTAACAAGGTCATAATCATTACCATGTTTTTTTCCCAGCCCATCATCTATAGTTCCAATTTCAAATAGGCCAGGTAGCATAGTTCCTATTTCTTTTCTTATTGTTTATTTGCCTGTTTAATCTATGATAGGAAATTGTTTATTCTTTGGAAATGAGGGCTTAATTAAGACATCTTTTTCCAATTACATCTACAAAAAAAATTTCACATTTTTAAAATTATGAGTTCCAAATTTTTTCCATCTCTCCTTTCCCTCTCCCCTCATTAAGAAGGCAAGCAATTTTATATAGGTTATACAACATGCAGTCATGCAAACATATTTCCATATTATGTTGTAAAAGAAAATACAGACAAAAAAAGAAACGAGAGATTAAAAAGTATGCTTTAATATGCATAGAGACTCTACCCATTCTTTCTTGGGATACAAAAAGCATTTTTTCATCATAAGTCCTTTGAAATTATCTTGGATCATTGTATTGCTGAGAATAGCTAAGTCATTCACAGTTGTTCATCATACAGTGTTGCTTTTACTGTATACAGTGTTTTTCTGGTACTGCTCATTTCATTTTGCATTAGTTCATGCAAGATTTTCTTTTCTTTTTTTTTTTTGCTGAGGCAATTGGGATTATGTGACTTGCCCAGGGTCACACAGCCAGGAACTACGTTCAGGTTTTCTTATAGAATACTGCTTGTCATTTTTTATAGCATAATAGTATTTCATCATAATCATATACCAGAACTTGTTTAGCCGTTTCCCAATTAATGAGAATTTCCTCAATGTCTAATTCTTTATCATAAAAACCAGAGGTATCATACATATTTTTATACACATAGGTCCTTTTCCTTTTTTAAAAAATCTCTTTGGGTTACAGATCTACTAATAGAATTGCTGGGTCAAAGGGTATGTATAATTTTATTATATTATTATTTGATTTTATTTCTTTTTCTGCAAACTGCCTGTTTATAGTCTTTGACATTTATCAATTGAGTAATGACTTGTACTCTTATAAATTTGACTCAGTTCTATATATACTTGAGAAATAAGGCCTTTACCTAAAAAACTTGCTGTAAAAATTTCTTCCAATTTTCTGCTTTCCTTCTAATTTTGGCAGCATTAGTCTTGTTTATGCAAAAATTTGAAATGATTTATTCTTTATAAAATATTTCTCCTCTCCTTACTCTTCAAACTGCAGCTTTTGCCTGAGATACTTTGAGAACCAATGAGTCATGTGTCCTGAGTGCTGTTAAGATGACACATGCCTCATAGTTTGTTGAACATACTCATTCTTGTACTTGTACAACCATAATACCATAGGTGGCCCAGTGAATAGAATACTGGGTTTAGAAGACCTGAGTTCAAATTCTGCCTCCGACATTTACTAGCTGTATGACTTGGCAAAGCACAGTTCCTGGCACATAATAGAAGCTTATTTTCTTCCTCTTATTCCCAGGGTTGGGCACACATAGTCTTTCTGACTCGTTTGAATCCCTGTGTCTATCCATATCCCATAAATCGGTAAGGGAGCCTGAACCCAGTAAACTCATGCTTTCTCCTTGGAGTGCATGACAGTGGTAACAAAGTAGTAGAAAACAAACAGGAGAAAGAAAGGAGAAATGACAGTAAGGAGCAGGAGCATAGGAAGAGCCAGCAAAAGAGCAAGGAAGCAAATAGCCTCAACTTTGGAGAGAAAAACTATACTTTCCCCACTTTTTCTGGGGATGGTAGCACCCTGCTTTAAGTCATAGGGACGAGATAAGCCTCTGAGGGAGAGGAAGGACCCACTGGAAAAGAAAATCTCTTGATTTTCTTGTTTTTGATTTTCCATGGACTCAAATCCAAATTCCTTTTCTTTTCTGAGACCCAATCCAGAATAATATTATGAGCCCTGAGGACACTAGAGCTCCTTAGGGAGGCAATAGTCTACCAGAAAACATAGGAGGCTTTTTAAACTCTTTATGATCTTGGGTATTAACATTTTCCATTCTATATTTGTTCTATATTTGATGACTTACGAGTTTAAGTGCTTGTAAGGGGGACCAGTTTTAGCATTGCAAGAACTCTAGATATTGAATTTATCAAGTTGCACCTGAATGGGGCCAAATGAGTCAGGGATCCTAGGATCCTAGATTTAGAGCAAGAATTAGAGCTAATACAGTCCAATCCCCTCATTTTGTAGGGGAAAAAAGTGAGTTCCAGAAAGGTAGGGCCATTTTTTCAAAGTCATATAAATCATAAAGTTCAGAGGAAGGATTTATATCTAGGTCTTCTGACTCCAAATCAATCATTTCCTCCCCTCTAACTATACTCAGATCCTTCATGTCAGTAGGGAACCTGGGGTATTAAGTTTATTCTTTAGTAGTTGTTCAATAATTTTCAGTCATGTCTAATTCTTTTTGATCTTTTTGGGATTTTCTTGGTAAAAACTACTGGTGTGGTTTACCATTTCCTTCTCTAGCTCATTTTACAGGGGAGGAAACAGGCAAACAGGCTCAAGCAACTAGAAAACAGCTAGAGACCAGATTTGAACTCAGGAAAATGAGTTTTCCTGACTCTGGGCCCAGCACTCGATCCACTACACTACCTAGCTGCTCACACATTAGTAAAGGGTGCATAACCCCCAAGTATATCCTGGGGAGTTAGACAGCTACAGAAAGCAGGTATTGTGTTGTAGAAAGAATACTGCATATGGCTTAAGGACACTTAAGCCATATCAGTGTTTTGCCACTAACTGATTATAAGACTTTGAGTAAGTCAATCAATACCGACTCCCTTTTTTACACATTATCTTTCTTTATTATAATTTAAGCTCCTTGAGGGCAAGGGCTTATTTTTGCCAGTATTTATCTTTCCAGGACTTACTAGAGTGTAGTGAGATATAAGGATCAGATAGATATTGGCTGGTAAAGCACTTTTGTCACCAGACTTCTTAGTGGCAGACCAGGATGGTCACCCCAGCCCCAGAAAAGCTGTGTCCAGTTGGTTCAAAGCTGTAGCCCACTCTTTCCTTAGTATAGTTAAGTGAATTCTTCTTTTGTTAACTCATGTATAAATGGCCTACTCAACAGCTCCTTTCATTTCAAATCTGTCCTGAAAGACCAGGCCAGCCTGAATCAGCCTCTGTTCCCTAAGGTCCATCCCTAACACTCTGTTTCTGATTTAAATCTGCATCTTTTAAAACTCCTGTGACATAAGCAATCCCCAAGGGATGACCTTGGGCTATGGGAAAAGTAAATCCACATCTAAAGTCAATCTTTAAGTCTGTGGAATCATTCAATTCTTTCTTTGGCTTTCTCAGGCATTTAAATAGTTAAATCTACATGGATTAGATGACTTTTAGGGTCTGGTACCTAAGATTCTTTGGGTAAGGGGAGTGGGGGACAACAAGATATTATAGTGCACATGATCCCAGTTTGGATTTCAGAAGCCATGATCCTGTTTTTGATTTCCCTGTTGACTAATTATGGACCTTGGAAAACATTTCCCCTCTTTAAATTCTATAAAATCATGGGGTTGGGCTAATTAATCAATCAACCAATATTATTACATGCTAACAAGCATTTAAAAAGGTTGGAAGGATATAATTTCTGGATAATTTAATAATTTTATTAATAGTGCTGGAATGTTTATTAATAAAAGGATAGTTATTTGGCCTTCTCTCTCTAAGACCAAAGATAAGCATGGTGGGGGGCTTACTGTTTATATGTCCATTGGAAGGGGGTGTTCACAAGATTAGCAATCAACTCTGACTGGTTAACAATAAGATAATGAATATTACAATGAGGGGCTGGACCTGAACTTTGATTATATCATTTGCTTTTAAGTTACTCCCAGATTTGGACCATCTATTCAAAAAATTTACTCCCACCCAAACCTGAGTAGAGCACAATGACTTCCCCACCTGGGTGGGATCTGGATAGAGAAGATTAGCTCAACCTTCAGATACTGAGGTTCTGAAATGGGGATAAAAGAAAAAGGGAGAAATCTGAATCTTCCCAAATCATTGGGTATTAATAATCATTTCTCTCACTAGGGTGTGCCAGATACTAGGCTAGATACAGAGGTAATGAAGCAAATTTGTAGTAAAGAGCTTACATTCTGAGGAGACAAATGTGTATAAAAGTATATGCAGTATCAATATAAAGTGAAGAAATACAAATATATGCAAAGTTGTAATAGGCAGTTTGGGAAGAAGGAAACTAACAGTTGAGGGGATGAAAATAATAGCTAACACCATGTTAAGCACTTTATAATTATTATCTCCTTTGATCTTCACATCAATTCTGTGAGGTAATAATAATTATTATATTCATATAGTGCTTAACATATTTCAGACACTATGCTAAGTGCTTTATAATCACAATTATTATCTCGTTTGATCCTTAAAGCAACCCTGAGAGGTAGTTTCCATTATCCCCATTTTACAGATTAAAAAATTGAGGCAAATGGATTAAATGACTTGCTAAGAGTTACATGGCTAGTAAGCATCTGAGGCCAGATTTGAGGTCAGTGCTCTATTCACGGTACCACTCCATACAAAAAGAGAACTTTTAACATGCTTTCCAGTTCTGATCACCTATGACTTTAAAATGGATCCAGGATTTGATTTTTCGCAGCCAAATAAGAACTATTATTGCCTTTTGAAGGAGGAAAAACAAAATAAATGGAATCTGTGATGAGACCTTTGGCATCTCTGAAAGTAATGATACTTAATGGCCTCGTTAAAGGAAGAAATGATTATAAATGGACCAGGTGTGCAATAAGCACGTTTCCTGCTTCCATTTCAGGAAGGTCCCACCTCCTGAGCACTTCTCTGACTAGCAAATGGAGAATGGATTTGCCTTCTTTCTTTCTACTTCCTTTAAAAATAACAGCAGTGATGGCAAAGAATTAAAACTTAAAATAAATGAATGAAAGAATAAATAAATGAAGGGATCCATATAAAAGAAAGATAGACCTGAGCAGCTGAGCACAGTGTTTGATTAACATGTTTGTCTACAGAGAGGGATAGTAGTGCCTACTAAGTACTTTTCTGTCCAATGAAGACCAGGATTACCCTTCCTCACATTTTTTTTCTCAGAATTATCTTCTTTTTTATTTATTTATTTTATAATAACTTTTTAATGACAGAACCCATGCCAGGGTAATTTTTTACAACATTATCCCTTGCACTTACTTCTGTTCCGACTTTTCCCCTCCCTCCCTCCACCCCCTCCCCTAGATGGCAAGCAGTCCTTTACATGTTAAATAGGTTACAGTATATCCTAGATACAATGTATGTGAGCAGAACCGAACAGTTCTCTTGTTGCACAGGGAGAATTCCTTCCTCACATTTATTCACACAGAGCTTTGTGGTTTTAAAAGCTTTACCAACCTGTAGCAGCTTTGGGAGGGAGTGTGGCCCATACTCTGGTAAATCTCAGGAATACAAAGACAGGCAAAAATAAAGACAGCCCCTGTCTAGAGCTTCTATTCTAATGAAGGAAGACCATACATAAAAAAGGAAGCTGAAGAGGTGGGAGAAGCAGACAGGTCAATGCATATTGAAGTCCTGACCAAAAAAGATGGCTAGTTTGGGTCCTTCCTCAAAATAAAAGTTCTAGGAAGAACTCACCAATGGTAGAAAGAACCTCAGGGGCAGAGGGAAAAGACCCCTCATCCATGTAGTGAAGTCTAAAGTCAAACGACTCATCCATGATCATTATTATTATTGGTCCTTCATGTCCAATTCTTAGTGATCCCTTTTCGCGGATTTTCTTGGCAAAGCTATTGAAGTGGTTTGCCATTTCCTTCTTTTGTAGACGAGGAACTAAGGCAAAAAAAAAATGACTTGCCCAGGATCACACAGCTAGTGTCTGAGATTGAATTTGAATTCATGAAGATGAGCCTTCTTGATTTCAAGTCCAGTGCTATATCCTGTTGCACCAAGCTGTCCCATTTTGATAGTTCCACTGTTGAAAGTGCAGCTTTTGGAGAAATATAGCAGTAATCCTGAGGCTCCCAGATTTTAGGAATGCTATTGTTCTAATAATGTGTTTGTCAATGATCCTAAAGTCTCTTGACATTAGGAACACTTTAGTACAACCCTAGGAACTTTGTTGAGCTCTGAAACTTTGTTGGTCAGTGATAACAGGGTTTCTGAGACAAATAGTGGAGTGCGTACCAGACTACTCCTCAGTGCTACCTCTGGGCCTTAAAATGAGAATATCAGTCATATGAAGAACCAGATCTCTCTGTCTTTTCCATATAAATTTGTCTTCTTGCTCTTGGTTCTTTGCTAAAGTCCTTTGGAACTTAGCTCACTTCAGTTGGTGTTACAATTACAATGAACTTTGCCTCTTAACTTGGAGATGGTTCAAGCCTGCAAATTTTTTTGAGACACTTTGTGACAATCAGTCTGCAACCCCAATCTTTTGGGATCTCCTTTTGAACTTCAACATTTAGTGGCCCTATATAGGGAGAGTCTGGCCTCCCCTGGATTCATGCTCTCCTTGTCAATGTAAGCCCCCCATTTTTTTCTCCTTTAATTCTATAGCTGGGACACCCCAAGCAACTGGAATAAGACTATTCTGGGTTTGTCTTGAGCTCCACACTCAGCAGATTTTCCTTGACTGGAAATGCCCTGACTTGGAAATGCTTACAATCCTTGGCAAATGATTATCTTTTGCCACTTTTTTATTCTCTCTGGAATGCCAGAAAAGGAGGCAATGTGTTGTAAAATGATTTTTGGCAAAGAACTAACCTTTGCCACCTTCTTTACATCGGAAGAGAAATTTTATGGCTTTTGGCAAAGATAGGACAATCCTCTTCCATGCCATTTTTGTCTGTGTCTACTTCTCTGTGCAGAATGTGTCATGTTTATTCTGTGAGCTAGATTTTGTTACCTGGGAAGATTTAAAATTCAGGTAGCAAAGAAAAAGAATTTCTATGCTATAGTTAGAACAATAACACTCCCGAAGGCCTCAGGATTACTGCTATATTTCTCCTAGAAGCTGCACTCCATCACCCCAACTAGTAAGTAAAAGTAAGACTAGGATTCAAATCTCCTGGATGTCAGATCAGTGCCATTTTCATTTCATTTGTGTTTTATTTGGAAAGAAGGCAAGAAAAAGGGTGAGAGATGTTGGAATCCTTACTAACTGCTAAGTAATTAGAGTTGATCTAATCTTACAAGAAGTTGTTTTGGCCAGAACCTGAAACAAGGTACTAAGTAGAACTAATCAAGACAAGGCTTGTGTTCCCACCTTTACTCATTGGACTCCACAAGTATGCTAGCTTCACAAAGTACACTTTCTAACTTCAAGAGAGTTCACACCTCCCTTCAAGTCATTGGGCCAGAGAGCACTATGGGAGAAAACCCATAATCCCATTCTCTCAGAAGAGGCAGATAAAAAGCCAGCGATGAAGGATCTATGGCAGAATACATATTTTCCTCTTGGCTGGCTGATCGCGCTAGACTCGAGAGAAACGACTCTGCTGCAGAGAACACTTTTGGGATTTCAGTTGAGCTACGCCAGAAGCCCTCTCTCCGCGGCAAATTGGTGCTGGGCTCCCCAGAAGGAGATAAGAGAGATCTTCCATCTCTGTTGGAGGCAGAAGAAGGCAGAGGCAGAGGCTGAAGGACAGAACCTTTGGATTTGGAGACATCCGAAGGGCTCTAAGCCTCTAAACCGGCTGTCCTCTGAGAACAAACTCCAACATTTTGAACTCTTAACATTTGGCGCCCAAGCGTGGGAACCAAGGACCCTACTTTCACTGAAGAAGTCTCCAGTGACCAGGAACTGAGTGAGTACAACCTTTTTTGGCTGAAATGGGACAGATCCTAGGTAAAGATTCTCCATCCCCCACCCCAACCCCAGACCCACCCAAGAGTGGTGCTATAGAAAGCCTGCTTAAGCTGATAGAAGATCAAGGGCTACTTGTAACTTGGGGACAGACAGCTAGACTTCTGGCTACATTAAAACGCACCTCCCCTTGGTTCTTAGAGGAAAAGCAAATCTCTCTAAAAAACTGGGCATTGGTTGGTCAACAGATGTCTGCATATAACAATGAAAACGGTCCTCGTTCAGTTTCCATTGCAGTGTTCTATTTATACAATACAATACAGATGGCCTTAAAATACCAGGATATCCAAAGGGGGAAGCCTGAGATAAAGGAGGAAGACAAAGAACAGATTAATGGCCATATCCCCACAGGGCAGGGAGACTTAAGTGAGGCTCAAGGGTGGGGTGAATCTGAGGCAGCCTCAGCCCCACCTGAGGAGCAGGTAATTGACTCTCCTCTATCAACTCCACCCTCCGGGATGGAGGGAGGAGGGGTAGTGGGGGGGGCAGTGACAGCACCAGCACCTCCCCCCCGGCATCCAGCACCTCCCCCCCAGCATCCAGCACCTCCCCCCCGGCATCCAGCACCTCCCCCCCAGCATCCAGCTGCTCCTTTGAGTAGATTGCAAAAGGGACTAATTAAGGCCAGAGAAGAAGGGAAAAATGTATTAGAATTTCAACACCACATTTTTCCTGTAATTCAACAGTTTAATTCTTCAGGTCAAGAAAGTAGAAGATACTCACCTTTTGATATAGAAATCCTCAAAGACCTGAAAAAAGCTTGCACTCTTTATGGGGCTACATCAGCTTATGTTAAGATGCTATTGCAAAATTTGTCTTTTGAAATCTTGACCCCTAATGACTGGAAATCGATAGCAAAAATATGCCTAGAACCTGGACAGAACTACTTGTGGCTTTCTGAATATAGTGAGCTCTGTAGGATACAAGCCCAACAAAATATTCAAAGTGGAGTTCATACTGCAATCACCTGTGACCTACTAACAGGTACAGGTCCTTATGCAGATGTCGCAGCACAAATTGGTTATTCTGTAGCAGCATATCAGCAAATTGCTGATAATGCTATCAAAGCGTGGGCTTCTCTTCACAATAAAGACGACAAAGGGGGGGCCTTCACAAAAATAACACAAGGACCAAATGAACCCTTCGCTGACTTTGTGGGACGCTTGCAGACAGCTATCATAAGAACAAATGGAGAAAATGCAATAACAGACATCTTGATAAGGCAACTTGCTAAGGAAAATGCTAATGAGGTTTGCAGAAGAATTATACTAGGACTGCGCAAGGATGCTCCTTTAGAGGAACTCATAAGACGCTGTGCCACAGTGGACACAGGTGCCTTTTATAGCCAGGCTATGATGCAGACTTCCCAAAATCCAAACATGAGAAGACAGAATCCCTCTTGGCAAGGGACTTCCAGAGAGACTCGTAGATGCTTTCAGTGTGGAAAAGTAGGACATCTGAAAGCTCAATGTTGGTATAGAGATAGAATGGGAAGACAAGGTGGGAGAACGAGACCCCAAACTCCATGTCCAAAATGCAACAGAGGCTTCCATTGGGCCTCAGAATGCAGACAGATTCAGGGAAACGGGATGAGGGGCCCAGCCCCAGGGCCCAAGGCAAAAAACACTTGGGGCATGATGGCAGCCAATGGTGCACCCAGAGAGTGCCTAGAAGTCCAGTACCCAGACATGACCAATCAGCCAGAAAGCCATATGATGGGAGAAGGGGATTACACAGTCAACCAGCCAGGAAGCAACCTGATGGCAGAAGGGAATTACAATTGGGGAGAATAGAGCTGTATGCAGCTGGGACAACTGAGATACCCCCTGGAGAGGTGAAATCTGTTCCTCTCCAGCCTATGGATCCCTTACCTCCAGGCACAGTAGGCTTGACCATTTCACCTTCTTGTATGTACAAAACAGTGTCCATCCACACACTGATGTGGGAAACTGGGGAATGTGTAGATAATATCCCAGTCACTAATACAGGTAGTCAATGTGTGACTTATCACCCAGGAGACGTAGTAGCATCAGGGTTACTCATACAGAATCCTAATAAGCAGCCTCGTGATAGTCACCCAGGTTCTGACTCCAGACCACAAAAATCAGAAATATACTGGACAGCAGCAGTAACGGCTGACCGACCTATGCTCACAATCTATATAAATGGCCTACCATTGGAAGGATTGGTAGACACAGGTGCGGATCGTACAGTTATTAGAGGTGCCAGTTGGCCCAGTCACTGGCCAAAGATTAAAGCAGATACCTATATGTCTGGAGTAGGAGGATCAATAGCAGCTGAAGTTAGTGCTGCCCCTATGAGATGGACTTTTGAAGGCAAAACAGGAGTTTTTACTCCTTTTATAGTTGAAAAAATCCCATCAATCTGTGGGGAAGAGACGTTTTACAACAATTGGGGTTAAAAATGAGTACTTCGGTTTTTTAAGCAGGGCTGCTGTTGAAGGCCTGCCAACACTTTCACCTATTCCTATCCAATGGAAAACTGATACACCAGTGTGGATAGAACAGTGGCCCTTAAGTAGCGATAAAATTCAGGCCTTATTAGATATAATACAGGAGCAGCTTGAACAAGGGCATTTACAACCTTCTCTAAGTCCTTGGAATTCACCAGTGTTCGTTGTAAAAAAGAAATCAGGAAAATGGAGGATGCTCACTGATTTAAGAAAAGTGAACGAACAGATGGAAACTATGGGAACTCTTCAGCCTGGACTTCCATCTCCTACTCAGCTTCCTAGAGAATGGCCTCTTTGGGTTATAGACATCAAGGATTGTTTCTATTCCATTCCTCTGGATAAGGAGGATATGAAGAGATTTGCCTTTTCGGTGCCCAGTGTTAATTTAGCTGAGCCTTATAAAAGATATGAATGGACGGTTTTGCCACAGGGTATGAAGAACAGCCCCACTATGTGTCAAATGTATGTTGCTGCTGCTCTTGCTCCAATAAGAAAAGCATTTCCAAAAGTTATGCTATTACATTATATGGATGATATATTGGGTTGTGCACCTGAGGAACAAATTCTAGAAGCATGTCTACAAAAAACCATAGAAACACTAAGATACTACAAACTTCATATCGCTACAGAAAAAATTCAAAGGCATGCTCCTTTTCAATATTTAGGATATGAAATATATCCTAAGGCACTTACACTACAAAAACTGTCTTTAAGAACAGAGAGGTTGAACACCTTAAATGATTTCCAAAAATTAATAGGAGATATCCAATGGATGCGTCCAGTATTAGGTTTAACTACCAATCAATTGCAACCCCTATATGACATTTTAAGGGGAGACACTGCTTTAAATTCACCACGCCGGCTTACAAAAGAAGCTCAAGAGACCTTGAGAGAAGTTGAACTGGCTTTATCCAATGTAGTTGAGAGAGTAACTCAAAAACCCTTGGAAATATCAGTTTTTGCTACGAAAGAAGCACCCACAGCAGTCCTTCATCAAGGAGACAGTGTGATAGAGTGGGTGAACCTCCCAGCACAACCAGAACAAAGCCTTACGCCTTACCCAGTGCTTGTGGCTAGAATTCTATTAAAGGCCATTAAGCGAGCAGTACAATTATCTGGGACAAGACCTGACAAGATATATACCTTCTATACAAATGCACAAATTAATGTATGCTGTGAAACCATCCCAGAGTGGCAGATTTTATTGGCCATAGCTCCAAATTTTGCACATGGATCTCCATTAAAGATAACCAGACTACTGCATAATTGGCAATGGATTTTTGAGGAGAAGGTTTCTAAGGTTCCTCTTGAAGGACCAACCATTTTTACAGACGCAGCCAAACAAAATATTTGTGCTGTATACTCTCATGATCTAACTGTAAAAAGAGTAGTCAGAACTCCTTTTCAGTCCACTCAGCAGAACGAATTATATGCGATCATGCTAGCTCTCACTTATTACCCAGGCGACATAAATATAATATCTGATTCAGCCTATTCAGTAGGTGTGGTACAAAGAATTGCCACAGCCCAAATAAAATTTGCAGCTTCTAATATATATCAGCTCTTTAAGGAACTTCAAGAGCAAGTGAGAAAGCATCCAGGAAAGATTTATATCCTGCATGTCCATTCACATAGTGGACTTCCAGGTCCTATTTTTGATGGAAATTCAAAGGCAGATAGCCTTTTAACTATGTTGGCCAGTACGCCTTTATTTCAGGAGGCCCAGGAATCCCATTCTAAATACCATCAGGCTGCTCGAGCTTTGCGTTTACAGTTTGGGATTACAAAAGAAGAAGCTAGGAGCATAGTGAAAAGCTGTACAGCTTGCCTTCCCTTCCACGCTCCTACACTGCCTCCAGGGAAGAACCCTCGTGGTTTGAGACCCAATGAAATCTGGCAAATGGATGTGACTCATTATAAATCTTTTGGTCGTCTGTCTTTTATCCACGTTGTGGTAGACACCTTTTCAGGATTCACTTTTGCCATACCAGCAGCAAAAGAGACAGCCCGAGTGGTCACTGAATTCCTCATTCAAGCATTCGCAATTATGGGTGTGCCACAAGAAATAAAAACAGATAATGGACCGGCATATACCTCCAAACATTTTGAACACTTTTGTGCACAATATAAGATTCTACACACTACTGGCATACCCTTCAATCCTCAAGGTCAAGCAATAGTAGAAAGAAGAAACAGAGACATTAAGACACTCCTCCAAAAACAAAAGAAAGGAGGAGCCACGGGTAACCCTAGAGAACTTCTAAATTTAGTTCTCTATACCATTAATTTTTTAATCTTTGATAAAGATGCACTGGCTCCAGCAGACAGGTTTTATAACCCACCAGAAGAGCAGTGTCCAGTGCGAGCAGCTCCACTATCTTTAGATAATCGCCAGGTGATGTGGAGAGACCCAGAAAGTGGTGAATGGAAGGGACCAGATAGACTAACTGCTTGGGGGAGAGGATTTGCTTGCATCTCTACAGGTGGAGAAGGAATCAGATGGGTGCCTACGAGCCGCATTCGCCTTGTCCATCGCAGAAAGATGGAGCAGACCCTTGAAACAAAGGAGAAGACCCAAGAAATATCGGGTGGTTCTGTTGCTGATTGTGCTCATAAGAATTATTAGATTCCTGGCACATGAACTAATGGACAATGGAATCCTATTGGACTGTTTCTAGGACTTATGGACATGTGTAAATTTTCAGATTGATTCTTGTTATTTGTTACATTACTACTAGCCTGTGTTATATTGCTATGTGCTCATGTAAATTATGTATAATGCCTCCCATATTGATGGATTTATGTATACCATGTATATCTGTTACAAAGTTCTGGCCCATATTGATGGATTTATGTGTACCCCCTCAGAAACCCCCTATGTTTTAAAACAAAAGAAAGGGGGAGATGTTGGAATCCTTACTAACTGCTAAGTAATTAGAGTTGATCTAATCTTACAAGAAGTTGTTTTGGCCAGAACCTGAAACAAGGTACTAAGTAGAACTAATCAAGACAAGGCTTGTGTTCCCACCTTTACTCATTGGACTCCACAAGTATGCTAGCTTCACAAAGTACACTTTCTAACTTCAAGAGAGTTCACACCTCCCTTCAAGTCATTGGGCCAGAGAGCACTATGGGAGAAAACCCATAATCCCATTCTCTCAGAAGAGGCAGATAAAAAGCCAGCGATGAAGGATCTATGGCAGAATACATATTTTCCTCTTGGCTGGCTGATCGCGCTAGACTCGAGAGAAACGACTCTGCTGCAGAGAACACTTTTGGGATTTCAGTTGAGCTACGCCAGAAGCCCTCTCTCCGCGGCAAATTGGTGCTGGGCTCCCCAGAAGGAGATAAGAGAGATCTTCCATCTCTGTTGGAGGCAGAAGAAGGCAGAGGCAGAGGCTGAAGGACAGAACCTTTGGATTTGGAGACATCCGAAGGGCTCTAAGCCTCTAAACCGGCTGTCCTCTGAGAACAAACTCCAACATTTTGAACTCTTAACAGAGAGAGATGATAGATCCTTAATAATTATTACTAAAAAGAAGTGCTAATAAAAAGTAAGATTTGAAACTCTGATCATATCTGCTGATTGCAAATTCAGTTCTTTGTTCACTGGATGACACTTTACATCTCCTTTCTACCTATATTCTTGAGTTTTTAAGTTTTATTTTTCAATTTAAAAAACTTACTTCTCTTTTTTCTACCTCCCCCACTGAAAAAAAGAAAAACAAAACACTTTGTAACAAATGTACCTATACTCTTTAGATTACACATTGTCTAATATTTATTTATTTTTCTACATAACCATAGAATGTTAGAGCTAGAAGGGACTGTAGGAACCATTTAGTCTCTGGACTACATGGATAAGTCATTAGCTTCAGTTTCCTCATCTGTATAGGCAGATATTTGGGACAGATGAACTCCGAATTCTCTTTGAGTTCTGACTCTATGATCTTATGACCCATCTGAAGCCCAGTTGAAGGAATTAAGGAGAAGAAATGGGAGAAATCTTAGCTGGGAAATCAGTATCTGAAGGGGGCTTTCAAGGTGATTAAGTTAGCTCTGCTTGGCTCTTGAAGGCAGAGCTAGGAAACAGTGGATGGAATTCTAATAGAAGCAACCAAATAATAGAATGATACAAGTTAAACGTGCTGATGATCAGAATTACTCAACGAGGGAATGGGCAGCCTTCAAAGAGAGATTTCCTGTCACTGGTAATCCTCAAACCGGAGTTAAAGGGATGTTATTAAGGATGCAGTTGAAGAAATCATATGAAATCTGCTCTGATATATCCCTAACAGTTCTGATGTTTCTGTATATTTCAGCTTTTTCTGTTATCTGTGATTTCCTTGGCATAGGTGCTCCCTCAATGAATCTGTTCTTCAAGCCCTGAAAGCCAGTTTTCTTGAGTTGCTGTGACCAAAAGTTCATCAGGAAAAAATGTTTATAGTAGAGGGCAACTATTATTATCACCATTTTATAGATGAGAAAACTGAGATTCACAAGACTCAAATCATTTTCTTAAGGTCATATAATAAATGATTTGAATCCAGGTCTTTAGGTTCCACTTCTATGGCTCTGTCATAGAGTACTGAACCCATTCAGCCAAGAGAGATTTCTAGCAAAGAGAGGTGAAAAGAATTAAATTCTCACTGTTCAAAGTTCTCATTGTTACTAAATGTCAGCGCTAAAATTTGAATGCAGATCTTAGATTCAGCATTCTCTTCACTATCCAGTTTTGTCACTTGTCTAGTCATTACTGAATTTTCTTTCATTTCCTTAGAATTACTGGATTATTTCATGGCATTACTTCCCTTCGTAAGATTGGCTCTGGTGTTTTAAGAATTTTATTACATTTTTTATTAGTGTTTAAGGGTGCTTATTTTATCACTTTTTATTCCTCTCCATGGTTTAAGACTGTTTACTGCCTGTACTTCACTCATAAATGCTAATACTTCATTCACAAATTTGTTCCATCCCTAGCATAATGTATGGAACATAATCAAGCACTTAATAAATAATTATAAAATTAAATTTCATTCAATTTATTGAGTGTTGAGTACCTGTAAAGTGCTAGATAGTAAGAGGACACCAGAAATCACATCAGATAGCTGTGTGACTCTCTGTGGGCAGTCATTTAACTTCCTTCAATTTCAAGTTCCTCATCTCTAAAATGGGGAATAATAAAAGGACCTCCCTCACAGGGTTGTTATGATCACATAATACTTTGCAAAACATAAAGCTCCATGTAAATCACAGATCTAGAGCCAAAGGAAGCCTAGAAGTCTCTAGTATAACAGTCTCATTTTACAGATGAGGAAATTGAGGCTCAAAGAGATTGGTATATAGTAGGAACTTAATAAATGTTTATTTAGTTTCAAATAGGAGTTGAATCTGGGTCTTCTGACTTCTCAGCTCATGCTACTTCTGCTGTCCTGGGCTGCATCTATCAGTTGTTATTCGTCATTATTGGTCCTGAGCTATTATTGGTCCTATCATGATAATGCTAGCATTTATACAATGCTTAAAAGTTTATAAAATGCTTTAGAAATAGTAATCTCATTTTACTATCAAAACCAAATCCGAGAAGTAAGTGCTATTACTATTATCCCCATTTTACAAATGAGAAAACTGAGGCCCCCCCACAGAAGGTTAAATAGGCACTAGAGTCACAATCCTAGTAAACGTTTAAAGCTGCATCTAAACTAAGGTCTATCCTGACTCCAGGTCCAGCAATCTATTACTGGACTTGGAATATGACCCCAACACATAGGAGGGTGCCAACCACAAACTTATTTTACAATTTTTGTCTGGGGTTAGCCCAGTCTCTAAGATTAAAAACATTCTGCTTAGCTGGTTGTTTTTTCCCCACTGATTTACCATATTGGTCAGAATATAGGCCATCATCTTCTTTCTCAAAATGAGTTTTCTTTGAAGGGGAAAAAAAGGTAACTAGACAATGAAATCTAATAACATCAATTATAGGCTGTATTTGAGTTTTATAGAAGCCTAATTTTGGAGAGAAGGGAGAAAATTGTGACTTATATTATGAATAATTTGTCTGGATACAGTGGTCTGTCTTTGGTGGTAGGTTTGCAGAGAGCATCCTGATTCCTCTCTCCCTCTCCCAAGCAGCCAGGTATTCTAGGAGACTTATTACTAGGAAAACCACAGGGTCAGAGAGGTATAATCTTTTCACTTCCGAGGATCACAGAGGTGGAAGGAACCTCAAAGGTCATTTAGTCTACCCCTCTCCCCACCCAATGAAGGAATCCCTCTGACAGGTGATTGATCATTTATTCAGCATCTGTTCAAACATTTCTAGTCACTTACCAGGGGACTCACTATTTTACATGGTAACATACACACACACACACACACACACACACACACACACACACACACATATATATATATATATATATGAAGGACAGTCTAAGAGCACAGAACCCAAATGGAAGTACTGCACACAAGGAACCCAAGAAATCTGCACTGTTACCTGTTCATGCTTTAATTCCATTGACTGAGGGGAACAGAGACAACCTATAATTGCTATGGGATAAGAGAGAATAGCCATGTTTGTCAAATCATCACCCTTTAAAGGATTTATGTCCCCCTTCCTTATTTATTCATTTGGTTCAAAACAAAATAAAAGTGCCCCACTACCCCCTATCCTCCCAAGTCACTGCCAATCTATAGTCATCACTTCAATTCACTACTTCCCTAAAAGATATCCCTAATGATATCAATAAAATACTTCAAATTTTATAAAGCACTTTCCCCACAATGATCTTGACCAATAGTGAAAGCAAGTATTATTCCCTATTATAGAGAATGCTTCCTTTTATACTAAGTAGCTGGCTGATCCTGAACAAACCATTTACTCCTCCAAGTTTTGATTTCCTAGTGTGTAAGAAGAGGGGATTGGACTAGATTGCTTCTCAATCACTTCTCGTTCTAAATCTAGAATTCAACGAGTGTGGGAGAAATTAATGACTTATTCATAATCACAGACCTAATAATATTCCAATCAGTATTGATGCTCAGGCCTTCTGACTCCAGAGTCAGCTTTACTGCGCTGCCTGCTGGTGATGTCTCCTGTTCTATTCTACCCCCTTTCAGTACTTTAGAATTTAATCTGATGACTTTGTATTTGCAGAGATATAATAAGTCAAATGAAGGTCCCCAAGAAAAGATACTCTACGTATGAGGCTCTTTTTGGTCAATGTTCATTCAAAATCATGGCTTTCAAGCCTCCAAGGATGTATTTAATTTCACTAGTCAGTCTGAAGACACATTAGCTTAAGGAAGGAGATTTCATAAAATAGGTTATTAAGAAAAGTAACTATTAAACATTGACATGAAACAATAGCATACTCTCTCATAAATACATACACCATCAACGGAAAGAATGAATACATTCAAGGAATATTTTGAGAAGCACATAGAGCAGGCAAATGTGGCCAAGGTATATCCATGGAAGATATTAGAAGAATATTTGGTCATGAAAGAGAAACACATGTCTCTAAAACTTCAGGATTACAATATTTTCTGGTGATGTTATTCTGAAGTTCTCAGTGGTTCCATTTTTTATTAAATTTCTCTCCATATTTTTGTTTCTTCCTCCATTTTTCTTCATCTCTCTCCTTCTCTGTCTCTATGTATCTGTCTCTTTCTCTGTTCTTCTCTCTTGAATCAAGCCCTAAGATATCTCTTTTCTCTGAAATCTATAATGACTCCTCTATTCTAGAGAATAAAATCCAAAATCCTTAGTTTGGCCTTCAAGCTACTAACTTCAAATTCAATTCAATTCATTTCAACACGTACTTGTTAAATGCTGTGCTCAAGGATGGAGGAGGTACAATATTTAGCTAAGACATGTTCTTTGCTCTTATGGAGTCCAATAGGAGGATATGATACTTTGACATACAAATATAACAGAGGAAGACAGGATGGAGAAAGGGTCCTAGAGTACCAGGAGAAAAGTAATATGAGATTTGTCTGGGAAATGGAGTGGTGCCGAGGAATTGGAGGCCCAATCCCCCTCTAAGGAGTTTGACCTTTACCCAGTGGACCTGAGGAGCCTCAGAAAGATTTTAACAGAGAATTCCCAGGAAGAATCTATGGAATATGGAAATAGGAGGTGATAGCAATGGGAACCTGTATGCTAGGTGTCAGTAATGGGATTACAGAGTTATTGCAAGAGTTATGGCAAAGTGCAGGGATAGAGCACTAGCCTTGGAATCAGGAGGACCTGAGTTAAATTCAGCTTTATACACTTAATACTTACTGTGTGACCCTAGACTAGTGGTTCTCAAACTTTTGTTCTCAGTATCTTCATGTTCTTAAAAAACTATCGAGGATCTGTTCAAAGAGTTTTTGTTCACATGGGTTATATTTATAGCTATTTACTATATTAGAAATAAAAAATAATTTTGAATTTGTAGACGAGACCCCAACAATTCTTTGGGCTGCACTTTGAGGACCATTGCCCTAGAAAAATCACTTAACTCCAATTGCCTCACCAAAACAAGGAGTTAAATCCAAGGATAAGCATTTATTAAGTTCCTACTAAATGCCAGGTACTGAGCTCGGTGCCAGGGATGCAAATATAAAAATGAGTTGGTCTCTATGTTAAAAGAACTTATATTCTAATAGGAGCACATAACATATATAGGGAAGTGGTAGCTGATAAGTAGTCCCAGGGCAGTGATTGCCATGCTGGTAATATTTGCTTGTTGCTCCCTCAGGTATATAGTTGAAGCATGGGCACGGAAGTGGTACGAACATGATTATGAGGTAAAATATCTGGAATCAATAGATGGAGAGCATGGTCTGATTTGGGGCCAATTTGATATAATTAGTTAGATGAGTTTGCACTCTTGAGCTAAGCAACTAGAGCAGAGAAGAAAGAATAAAAGATGAGACCCAGCTTTCAAATATGGGATGTTAGATTTATGGTGCTGCCACCCACAGAATGGTAGGTAAAAATAGGGGACAGGCAATAAGCTTTGTTTTAGTCATGTTGGATTTGAGATGTTGTCAGGTCAAGATGCCCTGTACACAGTCAAAGATAAGGATCTTTTAAAGCTTGAGAGAGAGTGAGAGATCGGAAACAAATATATGAGTGCACAAGATTGCCACTTGAGAGTGGGTTGAGAGAGACAAGAAGAGGGCCAAGGACAGAATCTTGGGAAAATATCCATCTTGAAGAATTAGCGAAAGGATGAAGAAAGGAGTAAAGGAAAAGAAGAGGAATCATTTGAAAATAAAGGAGTCAAAATGAACAGAACAACCTCCAAAATGATATGTATGAAATTATAAAGGTCATTACCTTAAAAGAAGATATAAAGACTCTTCCCCACATAGTTTTGAGGGCTTTTGAGACCTAGAACATTGTACATGATATCAGATTTTTTGATATGCTAATTGGTTTTACTGAATTTTTTCTTTTTAAAAATTATTATAAAGGATAGTTTTCTAGAAGAGTGAGGGAGGAGGATGCAGAGGGAGATATAAGAACTGCAGATGTAAGATACTTCAGGAGATATAAGAAAAAAGACTTTCAATATATACAGGAATATGTATATAAAAATAAGGTAATCAGAGGGTTGTGGCATCTCAGAAGCCAAGGGACGTAAAAACATTCAATAGATGGTGATCAACAGCAGCAAGTGTTTCAGAGAACAGGCCCATCATCTTATATACCTACAAACTCACTCTCCACCCAAATCCTCTACTTTAGTGATCACTCTTCTCCCAAATATATCTTGTACTTTGTTTTTAAATCAGTAAGATACAACTCCAAGTCTTACTTTCTTTTACTCAGAAAGTGAAATTGTGTGATCCTGGGGAAGTCACATAATCCTGTTTGCTTCAGTTTCCTCATCTCAAAATGAGAAGAAAATGGCAAATCACTCCAGTATTTTTGCCTGGAAAATACCGAATGAGGTCACAAAGAGTCTGACACACTTGAAAATGATTGAACAACAGTTTGTATGACCTTGGGCAGGTCCTTTGTCCCTTTTAGATATCAATTTTTCACCAATAGCAAAGAGCATTTGGAGGAGATAGCTTTTGAGGTTTGAATTTCCACATCTAAATCTATGATTTATCATCTTTGTGCTCTTGGAGTCCCCTTTAAGTTGTTCCTCCAAACTCAAAAGCAGATGCTTTTTTTCCCCTATGTCACTTCAGCATTCACGTATTCCACACATTCCATAGAACAGGAGCTGACTAATTGATTAATTCTGAACTGGCTTGAGAAGTGATAGGAGAGGGGAACAGCTTGTAAATAACTTTCAGGCCAGATGGGAAAGCTGTGAGAGTGATGCCTTGGAGACAAATAACCCTACCCAACTCTGGCTCAGGTAGCCAAGGACAAGGAAAATGTTCACTACTTTAACATTTGGCTTTTTTCAGCATCATCAGAGGCTTGTGGGCAATAGCTATGAAGCTCTCCCACAGTCCAAGGGCCCTGTTGCTCGAGAGATTTCAATGCCAAAGGAGGCAGTGACATAACCTAGTAGCTACCATAGAGACATTTGCTTTAGCATAATGTTGATTTTTTTCAAAATAAATTTATAATAGAGAAATTTCAGCTGTCACTCGTTAGAGAAGATATTTTTGGACAAGGGAAGCTAATATCCCACCTGAGTCCGATTTCATTTGCCTACATCCTAAACAGGTCCAAGAATCTTATTATTTTTGGAGGAAAATGAAGATAGCAATAATGTTGAATGAGCCATTCCTCTTGGAATAGACCACCATCCAGCTGATGGGAGATTAACAAGTAGACATGAAAGCCCACCTAGGTTTCATCAGCTGATTCCCATTCGATCCATCATCAGGCAAACAAACAGACATCAGCTACTAAAGGTAAACTCCTAGGCATTTTAATCAATAATTTCCCAGGGGACAGTAGTATCATAGATTGAAGACTTGAAAACTTCTTAGTGTCTCTAGGGGTTCAGGAAAGGTCTCATACTCTCATGTTTAAACAGTCTGAAGCAGAGGTAAGGAAGGAATACACAGGATCCATGCAGAATCTTGTAAGAATTGTGCTAGATATGTTTAACCTATATTGGGTTATTTCTTGTCTAGGGGAGTGGGCAGGTAGGGAGGGAAGGAAAAAATTTGGAAAAAGATTTTGTGAAGATGTGTATTTAAAAGTATCTTTTCATGTATTTTGAAAAAGAAAAAGCTATTATTATTTTTAAATTAATAAATAAAAAAGAATTGTATTAGAAGTGTTCAAGTCAAGAATGAGCCGAGGTATTTTTTTCAGTAGAAAAAAAATGGAAGCATCCAGTGAGATCTAGCTAAAAAAAAATTTCAGGACATCATGGAATGGCATATTATTGTGCTATAAAAAATGACACATATGGCAAATAAAGAAAAACATGGAAAGACTTATATGAACTGATATAAAGTAAAACATGCAGAGCCAAGAAAAAATATATACAATGATTATGACAATATAAATAGAGATAACCACCACCACAAAACAGTCAAAAATGAATATTGCAAAATTACAAAGTACAAGTTTGGCCCCAAGAAAAGGATATGAGAAGGTAGCTTCTCACTATTCATTTGCAAAGTGTAATGGGCTGAGGCTTCAGTTGATGCACTGAGGTCCCAAGCACGTGAGGATAAATAGTAATTAGACCATACTCTATTAATATATATGCTTGGAGAAAGAATGGCCCCCGGCCACTCTTTGTGCAAGTTCTGATGTATTGATAGGAAATGATGTTTTTGGTGGGTAGAGGCAAGGGAGTGGAAAGGGAAGTGGAAGGAGAGACTGCTGGCTGTTGTCTTGACATAGCTGCTAGCAGTGCCATTGCAACGGCTCTTCATCTCCAATTCCCCTCTGCTAGCTGGCTTCCTGTCGCAGCTGCCCATATTGCTATCGCAATCCTTTTTCACCTCTTCACTTCAATAAAGATTGGAGATTTTCCCTTAACCTGAATTCATGACTCCAGCTGATTTTAAATACACAGTCATCACAGCAAAGGTTGAAGAAGGGTCCTCCACAGACTAAAAAAATGATACACACTATCAACTTTTTAAATTAATTTCGCTGACTTTTGCTTTCCTCTTTTTAAAAAAACCAACTTTGTTACATAAAACTGTTTTCTGGGAGGTGGAATTTGGAAGATACAAGGAGAAAATTAGGCAAGGTTTAAAAATATATATAGAGAGAGATAAAATTTTATTTTAAAAGAGGATGATTTTTGACTGACATAGAAAGCTGAGGACTTCCAAAAAGGTTTTTTCAAACTATTTGAAAGGCAAGAAGAAGATTAAAGAAGGGACAGGACCACTGCATGAATAGACTGGCAGTATTAACAAGCCGTGGTAAAAACTGTTATTAATTATTTTTAATTATAGCTTTTTATTGACAGAATATATGCATGGGTAATTTTTCAACATTGTCCCTTGAACTCATTTCTGTTCCAACTTTTCCCTTCCCTCCCTCCAACCCCTCCCCTAGATGGCAGGCAGTCTCATACTTGTTATACATGTTAAAGTATATCTTAGATACAATATATGTGTGCAGATCCATACAGTTCTCTTGTTGCACAAGAAAAATCAGATTCAGAAGGTAAAAATAACCTTGGAAGAAAAACAAAAATGCAAGTAGTCCACATTCATTTCCCAGTGTTCCTTCTCTGGGTGTAGCTAATTCTGGCCATCAGATCCATTGGAACTGAATTGGATCTTCTCTTTGTCAAAGATATCCACTTCCATCAGAATACATCTTTATACAGTATTGTTGTTAAAGTGTATAATGATCTCCTGGTTCTGCTCATTTCACTCAGCATCAGTTCATGTAAGTCTCGCCAGTCCTCTCTGTATTCAACAGAACAATAATATTCCATAACATTCATATATCACAATTTACCCAGCCATTCTCCAGTTGATGGGCATCCCCTCATTTTCCAGTTTCTGGCCACTACAAAAAGAGCTGCCACAAACATTTTGACACATACAGGTCCCTTTCCCTTCTTTAATATCTCTTTGGGATATAAGCCCAGTACTAATACTGCTAGATCAAAGGTCATGCATAGTTTTATAGCCCTTTGGGCTTAGTTCCCTCTCCAGAATGGTTGGATCCATTCACAATTCCACCAACAATGCATCAGTGTCCCAGTTTTCCCACGTCCCCTCTAATGTTTGTCATTATTTTTTCCTGTCATCTTAGCCAATCTGAGAGTGTAGTGGTATCTCAGAGTTGTCTTAATTTGCATTTCTCTGATCAATAGTGATTTGAAATACCTTTTAATTTGAGTAGAAATAGTTTCAATTTCATTGTCTGAGAATTGTCTGTTCATATCCTTTGACCATTTATCAATTGGAAAATGGCTTGATTTCTTATAAATTAAAGTTAATTCTCTGTATATTTTGGTAATGAGGCCTTTATCAGAACCTTTAACCTGTAAAGATGTTTTCCCAGTTTATTGCTTCCCTTCTAATCTTGTTTGCATTAGTTTTGTTTGCACAAAAGCTTTTTAACTTGATATAATCAAAATTTTCTATTTTGTGATCAATAATGATGTCTAGTTCTTCTTTGGTCACAAATTCCTTCCTCCTCCACAAGCCTGAGAGGTAAACTATCCTATGCTCCTCTAATTTGTTTATAATCTCATTTTTTATGCCTAGATCATGAACCCATTTTGACCTTATCTTGGTGTAAGGTGTTAAGTGTGGCTCCATGACTAGTTTCTGCCATACTAACTTCCAGTTTTCCCAGCAGTTTTTGTCAAATAGTGAATTCTTATCCCAAAAATCGGGATCTTTGGGTTTGTCAAACACTAGATTGCTATAAAAACTGTCATTAATTAAGAAAGATTTAACTGATTTTGTTTCTGACCCCCCCCCTTTTCCAAAGAGAACTATGAACTGAACAGTCTATGAACTGGGGAAAATCAATAATATAATTTGAGGGACTAAAAATCCAAAAAAGTAATGAAGTATCACATCATCTAGCTATCCATTTTTGTGGGATCATGTAAATAGGCCTAGATGAACTACATTTCTGATCAGTGAGATAACTCTTGCAAATATGATTCCTAAGTCAATAATCTCTGAATATTGGGGAGGAAAAGGAACATTCTACAGGCCTAGAGAAGGGCAAACTTTTTATCTTTCATCAAAAGAAAGAGCATGGCTTCTATAGATTATGGATTTTTCTTTCATCCCTGACAAAGTTCTAGATTATATTATTAAAAGGAGGGTTTGTAAACATTTGGAAAGTCATTGAGGATTATTAAGAATGAGTTATATAGGACTCACCTCATTTTCTTCATTGACAGAGTTAAGTGCACCTGTCACACTTTAAGGAAGTCAGTGATTTTTTAAAAAGAGGTACCATACACACCATTACTTATAGTAGTACTTTTTTTTGTCATAACAAAGAACTAGAAACAAATAGCTGCCCATCCATTGGGAAATCACTAAAGAAGTTACAATACATGAATGAAATGTATTATTATTTTTAAAGCTTTATATTTTCAAAACACATATATAGATAATTTTCAACATTCACCCCTGCAAAATTTTGTCTTCCAAACTCCTTTCTCCTTTCCCCCATCCCCTTTTCCAAGTGACAAACAACCCAATTTGTGCCAGACATGCTCAACTCCTCTCTATACACCTCCATAAGTATTCTGCTGCACAAGAAGAATCAGATCAAAAAGAGAAAAAATGATAAAGAAAATAAAATGCAAGCAAATGACAGCAAAAAGTGAAAATGCTATGTTGTAATCTACACTCAGGTCCCACAGTCCTCTCACTGATGGCTTTAGATGGCTCATTGGAACCTGAATGATCTCACTGTTGAAAAAAAGCCATGTCCATCAGAATTGATCATCACATAATCTTGTTGCTGTGTACAATGATCTCCTGGTCCTGCTCATTTCACTTAGCATCAGTTCATGTAAGTGTCTCCAGGTGCTTCTGAAATCATCTTGCTGATCATTTCTTACAGAACAATAATATTCCATAATAATGAAATGTATTATGAAAACAGGTGAATTCAGATGAGCATGGGAAGATTTATATGAACTGATACAGAGTGAGGTCAACAGTACCAGGGCAAATATATATATACACACACACATATGAATGCAACAATGTAAATGGAAAAAAAAAACAATAAAATAGAATGAATGCTGAAATTTCAAACTTGATCCCAAAGAAGGGCTATGAGAAGATACTATATTTATTTATAAAAATAGGAAATTATGGGTAAGGAATGCTTCATATAATATCAGACTTGGTTGAAAGCCTGGTTAGTTTTGCTGTACTGTTTATTTTTCTTCCTTTTTAAAATTAATTTTTTCACCCACTGGGGTGGTACAATGGGGGAGTGTATTGGAAAATATAAAACAAAAGATATCAATGAAATTTTTAAAAAAATCAACTTCATACAACTACAGGACAGAGGAGATTTCACTAAACAAAATTCCCATTAAAAATCTGGGGGTCCCAGTGGGCTATATGTGTAATACATATGATATACATATACATATGTAATATATGATAGATGAAATCACTGAAACCCAAAGAATCTGAGTGATTACTACAAGTCTACTTGTTTGAGAGGTGATCAGAAAACAAAGAAAAACACAAGGCAATCCTCAGTTCCATATGGCCACCTTCTGTGACAGTGGTAGAATAGTGAGAAAGGGGGCAGAGGGTTCACAGTTTTTAAACTATGTATGACTATAAATTTATCTGTTGGTCTCCTAAACAGGAGATCTTTGTCCAGTGACCATGCTTGTCCAGTGTACTATTTATAAGAGGAATTGAAATACATCAAAGTTGACATTTTTACTATAAAGGACTGAAACTAGAAAGCAAAAGGTAGTTGTATTTAAATGAAAGGATGGCTCCAAGGTTCTCCTTGGAGAGACAAATAAAAAAGTTGGTGGAGTTGATTTTATTGTGCATCCAAGGGCAACAAGAAATATCATTTCATGGGTCATTTGATCATTTTAAATTGCAGTGCTCGGGATAAGCCTTTGCAAGAAGACCACCAAGAAAATAAAACACTGCAGTTTATGTTCTAACATTTGTTGCAGAAAATGAAAAGATTGAGACATTCTGAAGAGCCTAGTAAGATGCTCCAAATTAAATTTAAAACTACTTTTGTATTTGATGAATTCAATGCAGAGGTGGGAATGGGGAAAGAAAGTAGAAAACGTTGGAAAATATAATTCAAGAGTAAGAAATGTGAGTGGTCAAAAGCTTTTAGGTTATTTAAAAGACATATCTATAAAATTTAGCACTTGGCAAAGTGCCTAGAATTTAGTAGGTATTTAATATGCTTACTGATTGAGTTACTATCTATTGTGGTCTTTTTTCTTCAAAACTAGAGTCAGAAGACTCTACATAGAAAGCACCACATATCATTAAAATGAAATTGGTTTTATTTTAACAGTCAGAAAATGAGATTACTGATGTGGGAATCATTTCTGAATCGCTTGTTTATGGACAATCAGATTTCAAAATTGTTGAGATAATGATCAAAATCAATATCTAAGTATAAAAAAAAAATAAGGCAAATATATGGACTTCAGTTGAAGCAATGGCAACCTGAACTATTTAAATAAACTTTTGATATGGAAAATGTGAAATAGAAGAAAAGACAGTAACATAAACTGAGGAGGTTTAACTGAAATAAATAAATTGCCACAAAAATACAAAATAAATCAGAACCTTCCCAGTCATCAAATGCTTAATTTCTGTGCTAGTAGATATGCCAATCAAGGACAATGCTAGTTTAAAAAATTAAAAAGAAATTTGTAAGAGCTTATAGAAAAGGATGGTGGTCAGACAATAAGAAATTTTGCTTGACAAAAATATTGAGAAAGGGAAAGAAAAGTTCAAAGAGAGCTTGGTGAGGAGCATGAGTCCAAATTTAGTGCTCTATTGACTTTAATACCAAGCTGCCCCATAAATCACATGTTTGGGGGAAAACATACATTATTTCTTCAAGTTTTTAATTTCATTTAATGAGTATCAGCTTCTTTATCTAATTTTTAAGTTTTATATTATTTTTATTTTACTTACAATCAATACAATTTTTATATCTTATCATTAATAGCTCATATTTGAAATGTAATATGTCTTAATGGATGGAAAACTTTCCTTGTAGTTGAAAAAACCTGAGTTCCAGGCTTTCCTCTGACTGCCTCCCTGATCTCTAGGCAAATTAATTATTCTCCCAATGCCTTGATTCAACTCTCTAAGACTATTAGTTGCAGAGTTACCAATTTACATTGGTAGAGAGGGTTTCTTCATCAAGATTTCCCTGAAATACTGTGTATTTATGAAATCAATGTGTTTGGTGGAAAAAACAAAAACAAAAAAGTATGTTTATTTAAAGCTTCAGATTTTGCAATATTTTCCTTATCACAAGGCTGTGAGGTCTTCAGTCTAGCATATTGTAATGGAAAATATTCTAGATTAAGAATCAGAAGGCCTAAATGTTAATGTGATCTTTGGCTTTACTCCTTTTAAAACACTTTGCTTCTTCTTTGTGACTCAGTTTCCTCATCTATAAAATGAGAAAATTGGACTTCATAAGATCTAAAATGCTACAATTCTATTCCCTCTATTCAAAGGAAGAGAAGGAAGAAGGAAGAGGTGAAGAAGGAGGAGGAGGAGAAGGAAAAGAAGAAGGAGGAAGAGAAAAGAGGAGGAGAAGGAAGAAGAAGAGGAGGAGAAAAAAGAGAAGTAGGAGGAGAAGGAGAAAGAGGAAGAGAAGAAGAGGAGGAGGAGGAGAGGAGGAAAAAGAGGAGGAGGAGGAGGAGGAGAAGAAGAAAGAAGAGGAGGAGGAAGAAGAAGAAAAGGAGAAGGAAAATGGACAAAAGCAGCCCTCGAATTCACATTCTAATGGGGAGAATAAAAAGAACTAATGTAAAGATTGTAGAAAATATAGAGAACCTAATGAAAAGAACTAAGTACACAGAAGTTATGTAAAGGAAATGGAGATTATCCTCAGCAGTGAAAGATATTCTCTGATATTTCAGGGCAGGAATTGAGGGACCTCTTTGGTTTCCTCCTATTTTCAGCTCCCTGAACCATCATTCCTTTTCTCCCATCTCTCTCTTCTTCCTACCCCTTTCACCTTCTTTCCTACAGACAGACTCTCTTGCCTCTTGGTGTTAAGTCAGTGAATGCAAAGATACTGGCGACAGCAAATGTGTGCTCCCGGGCAGTAAAAGGTACATTAGCCCCTGTAATGTTCCTAATGCCAACAACTCTACTTCCTCCTCCTGTATTTTTATAGGGATATAAATCAGGTGTTACTATTCCTGGGCAGACAGACAGAGGAACTGCCAACTGGATAAATAACCCGTGCATTCATTTGGAAGTTATCTCAGAGTTTGTAGCAAATGCTAACTGATGACCAGGGATATAATCAGAACAATGCAATCCAATAACCCAATAAACATTTATTAAGTTCCTACTGTGTGCCAGGTGGCATCTAAGTGATGCAGTAAATGGAACACTGGGCTTGGAACTAGGAAGACTCATTTTCATAAGTTCGAATCCTGTCTCAGACACTAGCTATGTGACCCTGGGCAAGTCACTTTATCCTGTTTGCCTCAGTTTTCTTAGTTGTAAAATGAGCTGGAGAAAGAAGTGGCAAACCACTCCAAGTATCTGACAAATGGAGTCATGAAGAGCTGGACATGACTAAACTGAGCCTGGCACAATGCTAAGCACTGAGGATACAGTTAGTAAAAATAAAGATAGACCTTGCCCTCCAGGGGATTGCAGCCTAAGTGGGAGAGACAACATATATACTATTCAAAGTTCTGAGACAAGGACAGGCTCATGATATGTAGAAAGCTAGATAGAGAAGCATAGTCTCAATTTATGGCTCCCAGGAAAGGCAGCAAGGATATGTGGCCAACTTTCCTTTTTGAAGAACATGATCTTTGTGGGAATCCATCGTCCAGTTTCTTCACTGGAACTCAGCCTGGGCCAGTTGTAATGTAGGAAAGAATGTTGAGGTCATCCATTTCTCTCCAGATGATGACAATCTGGACAAAGAGAAAAGCAACAAGTTAGAGAGGAAAGTGCTCTGGGTTTGGAAGCCCACTTTTGGAAGTGGATTATAATTCTGACACTTACTAAGCCATATGATCATGGGCCAGCACTTTATCTTTGAGACTCATTTTTTTCCATCTGTAAAATGGAGATAATAATATGCATGCTACCAGCTCACCGAGAGTAAAATATATTAAGACTGTGAGCTTTTTCTTTAGGGAGGGAGGAGGAGACATTTTTTTTTTTATGATTTCATCCTTGTGAGGATCTCCCCAGAGGCTAACTCCCATTCCATACAGATTAAGACCTGTTTTGCAATCTATAGTCTTAGAGAATGGGGAGGGGGCACCCCTGAAAGGTTAAATAACTTGTTTGGGGGCACAAACCAGGCCTGGACTTGGATCCAGCTCCTCTTGGCTTCAAGGCCAATTCTCTTCACTATTATTCAGCATGAATATGAGTTGTTACACTAAAAACAAATGGGCAAGCTGGTATGTGTTCTTTACTGGCAGACCTTGATTCCTGAAATAGGTCTGTTCCTGAACTACTGGCATGCTAATTGAATTTGTTTAAATGAAATCTTCCCTTTCCTTTCATTTCTTGTTTCTTCAATTATACTTGTTCTTCAATTTGAAGTGACATCTTAACTTTCAATTTCCCAGGTTTCTCTTCCTGTCTCTTTCTCAAAGAGCTGCTTTTCTATGGGGAATAATTACCCACCTCCTCAGTAAAACCTCTCTAGACTTCTTCAGTGCTTGAAGGCCAAGATCTCCCATTGCCTCCAAGGCCATCTCCACTCATCCTGATCTACAGCTTGCCATTGTACTTCATTTGGTTCTGGAGAACACATTGAGACTGATTATTTTACACAGCCCTCCCTCACTCAAATTCAATTCACTTCCAAGTCAAGACATCACATCATCCTCCTGATGTCATTGGTCCTCTTTGAAAAGGATAAAAAATAACAAATTCTGAGAATTTGTAGCATTTAGTTACCTACAATCTTCTATTGTTCACCCTTATTTTTATGGATATATCTTTTGTTCCCAAACAGGCTAGGTGATCTCCAAGGTCTCTTTCAGCACTGGAATTAAGTGATCTGTGTGCTTTGAAATGCTTTGGGGACAGAGAGTAGAGGTTTCTTTGGTACTCCTCAAATTACAGCTGTAAGCTGGATTTATGTTTTCTACTTTCTCTGTACTTCCTGTACTAGCTACACAGTAGATGCTCAAAAAAAAAAATCAACAACCCATTTATTGATTGACTGATAGAATTGTTGTATTTGCTTTTGAGGGTCAGATCAGCATTTTAAAAAAAGCTATTTACTAGCTATATGACATATAGCTATTTACATAGCTATATGAGCCTCTGTCATTTGTAAAATGGAGTTAATATCTATGAAGGGTAAGATTAATTGACACAATGTGTGTAAAAGATTGTAACTATAAGGGACTATGTGTTAGGCTTTTTTTTTTTACTCATTATTTTGGAAATTTGGGTTTTAATTGTGAATTTTCTTTAAACAGGCACATCTATATTTATTGACAAGATTGTCTGCCTGGTTACAATTATACCCTTGGCAGGTTCTAAATAATCTCTTTTGCCATCTGAGCCTCTGTTGAAAATGATATAACAGCACTATGCAGTGTCAATGTCAAGAAAGGTGACATTTGATCAGTTATTCTGTGTGTGTGTGTCTATCTCTGTCTGCCTCTCTGTCTGTCTGTCTGTCTGTCTTTCTCCTCTTTCCTTCTTTCTAGTGGAGGAACTCATCAGTTTACACACATACATACACAATGAATTTTCTTAAATCCTCTGCTACTGCAGTTTAGTCAGTTACATGATGCAGTGAATAGAAAGCTTGATCTGGAGTCAGGAAGACCTGAGTTCAATCTGACTTCAAACACTTATTAGCTGGGTGATCCTGGACAGGTCACTTAATTCCTATCTGCTTCAGCTTTCTCAACTGTAAAATGGAGCTCAGGATAGCTCTTTATTCCCAAGATAGTTATGAGGATCAAATGAGATAATATTTATAAAATACTTAGTATAGTGCCTAGCACATAGTAGGTGCTTTATAAATGTTTGTTCCCTTTCACTTCCCTTCTCTTCAAAGCTGTTCTACTCTATAGTTCGTGCTCTTCAAAGTTCTACCAAAATTTAAGCACAAGTCAATGACAGCCTGTGTTTTCTCCGTAGAGCCAGACTATCTAAATATAAATACTCTCATTGTGAGGTGACTGACCATTAGAAAACACTTTTTTAAAAATCTTAATAGCCCCTAAATGAGACAAAAAAGATTCTCATCTATAATCTGATCAGCACAAGACTAAAGGAAGCTTTTATTTACTGTGACAGGGACACAATGTTTGTGCTTTTACTACATTTTAGGAAGGATCTTGTTAAAACAGAGCACATTTAGAGCAGAGATCACTAACTTTTTTGAACCTTCCTGGAAGTCTGTCGAAGCCTATAAACTTCTATTATAAATTCCTTCTAGGAGTAATGTATTTTGTTTTGTTTTTGGAGGTAATTGGGGCTAAGTGACTTGTCCAAGGCCACACAGTAAGTATCTGAAGCTGAATTTGAACTCATGTCCTTCTAACTTCAAGGCTTGTGAAAATAATGTTTAGTTTGGTTTTTATTCATTATTAAAATAAATACAAAATTTCAGTGAGGGGCTAGTAAAAATAAAAATGTTTTTCTTCTCTATATAAAATTAAAATTATTTAAGGCAAGAACCCCTGATTTAGAAGCAAAAACAACCAGGATAATAGAAGACTTCAAGATCACACATATGAGAACAGTTCAAAGGAATGAGAGCCCTTCAGCATGAAGAAGGGAAGAATTGGGGCATGGGGCAGTCTTTGAAAATTTGAAAGTCTGACAGAGAAAGGACTAATTTTGCTTTGCTAAGTCCCAAAAGGTAGACCTTTAAGCATGGGAGAAGCTTCAGGGAAGCAGATTTAGACTTGATATAAAACAATTTATAACAAACAGAGCTGTTCAAAAGTGGGGTGGACTGTGCATGAACAAATGGGCTCTCCCTCTTTAGGGAGACTAATGTCTGGACAAAGACCTGTCAGAAATGTTCCAGAGTGGATTCTTATTCAGGTATTGGCTGGACTCAATGACCTTCCAACAAAGATTTCTTCACTTATGAAAAGTTGTGATTTTTTTCCTTAATAGTTGTGATCCATTTATTAAAAGAAATGATTGATTAGGCATCTGCAATGGTGACTTTCACACCTGGTTTAATGCTAATAGAAGAGATCTGTCTTAACAACTTCAGAAGGACTGTGCAAATCAATAAGGCCTTTGTATATTCTCATCTGGAATCAATCCCAAATCTTTGATTCTTCATCTCAAGGAGTTTTTCTGGTGATTTGAAGTGTCTTAGTGGGCATTCAAACAGATTTCTTCACTTTCAAGTTCACTTTGGCTCTTTTATTTGGATCAGTACCCACTTTCTCTAGTGATTTCATTGCAGGGTAAGCTGCTTCAGGTCAGTGAATGGTCACTTCATACACCATAAGTGTCTTGCTGATATCTTTGAATGCCATAGCAATAGAGGGGCTCCTTGACCAACAAGAATCCAGAAAGATCTATCATCTGAACATTGGTCCCCACAAATCCCAAAACTCTCTCAACCAAAAGCACGCACAGGATGCATCACAGATTCTTGAAAAAATTAATATTAGCCCCTAGTTCCATAGTCCCATATGGCTTTCAGAATACCTTCCTCAAGACAATCCCAGAAGAGATAATGCAAGTTTTATTTTCCCCATTTACATGAGGAAATAGGTGCAAAGAAGTTTATCCAAAGTCACCAACATGATTAATATAAGAACCAGACTCAAATACATTGAAATTTCCATGTCACCAGACTTATTCCCCGGAATATTCTGTCTCTCTGGATCTCTGTTTCTTTGACTTTGTCTCTGTCTCTGTGTCTGTCTCTTTCTCTGTTTCTATATCTCTCTCGTCTTTCTGTGTATCTCTGTCTTTTTTCTCAGAAAACTGTGGTGCAAAAAACCTTGCCCAAAGTCACCCAGCTGGTTAATATAAGAATTAGACTCAAAATACATTGAAATTTCCATGTTCCCAGACTTACTCTCCAGAACATTCTGCCTCTCTGTGTCTCTGTCTCTGTGTCTCAGTCTCTCTGTCTCTTTCTCTGTCTCTATCTCTCTGGTCTTTCTGTGTATCTGTCCTTTTTTATATATAAAGCTTTTTATCTTCAAAACATTTACACAGATAATTTGACATTGGCCCTTGCATAGCCTTGTGTTTCAGATTTTCTCCTCCTTCCTCCCACCCCCTGCCCTAGATGGCAAGCAATTCAGTATATGTTAAACATGCTAAAACATTTTAAATCCAATATATATAAATATATTTATACAATTCTCTTGCTGCAAAAGAGAAATCAGATTAAAAAAAAAGAAAGTAAATTTATCTCTTGTCTTTTTTTCCTCAGGAAACTGAGGTTCAAAGAACTTTATCCAAAGTCACCTAGCTGCTTAATATAAGAGCCAGACTCAAATACATTAAAACCCAATTCCCAGACTTACTCCCCAGAACATTCCAGGTGCCTCAACCCCCAATATTCACATACATTCTTCCCAGTCCTTAGTCTATTCTGATTACTGTACCTCAATATCTTTCTAGTCTATTTCCGCGTGCTTCTAGCCTTTCTTCGTCCTTCCAGTTTTCTCCCCAAATCTTATGCCCCACCCCACCACTTAGCCCAGTCTTTACTCCTTGCCCCCTATATCCCATTATTCACACCCTCAGTCTTTGTAGGGACCTATCAAAACAGCAAACTTCTCCCCATCCCCATCATCTTCCAGTCCCCCTTGCCCACCTCTGCCACCTGGGGAGGTCATTAGAAATGCCATCCATTTCTCCAAAGGGCAGAAGATACTTTATTGAGCTGTCTCCCCTTCCAACCAGTTTCCAAATTCATCGGTGATTTCGGGGGGGCCTGTGCGTCTATCTGCCAGCGGCCAGGTGTCCCTACCTGTTGGACAATACATCATTCCTCTGCTTAAGTGACATAAGACAACTCTGTTTGCTTTTCAATGCGCGTTCGCGTATTCAGCAGGCTACCTGGTGTTGCGTTTCAGGAGCGGGCTGATGTATCCGCGCCCCCCTCGACCTTCTCGTCCTCCCACCCACGCCCCAATCCCGGTGTACCCATGATTGATACCCCAATCACTTCACTCTCCGAGCCTTCTCTTGCAAAGATGTCAGTCTCGCCCCCGCCTCTCGCTGCGGGAGCCAACCAGGGGAAGGAGGGGCTGTTCCAAGATCCTATATAAACCAGCCCAGCCCGGGCCAGCCCCGCCCCGCAGGAGCCCCAGGAGCCCCAGCTAGTTGCTCTGCCAGCTGCGGAGCGCGGACTGCAACAGTGGGTACCCGGCAGAGGGCTCAGCTGGGTGAGAAAGCTGTGGGGATAGTCCCTTCGGGAGGCAGGGAATTGGAGCTGAGCGCTGGTGGGACAAGCTTCTCAAGGAAAGTTGGGGGAAAGTGGCATTTCGGGGTGGAGATGGCTTCCTTTGCCTCCAGCTTGCTTAACACCTCGCTCATTAATTGATTATTCTCCGGGTACCTCGTCCTTCCTTATCTTTCTTGAATCTCCAAGTTCATTCCCAGCTTCCCCTTCCCTTTTTGAACCATCACATACACACCCTGTCTCTATTTCTACCCTCCATCTAATTTCTTTTTGTAGCCTTTCCATCCCCTTTACAAACTTCTTCCTCTCCCTAATTTCCTTTTTTCCCTTGACAAGCAGTTTGTTTCTCTTATTTCAGTCCACTTTTGTCCCATTTAAACTTCCGACCTCTTTTCTTTCCATTCCTTACCACCTTTTCACCTCGCACTCCCCCAAACATCTTCCCCTTCCCTATCTCCATCTCCCTCCTCTCCTTCCTTTCATTCATCCTCCCGTACTTCTCCAAACACCATCCCATGGATAACTTTTCTCTCTGGACTGTCAACAGCACCCCATGGAGCTCCCCTTTACCCCTAAACGCCACCACACCCTGGCTGGGTCGGGATGAGGAGGTGGCCAAAGTGGAGATCGCGGTGCTAGCCACCATCCTGGTGCTGGCCACGGGGGGCAACTCGGTGGTGCTCCTGGCCCTGGGCTGGCCGGGCCGCAAGCGTTCCCGCATGCACCTGTTTGTGCTGCACCTGGCCCTCACCGACCTCGGGGTGGCGCTCTTCCAGGTGTTGCCCCAACTACTGTGGGACATCACCTACCGTTTCCAGGGCTCTGACCTCCTCTGCCGCGTGGTCAAGTACCTCCAGGCCCTGAGCATGTTTGCTTCCACCTACATGCTGCTGGTCATGACCTTGGACCGATACCTAGCTGTCTGCCACCCACTGAGGACCCTCCACCAGCCTAGCCGCTCTGTCTACCCTCTCATTATTGCCACCTGGCTCCTGGCTGCGGGTCTCAGCCTCCCCCAGATCTTCATCTTCTCACTAAGGGAGGTGAGGCAAGGTACTGGGGTGCTAGATTGCTGGGCTGACTTCCGCTTCTCCTGGGGGCTTCGGGCCTACATCACATGGACCACGCTGGCCATCTTTGTCCTTCCTGTGGCCGTACTCATAGCCTGTTACAGCCTCATCTGCTATGAGATCTGCAAGAACCTGAAGGGCAAGACTCAAGCTTGGGGAGTGGGAGGAAGAGGCCACAGGGCTGTCGGGAGAGGGGCTGCCTCGTTCCAGGCTCTGGGAGGGGCCATCCAGGGCCTGCCGGCTCGAGTCAGCAGCATCAGCACCATCTCCCGAGCCAAGATTCGGACTGTGAAGATGACCTTTGTCATTGTGTTGGCTTACGTTGCCTGCTGGGCGCCTTTCTTCAGCGTCCAGATGTGGTCAGTGTGGGATGAGAACGCCCCTGATGAAGGCAAGTGGGTATGTGTGCTGTTGGGGGTGGGGGGCCGAAGAAGCTCCTCCCCTGGCCTTGCCTCACCTTGAAGGAAAAGCTTTCTTCCAAGGCAGAACCAATGGCGTGGGGGTGGGGGGTGGGGGGTGTGTGTCTTTCCAAGGAACAACCAAGGATTTATTGCATGGTTTGTGAGAGAACCTAAATTGTTTCTGCCATTTAAGAGTGAGGGTCAGGGAGGGAGTAGTTGTAGTCTGAGCCCTAAACACTCTCTTATGTTGCCGAGGAACCCTGGGAACACAGCTCTAAAGAGACTTTCCTAAGCTTGGTGGTCTGGGGAAGATAAGGAATGGGGAAAGGAGAGATTTCATCTACATTTGGGGAATGCTAAATCTTCATTGAGCAATATTCAGAGACATCTCTGCTGCTCTGGAGAGAAGTCTGGGAGGCTGTGGATTCTCGGTGCATACTGGTGATTCCTGGTCACCAGGATGAATGATGATATTAATATTCAATGTTTCTATGTCATGATTAAGGTCTGCAAAGTCCTTCACTAGTATCTCAGTGGCTGCTCACATCAGCTGTGAAAAAGGTACCATTTTGATTCCCATTTTATAGATGAGGAAACAGATGCAGAGAAGTTAAATGACTTGGATAAACTCATACAGCTTAACAAGTCTCTGAGGGGAGTGGAACGCCCCAGGCTTTTTTGATTCCTAGTTTAGTGACCTATCAGCTTCACCTGAACTTACTTTCGGTTCTTGTCAGTATGTACAATATAAGTCCCTCTATGGAAAACTTGTGTAGGATTCAGCAGCTATTCTCAAGAAACCCTGGGAAAGAAACTTTGAGAGCTTTTCAAGGCCTCTTATAAATCAGAATGGCAAAAACACTGAAGCTGGAATTGGAAAACCTGGTTTAATCCTGGCTGCCCATTGCTAGCTATGGGAATTTGAACAAGTCATGTAACATCTCAGATTGTTTCTTCATCTGTAAAATAAGGGAGTTGGACTAGGCAGTCTTTAAGGTTCCTTCCAGTTCTAAATTTTAGATGCCCTTTCTCTCCCAAACTCGAGAACTGACCTCCAAGGAAGCCAGAGAGGATCATTTAGTTTAGCAGTGTCAAAATAAAAAATGATAGGGGGGAGGACTAAATTATGTTACATTAAGATTTCCCTGAGCTGCATATTGATTTAGAAAACTAAATATCATTATTATCTGTTTTATATTGTGTTTTTACTTTTTTTAATAAAACATTTCCCAGTTACATTTTAATTTAGCATAGGCAGCTCCAACCTAGGGTTTGACACTTTTGATTTAGCTCATGATCTTCCTCTGCCTCCTTAGGAAAGGTGAAATCACATAATGGAAAGAGCAGGATACGCATGTGATCATGAGTCAGTCACTTTGCCTACCAGAGCCTAAGCTTCCTCTTCTGTAAAATGGGAATGATAATGCTTTCAGTTGCTGCTTCACAGAGTTATTGAAGCAAGTAATTTGTTAAGTCTCAATGCATTGTAAAGAAAAAGAGAGAGAGAGAGAGAATTCAAACATCCTTATTAAAAAAAGAATACTGTGGAGTCAGTATTCTGAGTTTGGAGGGCATGTGGTGGGAAAGGCAGACTTCAGTCACACAACAGTTTCATAGGAGAATGGAAAAAGTGTCTTCTTCCTCCTCCTTTCTTCTCTTCCTTCTCCTTCTCCCTTTTCTTTCTCTTCCTGGAGAAAGAAATGGCAAATACCTCCAGTGTCTTTGCCAAGAAAGCCCCAAATGGGGTCATGAAGACTCAGACAGGATTGAAAAATGACTGAACAACAGCAAATTTACTATGTATGTGTCAGCCACTGTGCTGAGTGCTAAGAGAAAAGACTACATTAAGTATACAAGACAGTCTCTTCCCTCATTAACTGGGGAAGGCAACACATAAAAGAGAGTGAGAAGGGGCTAAAAAATCCTCAGAGCATAGAGGAGATAGCTGCTGAGGAAATGGAGAATTCCAGAGTGGGAGTGAGTGTTACATGAAATCTTGGTTCAGGCTGAGAACTCATTCTAGGAGGATGCTTCTCCAGGTTGGTTAATACTTTGATGAGGATGTGGAAAAGTCCAAATTAGAGGCAGGAGGGCCATTGCCCTGATTCCTCCAAACCTATCTGTGAAAAAACTCTCATCTTACCAGACCCTCACTCAATATGTTGGGGATTCTGGCAAAATAAACAAATAAACAAAAAGCACATAAAAAAATTCCTATCAGGCTATCCAATTCCCTTCATCTTTGAAGACATATCAGTTTCTCTCTTCTCTTATCTCTCCCCTCAATTTAATTTAACTGATCCAAAGCCAAATACTACCTGTCAAGTGAAAGTGTTTGTATTTGGCAAATGTTGATTTTGGCAATGCTCAGTAAAATTAGCAGTTGATTGTACAGTGCACAGAACATTGGAACTTGGAATCAGGAAGACTCATCTTCATCTTCAAATCTGGAGTCAGAGAATTGCTAACTGTGTGACTCTGGGCAAGTCACTTCATCCTGTTTGCCTCAGTTTCCTCATCTGTAAAATGAGTTGGAAAAGGAAATACCACTCTAGTATGTTTGCCGTGAAAATCTCAAACGGGTTGGTTAAGAATTGGACATGACTGAAATACTACTTGCTACCACCATCTAAAAACTATATGGAAATATATATATGTATGTAATACATATATAAATGTTATATATTCACATTTATAAACTATCTAAAACTGACACACATATGTATATGTGTATGTATGTATTCATGTATATTTTATGTATGTGTATGTGTATTATATATGTGTTATAGATAAATATAGGAACTCCACTATACTGTTATTATATTAGAGTATCTTATTTGACTTCACTTTATACTTCACCATATTAAAAAGAGTGTTGGACCTGCAGTCATAGGCCAGGAGTTCAAACCCCAGCCTTGCTACTTAGTTCCTGTATGACAATGGACAAGAGGTTTCCCCAATGTTAAAATGAAAGATTAGGTGACCTCTGAGGTCTCTTTCAGCTCTCCTATGATCCTAGACCAGGCTGTGAATCTAGACTCAGCCCTTATTAGCTAGAGAAACCTCAGTTTCCTCATCTATACAATGGGGATAATAGTACTTGCTCTTCTTATTACTATGGAAATGTTGTGAGGAAGAAACTTTGTAAACCATAAAGCCATATATAGGATGTTCTCTAAGGCTACAGCTTAGAATTGCACTGAGACTTTGGGAACATCCTGTATAATTGGGGATTGTTAAATTTTTTTGAAAGTCGTCATTATTGTTTGTACTGGCCCCAGACTCTGAGAGTCCTGGCTCTTTTAATAATGATGATAATGATAATTGACACATCTTCCTTTGTCCCGGCATATAGTAGGGATGTAATGAATGCACCTGAATGACTCTTAGTTTTGCAAAGCTCTGTATGTAAGTTATCCCATTTCATCCTCAAAACTCTCCTATAGATAGATGATATTATTAACCCCATTTTCAGATGAGGAAGCTGAGGCTGAGAGAGACAAGACTTGCCCCGGATCACCCAGTTTATAAGCTTCTAAGGTAGGATTTGGCCCCAGACCTTGCCTACTCCACCACGGCCCCCTTTGAATCTGGCTGACTTGGTGTTTCTCCTTTGGCAGACTCCACCAATGTGGCTTTCACCCTCACCATGCTGCTGGGCAACCTCAGCAGCTGCTGCAACCCCTGGATCTACATGTGTTTTAGCAGCTACCTGCTGCCAGCTCCCATGAGGGACCTCTCCTGCTGCGGGCAGCCCCAAGCCAGATTGAAGAGACGGTTCTCCAATGGAAGCCTCTCCAGCCGACGAGCAACCTTCCTCACCCGCGTCAGCCACCCTCCTCACCTGAGCCTCAGCGGGAGCCCCCGGCCGGAGGAAAACCTCAAGGAGTTCTTTGCACCCAATGAAAATACCATCGTTGAGACCAGAGCCCTCTAGAAGAATCCCCAAAGGGACCTCTAGAGAGCACCCTTTGGTTTGGGGGGGATCTTATGTGGTAAAAGTAGGAAGAGGAGGAGGGATGGATTAAGAGAGACCCCTCTTTAAGGTGGAAATGCTGGCTGGGTCACCCTGGTCCTTAATTAGGGACATCCAGGGATCCCATGTTCTTCTGGGGAACTTCAAACACAGGTGCATGTAAGGTGACCAGATGTGACTGTGTCTTTGTCCTAAGAGCTCCTGCTGACTCCTGTGACCCATGCTGGAAGCTCGAGGTTTAGTACTGTAGAGCAGAACCTACCATCTCCTTTGCTGATATTTCAGAACTTCGAGAATCTCTGTTTGGACTGAAATAGCTCCTTCCCCCACAGGTCACAAACCCACTTTAGCTTGGTTGACAGTCTCTGAGAAGTGCTCTGGCTATAAAAAAAAAAAAAGCATTATTTGGGGATCAAACTGAGAATATCCTTCTCCAAACTTTATCCGGATCATAGATATACAAGCTCTCTCTAGGTCTGTCTTCACAAATTTTCTACACTGATGTATGGGATGCTCAGGGGGACTAGAACTTTTGGGGCGAGGTCTGCCCACACCCATGGCAGAGCTGCTTTATCCACCTTTGTGTCCACCTGGCACTGAACCTTGGCTCCAAGGAGCTGTAGCATGGACAATGGCCACGTCCTGGTAAACCTTCTCAGCAGAAAAGCTAAGAACAGCTGCTGGTAGCCAAGGAGATGTCTGTTCTGAGCATGTGAAATCTTCCCCAGTGGAATGGACCAATAAGAACAGTCTGTTCCCATGGCCACAAAGCAGGCTGAAGCAGGCATTATGGAGTGCTTGGAGCTTGGTTAGACCCTGAAGATCCCCAAGTCATCCACTGCATCTTGACTTTTGTTCTGCCTCTGGTCTTTGATGACTCTGGAAAGGAGAATGAGGCTGAGGATTTCATGCAACTGTGTCTCACTTAAATTCACTTCATTCAGGAACTAAGACATCACCCTGTAGTGTCATTTGACTCTGCTGGAACGCCCTTCCAGAGCTTGTGTAGACTTTGCTTCCCAGTCATTTGGAGGTGCCAGCGGAGGAGGATGTTAATGTGTCTCTGATCAACCCCAAACTTCAATGGTGATGGGAGATCCCATTGTCTCAGAGCCAAAATTAGAGATCCACCAAGGAATGTCAGACTTAATGGTGACCAAAAGACCAGAACAGTGGTGTTGGCTCTTGGCTGTCACTATGAGAATTGTGCTTTTAAAGTTAAAAAAAAAATTATAGGGTATTTTGGATCTGGAAGGAACCTTAACTTCTATCAAGTTCAAGGCCTTTCCTTTTACGTATGAAGAAACTGAATCACAGAGAGGATAAATTTCTTATTCAGAATCCCAGACCTGGTAAGCATCTGAGATAGGATTTGCTGAATCCAAGTCCAGCATCCTTGCTACTATTCTGTACTTTTGGGAGTTGGTAAAGTAAAGTGGAAATCAGCCCACTATGAAACTGCTTGAATTTTTTAGCGACGGGATTTATAACTGAAAGGGGCCTTAAAGACCAGAATCTAATGTTCTTATTTTGCAGAGGAACAAAACGAGACCCAGAAAGGTTACGCAAGTCATCTGTGGCCTTTGTGGGATTTGAACCCTCCTCTTCTGTATCCAGATACAATCTCTTCTTTTTACTGTACTATACTGAGTTGGAGGTGAGGAACCTCCTTGGAAGTGGAGGCAGGGATTGGAGCCACTCAGGGAAAGAAGTTTATAGGGGCCCTGGGGGCCTGATGAAGAAAGGAAAATAAAGGGGCCCAGAGGCTCATGTTGTGGCAAGATCTCTGCTTTTGTGGGCAGGACATATGAATTCAAATCTCAGTTTTGCTATTTACAACTGTACCTGTGTGACCACAGACAAGTAATTTGCTGCTCTGAGACTCATTTGTAAAATGAGGTGGTTGGAACTTTAGCGTTCTCTTCTAGTGAACTACAAGTAGAGATTTTTAGACCTCTGTTCTAATGGCTTTGAGGAGCAGTGAGGGAGAAGTAATGATGATGATTTAGCTTTGGGAGCTGTATCCCTGTCAGGGGGGGATTTGGTAAACACAATAGAGAAAGAGAAGGGTTTCTTTAGCTTGTGTCAAAAGAGCCTTGAGCTGAACCTCTTCTACCTGCTTTATGCTTGTACCTAAAGGGACCTGGGTTACTGCCTCCTCTGGGTCTGCCCTGAGTGAGCTCCTTAATCCTAAAACAGGGGGGTCTAGATCCTAGCCCCAGAATCCTGGATAATTGTGGAACCTCGTGGTTCTTAAACCAATCATGAAGGAAAAAAAGACATTGTGATTAAAGATAGGTGTGGCCTTTGAAAGGTCAATAATGATAATGTATAGTAGAGATGTACTAGGATACCCTAATCTACAGTAGAGAACAATATTTTCATAGTAACAACTTTTTGTTGTTAGAGGAGTGAAATAGCAATCTTGGCCCTGTCAGCAGCACTGATAAATTCTAGCTTCTGCAGTGGTCAGATTGCCCACTTTTGCCTTAGGGCAAGGATTCTTAGCCTGGACCCCTCTGACAGCCTCTGAAGTCTTGTAATTCTACATATTTTATTTTATAAATTTTAAAATGACATTCTAAGAAGAGATTCAAAGGAAAATCACTTACATCGAAATATAATTATCAGAATATATTTTTTGAAAACCAAGTTCATGAAGAACTGATATCTCTACACAGGCTACTGTGAAAGATGAGTCTTTGACCTTTCTCTGCTCTATGCTAGCCTACCCGCTTATGGCTGCTGTGAATTTTATTAAAAGAGAATCACCCATTCTGCCTCTAAATACAATTAGAAGCTCCTGTCTGTTTGGACACAATCCGCTCCTCCACTCTCTCTCCCATCCCTTTCCAATAAGGTTTTGATTACAGATGGTATTGCTTTGTAAATAAAATTAGAGAGCTTTACTGCCAGTATCACCTCAGATTTTATTAAAAATTTTTTTAAAGGTTGAATCCATTTTATGAAGATCCATGCATTTAGAGAGAGAAGACATGGGTGGAAAGACTGGGTGTTTGAATCCCTCTCCCTCTCTCTGTTTCATTTTTCTAATTTGTAAAATGAAAGGATGTACTAGATGACCTTTAAAGTCTCCTCCACTTCAGACATTGTGTGACCCTGTATCTGTGAGCTCTCCCAGAATCTTCATCTAAAGTGTGCCTTCAGTCCCAGAGACTAGCCTTTTAGTTCTGTAGCTTCCATCACCGTGGTTTGAGACAGTTTTCACATGTGCTCATTAATATGTAATCAATCCCCTTCTCCTTCCAATCATTTTGGTTATTTTCTCTCTTGTCTTTGCCTATATTTAATTGAGCCTTTGAGATGACTTTTGACCCTCTCCAGACTTCCCAAGCTGCCTTTCAACAGCATTTTCCTTTTTAGTCAAAAAATTCTGAATTTAATGACTGTAGGTAAATGGGTCTCATTCCTAAGAGGTGTAATTTAATCACTCTAGAACTAGAATAACTGAGCCTGTCATAACATAATTCAGTTACCTGAAAATAAGAGGCTCAAGACCAAATATTAGAAAGTCATAATTCTGTCTTCTAAAGTGTCCCTGTGCCATTATAGGAAATACATTTAGTATGTGTTTTTAGAACTGGAAATTACTCATCTAAATCAGGATAGTTATATTCGCTCCTGGCAGCAGACTACAAAATTCCTTAGAGGGCTCTAATCTGAATAATAATGATAATAATAATCTGAAATTGTACTTGGAAAATGTTTAATAGATAAATAAAAATACAGGATAACATGTTAAGTAGTTTCGATTGTCTCATTCTTCATGATCCTATTTGAAGTTTTCTTGGCAGAGATAATGGATCCATTTCCTACTCCAGCTCATTTTACAGATGAGGAAACTGAGGTAAAAAGGATGAAGTGACTTGCTCAGGGTCTCACAAGCTAGAAAGTATCTTAGGTCAAATGACTTATAAAGATGAATCTTCCTGATTCTAAGCTCAGTGCTCTGTGCTACTCAGCTTTCTCATACAATACAATGTTAATTTTTTTTTTCTAAGCTAATAAGTTGCCTTCAGGAATTTGTTTCTATTTAAGTTTGAAAGCACCATTCTCCTTGACTTCCTCCTTGTATCTTACATGTAACTAGTATATGCTCTTGTCTCAACTCCTATTTTTGGAGAGGAGTCTTAAATTCTAGAGTGAGGTGGCATCTCATCTTCAGGACTCTAGGGTAAGTATCCATGAGGGATGCTCTAATGCCATTGGCCCAAGCCCCACTGGTGTTGTCATTATAAACTCATGGGGAACTTTCTTTTTTATTTATTTATTTATTATTTTATAATAACTTTTTATTGACAGAACCCATGCCAGGGTAATTTCTTGTACTCACTTCTGTTCCGATTTTCCCCCTCCCTCCCTCCACCCCTTCCCCTAGATGGCAAGCAGTCCTATATATGTTAAATATGTTGCAGTATATCCTAGATACAATATATGTTTGCAGAACTGAACAGTTCTCTTGTTGCACAGGGAGAATTGGATTCAGAAGGTATAAATAACCCAGGAAGAAAAACAAAAATGCAAATAGTTTACATTTATTTCCCATGGGGTACTTTTCTTTTAAAAAAAAAAATTGGTATCCAAGAGAACATTTACACAGCAACAAGATTTTAAGAATCAATTCTGATGAACGTGGCTCTTTTTTAACAGTGAGGTGATTCAGGCCAGTTCCAATGGTCTTGTGATGGAGAGAGCCATGATGAGGACTGAGTGTGGGTCACAACATAGCATTTTCACTCTTTTTGTTGTTGTTTGCTGTATTTTGTTTTCTTCTTCATTTTTCCTTTCTGATCTGATTTTTTTTATACAGCATGATAATTGTAGAAATATTACAGAAGAATTGCACATGTATAAATATATTGGATTATATGCCATCAGGGGGAGGGTGTGGGAGGAAGGGAGAGAGAAATTTGGAACACAAGGTTTTGCAAGAGAGAATGTTGAAAGCTATTTATGCATGTTTTGAAAATAAAAAGCTTATAAAAATAAATAAATAAAAATTGGTACAAAACATCCCCCCTCCCCCCACCCAAAGTCTGTGATAGACCTCCATGAATATATATAGAATCCAGGAGAAAGTGGGCTCAAGCACATTTGGTGAATGGATAATCCACAGAAAGTTCTTCATAAACATATTTCACTTTCTTTGCTGGGCTTCTCTGTAGAGCTTTAAATTTATACCCTGATGTCTCCCCAGTCTTTTATGGGCAGAATGTGTGTGTGTGGTGTGAAGGAAACCAAAGCTTTGTGGTCAAAGAAAATTTTCGTTACTGGAAACATTTGGGTAATGAAATGGGAAATTATATTATGTCTGTGGAACAACAGACACTGGGAAGGGGAAGTTGAAAGAGCCAATATTTTCTCAGATCTTAATTCAACTTGGGTCTACTGCTCTGAGATACCTCTCCTTTCTCTGAAAGAGATTTCTTTTTAGGCAGTTAGCTGAATGCCTCTCATTTGAAAGAGTAAAAAGCAAACCCCTGAGGAGCAAAGATAGAACTGAGCTGTGACAGAGAGGGAGAGGGAGAGGCAAAGGGGTGGTGGGAGGAACTGGGGGATATTTAGCCTTGACAGGGTGAGAATTAAGAAAGGAGGAGATTAAGAAGAAATGATATTTTTTAAAGGAGAAAAACAACTTATCAAAATAAAAAATGATATTTTTAAAAAGGAGAAAGCCAAGTTATCAAAATAAAAAAAAAGAAATATCTTTAAAAGGAGAAAACTAACTTATCAAAAATTTTTAAATGATTTTTAAAAAGAGAACCAATTTATCAAAATGAAAAAGGAGAATTCACAAAAGATGATGAGGAAATGTTTAAAAGCAATTTCATCCAATATATGCCAACAAAACTTATGTTAAGTAGATGATTACTTAAAGAAATGGAAAATATCCTGCTCAACAAATAAGAAATAGAAAAATTGAATAACCTGATCCAGGAAAAAGAAAACAATAAGCCATAAATTAACTCCCAAAGGGTGTGAGAAAAAGAGAGAGAAGGATGGGGAAGAGGAGGGGAGGGAGAGAGACAGAGACAGAAACAGAAATGGAGAGACAGAGAAACCCAGGTTTTAGATGTATTTACAGGTGAATTCTCTTTACAATAAAAAGGTCTGAAGTATCCTTCTAGCTTTCTATTTTATATGAAAAGGTCTATTAAAAAAAAACAAAAACAAATGAGTGAATGCTATCAGTCAAAAAAAATTTACTCTTATGTACATAAACTGATTACCTTTCCCTTCTAAGATACCTTTTTCCATTTTCTCCATATATTCTATGCTCCTACTTATTTGCACATTTCCTCTATGATTAGAATGTAAGCACCTTGTGGGCAGGGATTGTTTTTGTCTCTCTTTGTATCTTTTATTTTTGGCTCAGTGTTTGGCAGATAGAAATTAATTAATAAATACTTGATTACATAATGGATTTACAAAAATAGAGGAAGAGGATATCATCCTTCTTTGAGACAATAAGATTCTGATGGCCAAGCAAGGAGAAATAAAAAAAAGTAGTTCTTTCTTTCAACATTTTAAAAAGTTGGAACCCAGAAGACAGACAGGACTTAGATTTGCTTTGCTTGATTGTAGAGGGCAGAATGAGCAGCAATGGGTACAAATCAATCTCTCCTCTCTCTGTCTCTGTTTCTCTCTCTCTCTCTCTTTCTCTTTCTCTCTCTCTCTCTCTCTCTCTCTCTCTTTCTCTCTCTCTCTCTCTCTCCCTCCCTCCCTCCCTCCCTCTCTCCTCCCCCCCCCCGCCTCTCCCTCTCTCTTTCTCTCTTACCCTCTCTCCTCTCTCTCTTTTCTCCTCTTTCCCCCTCTTTCTCTCTCCCTCTTCCCCCTCTCTCTTTTCTCCTTCTCTCCTCTCTCCCTCTCCCCTTGCCCAATAAACTGGGATTTTCAAATGCTGTCAATAGGTTGCTTTTCTATTCCCATTGCCCCTTTTCTTTACTGTTTTTACTTCTGACATATTGGTGGCCTTCCTGTATCAGAATTTATAATGCAAATGCCCAACTCTAAGTGATATATACCAATTTAAATGAGTATATTCCAGCCCCGAGGAATATTTGCATTTTGAATCTAAACTCTCTGCAGAGAGAACATTTTCAGGGGTCAGAGGGGAGCACTCTGGGAGGAAGCCCACAAGCCCTCTCTCGCAGGCAAGAGAGATTCATTCCATTTTCCACCTGGCTGGCTGGAGGCTGAAGGACAAACCTTTGGATTTGGAGACATTCGGAGGGAGCTCTTGGAATCAAGCAGAAAGATAGGCCTCTAAGAAAAACTAACCGGGCTGTATTGGAGACAATAAAGGATCAGAACTTTTAGCACCTGGCTGCATTTGGGTGATTATTACTTTCAAGTGAAACTAAGGCTGCTTCCAGAAAACCTCCCCAAGAAACCTGCTCCTAGAGAGAACTATTATTATTTTAAAGAAGAAAAACACCACATTTGGGTCCTGATTAATCCTGTTTAATCCACTTGGGGGAATTTTATGCGTTATCTTGGAGCTGAGAGATTTTTGTTGGTGAAAGGGTGAGTAGACAAAGAAGATTTATTTTCCCTTCCACCCAAACCCCCCATCCTGCCCCCAAATCATACTCTGGTAACCAGGTGTGAAGCTAGCCTGGCCTAAAAAATACAGAAATAGCATGAATGGTAACATGGGATAGAAGTTTTGAGAGATTAGAGCACATTTACTTTAGATGTCTCATTCATCCTCCTCCTTTCAATCCGTTGCAAGGAAGAGTTAACATTGGTTCCTAGAAGAGCCGGGAGTTCTTCCCACAGTCACCAGATGGCGGCATAGTTCTGAAAGTGCCTCCCCGTTTCTGAACTGGCCAGTTTGCTTCTTTGGGATTCTCCTTATTTCCCTGTCATTCTGCCCTCAATAATAATCCGATTATTATTGGCCACATAATAATCCAGAACACATAATAGGTCCTAGCTACTCCAAAGGGTCATTTTGGGCGGAAGCTCTTTTTTACTTTATCATGCACTCTCATTTTTCCCAATAGCGTCAATCTCTCACCATCTAATTTGTTCATTTTACAGAGAAAACTAAGATTTATCCAGTATCACATAGCAAAATATCCAAGCAGAATTTGAATTCTGGTGTGTCTGATTCTAAGGCAGGCACTTTGTCCCCCGTGCCATTAGCCTACCCGTTTCCTAAGTTGTCATTTGGGATCCTAGCCTTATGTATTAATTAATCAATAACCAATGCTTATTCATTATCAACACATATTAATTTCAAATTAATAACCAATCAGTTGTTTAATAATTAAGTCTTAATGATTATAGATTTATAAATTTATAAATATATATGAACATATAAAATTATAGATTTGCTATAATATATAGCAATATATTAATTACATCAGTTTTGTTAATAAAACATTAGTATTTATTCACTAATAAATTATTAACCAATTAATGAAGTACCACAATTTGTTCATATATATTATATTTGTTAATAAATTTATTAATATATGAATATATAAATTCATGTATATACATATATAAAACTATAGATTTATAAAATATACCAATATATTAATTAGATCAGTTTTGTTAATAAAACAGTATTTATTCACTGATAAATTATTATTAACAATTAATGAAGTATAATTTGTTAATATTTTCATTAATGAACTATTAATTAATAGCTCTAGTTATTTATTAATTCTGTATCTTCAGGAGAGTGACTTCAATTCTTTCTGATATAATACTCATTACACACATTTTGAGAAAACCAAGCTCTTGGAACTTACACACACACAGACACACACACAGACACACACACACACACGAGAACAATTTAATTATTGTTAATAATAGCTCACATATATATTGTGCTTTAGGGTTTATAAAACTCCTTAAATACATTTTGTCCCCATTTTCAAGAAAACGAAACTGAGGCCCAGTGAGACTGTGACTTGCCCATGGCTAGTAAGTGACAAAGGCAGAATTCAAATCTGCATCTTCCCTCCTTTTCTCCAATTCCTGTGTTTTTCCAAGGCATCCCACTGCTTCACTTACGTCATCTTTCTGGACATTTTGTCAATTGTTTAGAGTCAATTATTACTAGTCTATTCCAAAGTCTCATTAGCCTAGTCTCCCTACAAGACTCACCCTTTGTTTACTTGGTTTGCGCTCATCAGGAACATTTGGCAAATCATTTTACATCAGATATTCTCAAGTATCTATGACATTTTTGGGGACCATAGATTTGTGAGTTATCCCCAGAATTCTAATTTTGATCGCCTTCTTTTTTTAATTTTTTGTTCCTTTTTTCCATTTTAATCATTTAAAAGTTATTTTTATTAAAGTTTTTGATTTTCAAAACATATTCATGGATAATTTTCAACATTCACCCTGTAAAACCTTGTGTTCCAAACTTTCTTCCCTCCCTTCCCCTACCTTCTCCCCTAAACAGCAAGTAATTCAATAGATGTTAAATAGGTGCAATTCCTCTATACATATTTCCACAATTATCAAATTGCACAAGAAATATCAGATCAAAGAGGAAAAAAATGAGAAAGAAAACAAAATGCAAGCAAATAACAACAAAAAAGTGAAAATACCATGTTATGGTCCATACTCACTCCCCGTGGTCCTCTCACTAGGTACAAATGGCTTTCTTCCTCATAAGTTCATTGGAACTTTGCCTTCTTTTTTAAATCATTAATGAATATTAAAGCAAAAATTAAAACTCACAAAAAGCTTACAGCAATTTACTCCCCCCCAAAAATTATGCACTACGAGCAAGTTGGAGCAATCTCCAAATGCAAGAATGATTCAACCATTAACACAGAAAAACAATGAACATACTCATATTAAAAACAAAAATATCCAAAGCTGTGTGACAAAGCACAACACACACCTATGCCAAAAATTCTATTGTATATTAGTAATTACAAAAATAATAATAGCAGCTGCCATTTATAGAGCCCCTGTTATGTGGCAGTGCAAAGCACTTAACAAATATTATCTCATTTGATCTTCACAGAAACCTGGGATGTGGGTGCTATTACCACCCATATTTTACAGATGAAAAAACCAAGGGAGACAGAGGTTAAATGACTAGTCCATTAGGACTAGTAGTCCACTAAAACACTGAGGTCGTTTGGAGCACCTAATACTAAATATTAAACATATATGATAAAAGCATTTATGTAGCTTCAGAAGTATTATTTATTTTTATTTTGAACTTTATCAACAAAAATAGCCCAGATACTTATTACTTTTTATATGTGTATATGTATATACAGATATATACATACATGTATATTAGAATAGAAAAAGAAGATTAGACACAGAACTGTGAATCTCTACACAGAAGAGCTCGTTTTCTGTTTTTTCAGCATCCAGTACATTCAACCTGCAGCTTTCAAACCTGTCCCACTTTTCTGTGCTCTTTTTTAGCCTTCCTTCTGTTCTCTTTTTTGTATTTAAGAAAAAAAAATTAATGGCCCATTTATTTTTTCCCTTTATCTTTATTTTTCTCTTTCTTCCCTTTTTTTTCTTTTCAGCTTGACTTTTGACAAGGAGCATTATTGTCTAAAATAGTTATCTCTGAATGCATTATATCCTCCTATAAGAACTTAGGCTTACTAAAGAACCCCAGCACCCGATGTGGTTTTCTATACTAAAAGGCACTTAATAAATGTTCTTTGGATTGAACGGAATGAATTCTAATACCTTCTTTAATAAAATATTCCATGTCTTAGCATTTTGATAGTTCTACCTGGCCTCTAACCTGAATTCTTCTTGCTTTAAGTTGTTTCCTTGTGCTTATTATTGAAAGAAACCCCATCCAAAAAAAACTCAAGAATTTGTTGAAAAGAGAACCCCATTTGATTGTCAGAATTCACATAGCCACTTCTGCATATTCCACTGGCTCCGAGGAGAAGGCATGATTGAAATCCCAAGTATTAAATTCACTTTTCTTGGGGTCCACATTGACATAATCATCAGTTGCCTTTGTGTTCTCATAGTCATTAGAAGACAAAGTCATTTTGTAACCAGTGGCTGGAAAGACCAGGGTGCTGTAATTCACATCCTCAGGTGTCTAGGAACATCAGAAAGAAGGCAAAAAGTTAGGGGCCAGAATCCATCTCCTATTATGTGTGGATAGTCGCCCTTAGCACAAATTTTTTATCTCTTAGTATATTCAGGGTAAGAATAATGGAGAATTATTCAGAGAAAAAGATGTGGAAACACACATTACAGTTATTGCTTCCACATCCTTCAGGTTACAAAGGCAGCTTTCTGGAGATCTGGAAAATCCACCTAAAATTTTTTGACCATCCTTTCATCATAAGTAGTATGGATTTTTTTCTTTTATTGGGTGTTTACAGCACCTTACTGTAAAATTTGGGAGTAAATATTTGGGTATATTTGTTGTATCATCTGCTGGTCTTTGCATTTTCCACAAAACTCCCCCAAATTCCCATTTAATTTCTTATACTGACCCGTGATGCATCAAAACCACGATGGGGAAGGGATAACTGTACTTCATTAGTCGGTGGGCAAGGGTGGACAGTGATCACTGTTCACAAAGTGAGTAGAGAGATGCCCAAGAACTTATCTCCCTTGGATACTAGAATTACAGTCTGACTATACCCAAGAAAGCAGGACTGTGAACTTTTTGTTAGCATATTCATTTTGGTAGTCAACTCAGACCTCTTTTTGCTTCATACCTCTTACTGTTCAATCCTGGAAGTGGAGATCAGACCACCTAGAAACAACAGGATGTTGGATGATTTACCAACTTTTCTTTCATGTCCCCTGCTACTACTTCTTGGCCATTCCCTCTGGGGTTGTTTTCCTTAACAGCTCCTTCAGCCTGGACTACTCTGCCCATCCTATAGAGCTCACTTCTCTGGTAGTTGCTCTGGCCCTTGGAAGACCCTCTTACCTTACTGCTGGAAGGTGGAGAACAATTTTCTGAGTTGTCAAAGCTGTCTCTGGAGGAATCACCATCAATGCTATCATCTAAAGAAGAGAAGAGTGTCATAGGATTATAGCCCGTCAGAATTGGAAAGGAGCTCAGAAGTTATTCAGGTCAACCCCCTCAGTTTGCGGAGTACCTCCATAAATCATTCTTCTTCCTGGGGAAACAGTCAACACATCTTGATTAAACACTTTTTATGTACCAACTGCAAGCAATACAATGAAAGGCCAAAACTTGATCAAACTGGGATGGATGAAAGGTGATGACTTGGAAATGATGATATTGAAGGACAGAAGGTGAATTAGAGCAAGAGAGAGACAGGGTCACAGAAACAAAGAGGGTAAGAGGGAGAATGACAAGAACTGAAGGAGAAAGCAGGGTGAGAAGACAATAGATAAAGTTGGACTCTGGAGTCAGAACTATGATCCCACTAGAGGCCATCTAGTCCAATCCCCTTCCTGAAGAGAGGAAACTGATGTGTGGAGGGGAAGTGATCTACCTAAGATCATATAAGAAGTAATAGAACAAGGATCCAAACCCAAGTCTGGAGTCTCCTCACAGACATCCCCTTTTGTCTTAAGAAAATAAAAAGTTCCAATCACCTGGGCTTATTGAATCCCATAGGCATAAAAATAATCATAATCTTGATAAAAGCACACATTATAGGCTCTTTAAGATTTGTTATTTTTCTTTATTGTTTATTTATTTATTATGGAGGCAATAGGGTGACTTGCTAGGATCACGCAGCTAGTAAATGTCTGAGACTGCATTTGAACTCAAGTCTTCCTGACCCTAAGCCTAGTGCTCTATGCACTGTCATCTCCTAGCAGTCCCTCTTTAAAGTTTACAAACGAGGTAAATATATAACAATTAATTCTGAGGGAGAAATCTACTCCACTATACTATTTTATTTGTTTACTTATTTATTTCTCAATAGTATTTTCTTTTCCCAAATAGATGTAAAGATAATTTTTTTTTAATTGAGGCAGTTGGAGTTAAGTGACTTGCCCAGGGTCACACAGCTAGGAAGTGATAAGTGTCTGAGGTCAGATTTTAACTCAGATCCTCCTGGTGTTCTATCCACTGCGCCACTTAGCTGCCCCAGATATAATTTTTAACATTCATTTTCATAATATTTTGTGTTCCAAATTTTTCCCACCCCAAGACAGCAAATAATCCAATACCCATTATATGATTTTAAATTTTTTATCTTTATATTAACATTTTCTTTGTCACTTCCTTAAATCTAGACAATTGACAAAATGATAAATCAAGTCCTGATTCCCAAGTGTGAATTCCAAGGTGCAAAGGCACATAGTGAAAATTTAATAATCAGCTCAAGGTTATTTCAGCATATCTCTATATAGAGAGAACTTTATTTGCAAAACTGAAAAGTTGACAAGTCAACTATGATTAACCCCATTTCACAGACAGAAACACAGAGGCTTAGAAAAGTGAAGTGGTTTGCCCAGGATCACGATATATGTTATGGGATTGATCTTTTCACTATAACATATTGCTTCTTTTCCAAGAGTATTAATGTGGAAGGAAAAGAAAATCAGACAGAAGGTTCAGGACTGCAGTACAAAGGGTGTCAAACCAGGAGGAAGAATGCTAAGAAGCAGCCTCTCAAGGAGACCCCCTGACTTGCTAGAAGGAACATTAATTTTGAGACACAAAGCCTATGCTTGAGTTTAGTTGGACACTGACTCATTCTGTGACTTTGGATAAAGCATTTCCCATCTGCAGCCTTCGGTTCCTTACCTTAATCCCTCATGTCTCCACTTCACAAGTTTATGTAAGGAAATTATTTTGTAAGGTTCTATAGAACAATAGTATTCCATAGCATCTATATACCATAACTTAATTCAGCCATTCCCCTACTGATGGGCATCCACTCAGTTTCTAGTTTCTTGCCACCACAAAAGGGGCTGCTGCAAACCTTTTTGCACATGTGGGTTCTTTTTCCCTTTTTTATGATCTGTTTGGGGTATAGACCTAGTAGAGACACTGCTGGATCAAAGAATATGCACAGTTTAATAGCCTTTTGGGCATAGTTTTTTTAAGTCTTTAAGAGAGACTGAAATATGAATTCTTTCTATTCTGTCCTGTCTCTGGATATTATTGACAAACATTTAGATGTTCCTGAGTTTTGGGAAGCTGATGGAGACAATACATAAAGAACTCTGGCTCTAGAGTCCAAGGGCCTAACTTCAGTCAATCAACAAGCATTTGTTAACTGCCTACTGTGTGTTAAGCTCTGGGGATTCAAAGGAAAAAAAGCAAAAAACAGTCCATGTTCTCAAGGAGTTCACAATCTAAGCAGGGAGACAATTTGCAAAGAAGCTATGTATGAACAAAATATGTCCCAGGGAAATGGAGTTAATATTAGAGGGAATACAATAAGATTAGAGAGGACTTAGAAAGGTTTTTTTTCATTTTTTTAAAAATAGCTTTTTATTTTCAAAATTTATGCAAAGATAGTTTTCAACATTCACCCCTGCAAAACCTTGTGTTCCAAATTTTTCTCTCTCCCTTTAGCTAGTAATCCAATATAGGTTAAATGTACAATTATTCTAAACATATTTCCACATTTACCATGCTGCACAAGAAAAATCAGATCAAAAAGGAAAAAAAGATAAGACAAAAAACAAAAAGAAAGCAAACAACAACAAAAAGGAAGAAGAAGAAGAAGGAAGAAGAAAAGAGAGAGGGAAAGAGAGAGAAAGAGAGAAAGAAAGAGAGAGAAAGGTGGGGGATGGGAGGGAAGGAAAGAGAGGTTACTAAATTCCTCTGGATCGAAATCTTTTTATCTATAACATTAGGCAGTTGGACTCAAAAGGCCTCTGAATTTCCTTATACTTATGGACCTATGATCCCCCTGACCAAAATGTCTCTCTGAGGAGCCCTTCTTATTTCATCTACTCTAAGACTGTTCTTCCCCTTACTTACACAAAGCAAGAAGATTTAAGATGATTAGTGCTAAATAATTTTGAGATCCAGATTTACAGGGAAACTGAAAATATAATAAGTGTCCAGCATAGTCATCAGGACCTAGGGAGCTGACAACTGAGTGAGTGTTTACAGAGGGAGCTCTGGGTGAGTCATTCATTTGTAGGGGCAATAGCTCCTTTCATTATGCAGATGGTTCTTGAATTTCCCTGTGGTGGCTCCCAGATCACCAGCCCTACAGCAATAAAAAGAGAAGATCACATCCTGGCCTAATGGAAAAGAATAGGAAATTAAGAGACTGAATCAAAGAGTAATGGGATTTTAGAGCAAATTTTGTTCCATTAAATTCTGCCCCATGCTCTAGCTTATAAAGATGTTTTTAAGATTCTGACTCTTATCTCCCAAGGTGATAAGCTATCTTTCTCTGTTTTGTGTCATGTATAGATTGATCAAGCCATCATCTATACCTTTATTTAAGTTTTTTTAAATCAAGAATGAGAAAGAGCTTGCAAATGATATGATGTTATACTTAGAGAATCAATGAAAAGTGTACTTGAAACAATTAACAACTTTGGTAAAGTTGCAGGATATAAAATAAACCCATAAATCATCAGCATTTTTATATGTTACTAACAAAGCACAGCAGCAAAACACATAGAAAGAAATCCCATTTAAAATAACCGTAGACAATATAAAATATTTGGGAGTCTATCTGCCAATAGTAAATGTAGGAATTATATGAAGAAAATTACAAAACATTTTTCACATAAATAAAGTTAGATCTCAACAATTGGAAAAATAACTGTTACTCATAGGTGGGTAAAACTAATATAATAAAAATGACAATTTTAATCTAAATTAGTCTATTTATTCAGTGCTATACCAATCTGCCAAAAATTAGCTTTATGGAGCTAGAAAAATAATTACAAAATAAATCTAGAAAAAAAGAAAAGATCCAAAATATCAAGTGAATTAATAGGGAAAAATGTAAAGGATAATGACTTAGCCATCTCAGACCAAAAACTATATTATAAAGCAGCAGTCATCAAAAATAGTTGGTACTAGCTAAGAAATAGAGTAGTGGATCAGGTTAGGTACACAAGACATAATAGTCAATGACTATAATAATCTCTAATTTGATAAACCCAAAGATTCCAGATAAGAACTCACTATTTGGCAAAAATTTCTGGGAACATTGAAAAAAAATGGCAGTCATAGACCAACAACTCATATCCTATACCAAGATAAGGTAGAAATGAGTATATGTTTTAGACATAAAGGATGATACTAACACGCAAGTTAGGAGAACAAGAGAGAGTTTATCTGTTAGATCTTTGGAGAAAGGAGGAATTTATTGTCAAACAAGAAATAGAGAACATTATGAAATACAAAATGGATAATTTTGGTTACATTAAATTAGATTAAATTAAATTACAAACAAAATCAATGCATCCAAGATTAAAAGGGAAGCAGAAAACTGGGAAACGATTTTTAGGTCAGTGTTTCTAATAAAGTCCTCATTTCTAAAATATATGCAGAACTGATTCAAATTTGTAAGAATACAAGTCATTCCCCAATTGATAAATGGTTGAAAGATATGAACAGGCAATTTTCAAATAAAGAAATCAAAGTTATCAATAGTCATATGTAAAAATGCTCTGATTTGATTAGGAAATTCAAATTAAAACAACTCTGAAATATACCTCATACTTATCAGATTGGCTAAGATGACAGGAAAAGTGGAAGTTTTGTGGGAAAACTGATATATTAATGCATTGCTGGTAGAGTTGTAAACTCATCCAACTATTCTAGCGTACAATTTAGAACTATGTCCAAAAGACTATCAAATTGTGCGTATACTTTGATCCAGTCATGCCAGTACTGGATCTATATCTCAAAGAGATCATAAAAGAAGGGGAAAGACTACATATGCAAAAATGTTTGCAGCAGCTCTTTTTCTGGTGGCAAAGAATTGGAAAATGAGTGAATGCACATCAATTGGGGAATGACTGAATAAGTTATAATATATGAATGTAATGGGGAGATAAGAAATAGAAATATAAAGGAAAGACAAGAAATATTGAACAGGATGATTTTAGAAGCACCTGGAAAGACTTAAATGAACTTATGGTAAGTGAAGCAAGCAGAACCAGGAAAACATTGAAGTTGGCAACATCAAGATTATATGATGTTCCAGCCATTCTGGAGAACGATTTGGAACTATGCTCAAAAAGTTATCACACTGTGCATACCCTTTGATCCAGCAGTGTTACTACTGGGCTTATATCCCAAAGAGATCTTAAAGAAGGGAGAGGGACCTGTATATGCACGAATGTTTGTGGCAGGTCTCTTTGTAGTGGCCAGAAACTGGAAACTGAGTGGATGCTCATCAATTGGAGAATGGCTGAATAAATTGTGGTATATGAATATTACGGAATATTATTATTCTATAAGAAATGACCAGCAGGATGATGTCAGAAAGGTCTAGATAGACTTACATGAACTGATGCTGAGTGAAATGAGCAGGGCCAGGAGATCATTATATACTTCGACAACAATACTATATGATGATCAATTCTGATGGACGTGGTCCTCTTCAGCAATGAGATGAATCACATCAGTTCCAATAGAGCAGCAATGAATTGAACCAGTTACACCCAGTGAAAGAACTCTGGGAGATGACTATGAACCACTATATAGAATTTCCAATCTCTCTATTTTTGTTTGCCTGCATTTTTTATTTCCTTCACAAGCTAATTGTACACTATTTCAAAGTCCGATTCTTTTTGTACAGCAAAAACATACAGCATATATGGACATTAATACATATATTGTATTTAACTTATACTTTACATAATTAACATGTATTGGTCAACCTGCCATCTGGGGATGGGGGTAGAGGGAAGGAGAGGAAAAGTTGGAACAAAAGGTTTTGCAACTGTCAATGCTGAAAAATTACCCATGCATATATCTTGTAAATAAAAAGCTATTAAAAAAAAGATTATGTGATGTTGAGCTATGATAGACTTAGCTCTTCTCAGCAATCAGTGATCCAAGGCAGTTCCAGTTAACTTTGTATGGAAAATGCCATCTGCATCTAGTGAGAGAATTGTAGAGACTGAATATAGATCAAAGCATAGTATTTTCACCTTTCTTTTTTGTGGTTTTCCCCTTTTGTTCTGATTTTTCTTTCTCAAGATGAGTAATTCAAAAAATGAATATACACTTAAAACCTAATTAGTTTGCTTGCTAATGTGGAGAGGAGGGAAATAAGGGAGAGAGGGAAAAATTTTTGGAACTAAAAATATTACAAAAATGAACATTGAAATCCATCTTTACATGTAATTGGAAAAACAGTATACTATTAAAATAAACATTTTAAAAAAGAATGTGAAAGAGCAAAAGGTCAAGCACAGTTCCCTGGAACAATCCATTTGAGTGACCTCTTATCAAGTTGGCATTGAACCAAGAAAGGGTTCAGCCATTTCTGAACATATCTAATCACCTTATCTTTTAGCCCACATCTTTTCTTCTTTTCCATAGAATAGTACAAGAATGTACTTCATTAAAGAGTAGGTAAACTATGTCTCTAGTATTTTCCTATAGCAACTATCAAAAAGGGAACTAAGATTTATCTGGTAAGACCAGTTTTTCAACATGGTTTCCTTTTCTAGATAGTTACTAACCATCTCTTTCATAATCTGCCTTAGATTTTTTTTATTTCTTTAATTTCCAAAGGTATTATCTTTCTTTTTTATTATTAAAACCTTTTATTTTCAAAACATAAGCATAGATAATTTTCAACACTCACTCTCGCAAAACCTGGTGTTCCAAATTTTTCCCTCTCTTTTCCCTATCCCCGCCCCTAGACAGCAAGTAATCTAAAATATGTCAAACTTATGCAATTCTTCCATATATAGTTCTACAATTATCATGCTGCACAAGAAAAATCAGATCAAAAAAGGAAAAAAAATGGAAAGAAAACAAAATGCAAGCAAATAACAATAAAAGATGTGAAAATGCTATGTTGTGATCACATTCAGTTCCCACAATCCTCTCTCTGGATGCAGATGGCTCTCTTCATCACAAGTCCACTGGAACTGGCCTGAATCATTTCATTGTTGAAAAGCTGCTCTAGAATTTTTTGGGGGAGGTCAAAGTCAAACTCACTGATTATAAGGTACAAAATCTGTTCTTTTTTCTTTAAAAAATCAGAACAATTTTTGCTCTTCTCCCACTCTGTGGTACTTCTCCCATTCTTCGTGATGTTAAACAATTAAAAAGTAGGAACAGTGGGGATCTAGGTCCTTGCCCCAGCTTTGTTACTAACTTGCTGTGTGACCTCCAAGCCTCAGTTTTCTCCTTCAAAAATGAAGGATTGTATTAATTGAACTCTGAAGTCTTTTCTAGATCTTATGTGCTAACTCTATGATAGATATATTACTTCGTTTGCTTAATTAATTAGTAATATTAGTCAGCGACATTAATCACCATTTATTTAGACAATTATATACACAATCAGATCCATGTCTAGTAGGTAGAAACTACTATTGAGAGTCAAGGAGATCCAGCTTTGACCTGGATCTGATAATTTTTGATCTCCCTGGGTTTCAGCTTCCCCTCTCTGTAATAGAGTGAGAAAATTCTTTGTCCCTCCTCTTCTTCCCTCCTTGCCTAATATATTAGAAAATATAAATGATAAATGTTGATGGAGATATGGGAAAATAGACACAAATGAAAATTGAGAGTTACGAATTGATCCCACCACTATGGAGAGAAATTTGGAACTATGTCCAGATAGGTATAAAACCATGCATCCTTTGATATACCTTTGATCACTACTAGATTTGTATCCTTTCTTTTTTTTTAAGAAAAGGAAAAGGACTTATATGTACAAAAATATTTATAGCAACTCTTTTTATGGTGGCAAGGAATTAGAAATTGAAAGAAGGTCCATCATCTGGAGAATGGCTGAACAAGTTGTGGTATATGATTGTGGTAAAATACCACTGTACTATGAGAAATGACAAGCAGAATGCTTTCAGAAAGATGTATACAACTGATACAAAGTGAAATGAGCAGATCCAGAGAACATTGTTCACAGTAATTGGAATGTTAGTATGATGATCAACTATAAATCATTTAGCTAACCTCAGCAATCTAATGATCCAAGACAATTTTAAAAGACTTATGATGAAAAATACTATCCAGTTCCAGAGAAAGAACAGATAGTAGCTGATTGCAGATTAAGCATACTTTTTAAACTTTCTTTGTTTTTCTTGGTTCGTTGCTTTGTTTTGTTTTGATCTGTGCTTTCCCTCCCACAATGTGACAACATAGAAATATGTTTTGCATGATTACATATGTACAACATATATCAAATTTTTTACTTTCTGAATGAAAGAAAAGGTAGGGAAGAAGAGAGATAATTTGGCAACATTTTAAAAAATGAACTTTAAATCAATTTTACATGTAATTGGAAAAAATAAAATATTTTTAAGAGAACATAAGAGACAGCAGGAAAGAAAGGAGTAGATAGGGACAAATTGAAGAAAAGAATGGGAAGACAATAGTGAAAGGCTATCTGTTGGAGAAATCAGGAGGATATCATTTTAGTATAGTACTATAAGTATAGAGAAGGGAAGAGTGTTAATTGTCTGTGAGCTTGGATAGAAGTCCTTTGTGTCATATCCTTTCTTTGGAATGAAATAAAATATATACAAGGAAAGAAGGAAGGAAGGAAAAAAAAGGAAGGAAGGGAGAGAAGAAGGGAGGATGGGAGGGGAGGAAGAAAGAGAAAGAAAGGAAATAAAAGAAATGAAAGAAGATAGGAATGAAGAGAAAGAAAAAGAAGAAGGGAGGGAGGAGAAGGAAAGAAGAGGAAAGAAGAAAAGTAGGATTGAAGGAAAAGAAAGAAAGGAAGGAAGAGAAGGGAAAGAAGGAAGGTAGAATTGAAGGAAAAGGAAGGAAGAAAGACAGCAGTATACAAGTGTAACACTTAGGGCAAGATGACAAAGGAAATCAAGGTGGGGCTTAGCTTCTGAGAAAACAGAAAGAATCAATAAAAATTTTTCTTCTGAGGTGGACAAAGGCTGATGCAGGAGGATGAACAAAAGGGCTACCCCTTTCAAGGTCTCCAGGGGGAGCAGTAGCACTTCTAATGATCTCGAAGCAAGCTAAGATTACTCACCTCTGTAAGTCAAGGCAGAACCTGAAAGCTTCTTTGACCCTCTCTTTTTTGAAGGAGGTGAATCATTTTTGTCTTTTGGCTTCTTTGGGGCTGGGGTTTGGGTTCTTGCAGCTTTCACCACCTGGCCATGGTAGTTGGCTAGAGAAGAAACGTTGGTGATTGAGAGTTAACCTTAGACTTTTCCTATTTCTATCCAAGTTTTCCTCTGCCCAAATGTTTTTATTGAGCATTGGAAAACCAGGGAGAGATTTTCAAGAGGACAACTCATCTCATCCCCTATCTTCAAGCAAATAGATTCCTAAATTAGGTAAACAGATTTATTCTTTTGATGTTTCTACAATCTACCATGGGAGTCCATTAGGTGCCTATGTTCCTTTATGGTTGACCCATAATCTCTTATTCAATTCAAATCCATTTCTTAACTAACATTTAATACAGTCAGGAAATGAGAAAAATAGATCAGCAGCAGGCTAAACAATAGTAGCTCCTTTATCCTTTCCTCATAGGTAATACTTTTTTGGGGGAGTTCATTTATGCTTTAAAATTTTCTTTTTCTAAGATAGAATTTTGGATTGAGTTGCTAAGTATAAATGAATAGAATAATACTTTGTTCTGTTCATTTAGGTATTTATATTTGTCAGTATTCATTTATTTCTTTTAAGTTTTGAATTGCATTAGTATATAATTGGGTAAAATAATTTCTAACAGTTTCCTTTATTTCATCTTTTATCTTTTCTTTCATTTTCATTTACATATTTTTATTTTTCTTTCTTTTTTTGTTGTTCAGTCATGTCCAACTGGGTGTGACCACATGAACATAGTAATGGGGTTTTCTTGGCAAGATATTGGATTGATTTATCATTTCCTCCTCCAATTTATCCCCATTTTATAGATGGTAATTTGAAGCAAAGAGGAATTAAGTGACTTGCCCAGAGTCACACAGCTTGTAAGTGTCTGATTGAACTCAGATGCTCCTGATTCATAGTCTAGTTCTATATTCATTGCACTACCTCGCTGCCCTTCTTCCTTTTGTTAAAGATTAAATTAATTACTAGGTTATCTATTTTATTGGTCTTGTTAAAAAAAAAAAACAAGGCCTGGCATTATTTGTATTTGCAATAGATTTTCATATTGATTTCCAATTTTGTTTATCTTTCAAGATTTTCAGAATTGTGAATGTGTATGTTTATTTGGGATATTTTGCTTTGTTGTTTTCCAGTTTTTTTTTTTATTGCAGGTCCAGTTCATTGATCTCTTACCTCTTTCATTTGTGGTTGAAAAGTGCTCAGACTGCTAAAGCTATGCCTCACAAGTTTTGATGTGTTGTCTTGTAATTAACATTTTCTTTGATAAAATTACCTATTATTTCAATGAATGATTATTTGGCCCACACATTCTTTAAATTTATATTTAGTTGCCATTTAAATATGAATTCTTTCTTCATATTTCCCTTATTATCATTTTTATTGGGTTGCTGTCAGTAAAAATAATTTTTAATATTTCTGCTTCTCATAGGTACTATTTTCATCCCATTTGATTATTTGTCACCAAGAAGAGAATCTGAAGGGTAGAAAGACATGAAGCAGCAATATTTTGGATGGAGAATGTAGCTAAAGTAAGGAGACGAAGCATCTAGAGAGAGCTTCCAAACTATAAGAGAGAGCTGGAACTAGTACAGGGCAAACAGGGCTTTGTTCCAGGTCATGTCATTTCCAGGAGGGTGTCCTTCCATGACCCCCTCTTATTATAACCATTTCTGAATCTCACCTTAATGTCTTTCAGAGATATTAGTTTTAACTGACTGACTCCTTGACACTCTGAAAGATAAGTTGTAAACTATATTTCTGCCAACCCCATCTCTCCAAATGAATTTACCTTTAAAACATGGGAACGGGAGAATTGCGTCAGCAACCTGAAGTGGTCAAGGTCTTTCTTCTGAAGGATTTTTTTAAGATTGTGTGGTTAATATATATGTTGCCTAGGTTTTAGCATTCTAGGGGACTTTGTTCCCTACTTAGCAAATGTTCAAATCAAGGTTGGGATTACTGGATACTAAGAATCTGAGTTCTGCCCTGGGCACAACCTGGGTTGTTTTTGTTGAAAATTACCTATTTTCCTGCTGAGTAAAATATATAGGAGTAAGAAGAGAACAGCCTGAAGAAAGAAGGCAAGTACTTCAATCAGCATGACATGCCAGAGTTCAACTTGCAAGGAGCTGAAAAAAAAAAGAGAGAAGGGGGAAAAGTACAAGAATTAGAGCCTTTAAAATTGCTGTGGATGCTACATCAACTCTCCTGGACACTGACTGATTGCCCCTGAGCAAATTTAATGAGATCATCTGGCAGGATAAGGTACTAGACACTGAGGTCCTTTCTTGAGCTAAACTGCCAAGAATTGCAAGTTTTCTGCAGAGAGTACAACGCCATTGGGCTGACCACATTGTTCAAATGCCAAATGTACATTTGCCAAAAAAGATTATTTTATGGAGAACACACATAGGGCAAGTACTCACAAAGTGGTCATAAAAAGCGATACAAGGACACTCTCAAGATAAGAACTTTAGAATTGATTGTATGACATGAGAGACACTAGCACAGGAATATCCAGTATGGAGTGCTCTCATCAGAAAAAAAGCAGAATTGAATTAGTTCAGAAGAAACTCAAGATGCACAAATTTAAAGAATCCATCCCAAATGTCCACATGAACTATTTGTGTCCGACCTGTGGCAGAGCATTTCGAGCTCATATTGGTCTGATCAGCCATAGCTGGACACACTATAACATGATTCTAACATAGTAATGTCATTTTGGTCCTTTTCAAGAATAAACCATTTCAAAAACAACCAATGAATGAGATATGGAAGTTTGAGAATTTAATTTACTTTTGTCACCCTAAAAAAGTCATCTAACTTCTGTGAAGCTATTTCCCCTTCTTATAAGACAGAAACTAGCAAGAAAGAGGGAAGGATAGTGATAGGAAGGTTGAGGAACTGGTTGCTGGTTAGCCCAGAACCCTGTCTTTATCAAAGTGGGGCCAGACAGCAGACCCAGATGTGGGAATAGGAGTAGGGAGCAGAGGTTGTGATTCCTAGAACTAACCTCAATACATTTGTTGCTATCGTGGACTTATTAGTCATCGCCACTGAAATTCAGCTTCTCTAGGGAAAGAATGAGCAGGTAGGGAGACTCGCAGGATCCTTTGTCTGAGAGATCTATAGGAGACAAAGCATCAGAGTTAGGACTCTTGGTTTGAAATATGGATAATGCAGCAATATGTTTTGTATGATATCTTATGTATAATGAAAATCATATTTCTTGTCTTCTCAATGAATGGGGAAAAGTAGAGGGAGAAATTAAAACTGAAAATAAAAGTAATTTTTTAATTTAAATTTTTAAAAAGTGAATATTGCAAAGAACAAGCACGGTTCAAAAAAAGGAAGAAAAAGAGAGAGAGAGAGAGAGAGAGAGAGAGATCAGAAGGCATCTCAACTCCACAATCTTTTAGAAATGGGAAGTCTACAAATATGTATTACACCATTTTCAGAGTTTTGGGATTCATTAATCAGTTATGATTTTTTTCCTCTTTTTCCTTTGTTTTAAAAAATATATTGGTTTATGAAGTTACTCTCTTGGAGAGGAAGAGGGAAAGCTACTGAGGAAGATTTTGGTGAAACAGAAAACAAAAGACATCAATAAAGTATGTTAAAATTGTTTTTAAAGAAGATAAAAATCATTCCTATTCTTAAAAATAAATAGTGCTAGGTGTTGAACTTAAGTTTCTTACAGCAAATGTTAATGTGTTAATATGTGTATAAAAATAACAATACTCTCCCAAATTAATTTACATATCTAATTAAATACTAATAAAACACTAATGCAAGGGTTCTTTTTTGGAATTGGATCCAATCATAATGAAATTTATGTGAAAAAACAAATTGGCAAGTATATCAAGGAACACCCTGGGGAAACAGCTGATGAGGAATTGAGATACCAAATATATAATATGGGTGTTTGGTAAACCTATAGTAAATAAAAAGTAATGAAGTAATTCATTATTTAATAAAGGGTAGTAAAGTCAGGAAACTGATTTAGATACACTTCTTAGACTACATAACTTAATCAGGAGACCAGCCAACAAGCTTTTATTAAATACTTATATAGGGCAGGCATCTAGCTAAGAACTGAGAATACAAAGAATGGTAAAATGCTGCTAGAGGATAGACTCAAACATCAAAAGTATACTGTAAGAAGGAAAAAATGGAATAAGGACTTTACCTCAGTTATGGAGGGGAGAGAACTTTTCCTATTAAATACAAAGAAGAAATTATTAAAGATAGAACATATATTCTTAACTACATCAAAATAAATTCTATCCTCCAAAAAAAAAAGTAGTGTACTCAAAAGAAAAACAGATTGAGAAAATTTGCATGGCAAATGTGATGAATAAAAATATAAACACAGAAATCAATGATCTAAAACCACTAATAATTCAAAAAGGTGACGTTCAGTCCACAATGAATAAAAGGTCAAAAGATATTTAGAGATCATTTTATAAAGAGGAAAATTAAACCATTAATAATTACTTTAAAAATGTTCAACCTTGCTAATGAGCAAGAGATTAAAACAACTTTAAGATAATACTTCTTATTTATCAAAATGGCAAAAATAATTAAAAGCAATAACATTCAAGATTGGTGAGGTTGTGGAGAAACAATATTCATTCATTGCTGGTAGAATTGCAAATGATCAGGGGTGGGGATTTTTTATTTGTTTTTTTGAAAGCACTATGAAATATAAATTACAAATACAATCATGGCTTTTCCCCACCGTGAGGCAATTGGGCTTAAGTGACTTGCCCAGAGTCACACAGCTAGGAAGTATTAAGTGTTTGAGACCAGATTTGAATTTAGGTCTCCTGACTTCAGGGCTGGTGCTCTTTCCACTGTGCCACCTAGCTGACCCACAATCATGGCTGTTGACCTAAAAATTCTACTGTTGGGAACATACTCTGAAAATGTAATTGTTTAAAAGAGCTCTATATTAAAATATTTTACTTGCATATTTATTTATTTAAATATTTAAAAATATTGATTTGTAATTTTAAAAATTGGAAACAAATTAAATGTTTGACAATAATGGGATGGTCAAATAAATTATGTTGCATTAATGTGATGGATATAATGGGAATAATGACTAAAAGTGTGTTATAGTGGGTTGAATTAGACTCATCTTTTGGAAAATGGGGTTCAAATATTTTGGGTACATACTGGCTGTGTAACCTCATGCAAGGTTCTTAATTTCTCGGATAGTTTTCCAGAAATTACTCACTTGCAAACAGGTTGACCCAGGATTGGTAGAGAAAGTTCCCACACCAGGAATTGCCTACAATAAAGAAACCACAGTGACTTGGCAAATTATATAATAGGACAAAACAGTTATGTCCTGCTAAAAGAGTGAAAAAAGAAATTTATCCACCTTTGTTCATATTTGTCCTGTGTACTGTTTTACATAGGTGATGTGCTTGTGTATACCCACTTGATTGTATCTCAAATCATTAATTTTCTTGTGAGATTTCTATACTGCTGGCTAATTTTTAGTTTGGATAAAAGAGTTGCTGCCCAGATCTCAACCTTTCAGAGACTTGAGTTACTATATACTCTATAACCTTCCTGAACCAGATTCTGACCCACTGTTTGATGTTTTGCAATTTCTCTAGATCACACAGATTAAAGAGCTAAAAACCTCAAAAGTCACAATGATGTCAGTGACAATGTCATTGATGTTCTTTCCATCAAGAGTGACCACATCTGCTGATTTTTCTTGTGCAATGTAATGAATATGGAAATATGTTTAGAAGAATTGCTGTCTTGGGGAGGAGGGGAAAAGTAGAAAAATTTGGGACATAAGGTTTTGCCGAGATGAATCTTGAAAAGTATCTTCGCATGTATTTAGAAAAATAAAACTAGTAATTAAAAAAACAAACCGTATAGTTGGAAGAGGTAGTATTTTTCCTATAATTTCTGGGAAATTTTCTAGTGTATTCCAGTGTATGTGTTACTTTCTTTGGGTTTTAGATAAAATACTTTTTATTATATTAGAAAAGAATTCCTCTAAGTTTTTGATTTGTAGGTATTTTTAAAAAAAACATAAATGTATGCTATATTTTGTCCAGGGCTTTTTCTGCACCTATTGAAATAATTCTGTTTAGGGATATTTTTGTTTTCAAATGTCTCTTGTTCTTAAATATTTGTTTCAATTGCTTTATATCTTAAGATATTTTACTTCTTGCAAATAAATCTGTTATTAAGATCTTTTCCTTCAATTAACAATTTCTTTTATAATTCTAATTGCATTGCTTTTGTATATGTAAAAACTTTTCAATTTTTACAATAAAAATAATTTAATTTCCGGTGATCTTCTCTTTAAAAAAAAAAAAAAAAGAATGACCAGATCTAGCCGATTTGCTTCCCTTTGCTTCAGAACGATCAAATTCATAGGCTCCTCAGGGGTTTCTTGCACTTATTCCTAAGTCCATGATGTGATATGGGTGACAATCCCACTCAAATAATGGTTACAGTGATCAAGGATATGGAGAATATTTCATTCATATTCATTCATTCCCATTGATGATAGCACTTGTACCAGAACCAAATGCCCTATCTAATTTGACTCTGTGGATTAAAGGCCAGTCTGTAAAGTGGGTAAAGGATCTCTACTAGTTAAAAAAAAAAATTGGGGCCAAGGCCATAGACTTGACCATCGTACACCTTCCTCTGATCTGGTTTGTTGACAAGTGGTTGCTTATTAAATTGCCCAATACTTCCATAAATTAGGATGAATAAGAAGGAAGACTATGAAGAAATCTGAAAATAATGCAAAATGAAAAAAAGCTAAACCAGAAGAGATCAAACTAATTATGAACATAAAAGTGGCAAAGTAAAAGTTAATGAACTAACAAACAAAGCATTCTTATAAAGAGTAAGAAGGGGCAATTTTAAAAAGGTCTTCATTTATTTAGCTATAAGTAGTTGCAAACTATAGATGTTTGGGTAAAATTTGAGTTGAGCCTCAGGTCTTCAAGCCCAAGGAGGCTCATTCATGAGGAATATGAGAAGCAGAATTTTTTCCCCTTTACTATTAGCATTTTCTTTATTTAGAATGCTGGAGTTCTAGTGTTAAACCTAGGATTGCAGTTTCCCTGCTTAAGCTTGTTCTTAGATAAAGGTAGAATTGTCCTTTTAAAATGGTGTTTACTGAGCACCCACATAAAAAAGCTCACAGCATTTAGACCCTATTAGGACCCCAGACATCATCTTCCTCAAATTCCTCATTTTACCAGTGAGAAAACTGAAGGAAAGCAAATATCAAGGTCTCATAGGTAGTCATTAGCAGAACCAGCATGATCTAAGTTCTCATCTTGGATTTTTGACACTTGACCCTGTTGACTCTTGAAGTACCTAAAATCCTACAGCAAAGTTGAGATTACTACATGTTGGACTCAATAAGTAGCCTGGTGTTGTAGAAATGATGACTCATAATTAGGAAGACTTGACTTGAGTCCTGGTCCACAATGCGCTCTCTGGATAATGGTGGACATGTTGCTATTCCTCTGAATTTCCTTTCTTATGTGTAAAATAGGGCAAATAATATCTTCAGTATCCTCTTCCCAGGGTTATTGTGAGGAAATCGGTATGCAAATGTGAGTTAATGTTATTTGTAAATTATCTCCACCCTTTCCTAAATTCTAAGATGCAACAAATCAAAGAATTATCTCTGTGTTAGAAAAGGGGAACACAATACAGTATAAAAAGCAGAGGAATTAATGAAAGTCAGTCAATAAACATTTATTAAGCTGTTGTCATGTGTACCAAGCACTGTGCTGAGCACTGGAGAAAAAAAGAAAGGCAAAAACACCATCTCCTGCTCTCAAGGACCTTAAGGGGGAGATTATCTGTAAATTAATGTGTACATACAAGACATATAACTATATTCAAAATAGGTAAAAAGCTATTTCAAAAGAAAAAAAAAAGGGAGTGGTGTGTGGGTGTGTGGGTGAGAGAGAGAGAGAGAGAGAGAGAGAGAGAGAGAAGAGAGAGAGAGAGAGAGAGAGAGAGAGAGAGAGAGAGAGACAGAGACAGAGACAGAGACAGAGACAGAGACAGAGAGAGGAGAGGGAGAGAGGGAGAGAACATGGAAAGGTCTCTGTGTTAAAATTGTATCTTGTTCTGGTTTCTGTAACCCCTTCCCTTTTAGTCAGTATAGTAAGTATTAGTGGGAAATAACAAGATTGTAAAGAGGAACCTGGAAGTCATGTACAAACTGTCTCAAAGATCAAAGGAGCATAATTTACGAATTGCATACTATATTAAGTAAAATTCACATCCTGCTAATATGTACTGAATCAGAGGGAGACATCTGGACACTGATTACAGACAAATTCCAGATGAAATTCCATATAAAATCCCCAACTCTAGACCAACAGAACATCAAAAAGATAATGGTAACTTTGGGATGACGACTTTGAAGTTTTACTTTGAGGTGATTTGGATATGTTAATGAACTAATTCTAATGTGGAACAGATGAAAATTGGTTCATTTCCCCAATAAATTCTATAAAAATGGAACCACAAGTCCCTGCTCCTGAGCCCTCCATCTCCATTGGAGCCATGTCACCTAATACTCTCATCTTGAATCCATGGTTTCATAAGTGATATTTTCTGCTTTTCCATCTCCCTACCCGTTTCCCCATGTTTCCTGCTTTCCTGCACCAACTTAGCCCCTGTCCTCATGCTGTCTGACTTTGTATTTATCCCTACTTTTCACCACTTGTCTATGAGTCTTATTAAAGTGTGATTGCTACACCATTTCCCATAGTCAATCCATTTCCTAAAGAACCAAGCATACTTGCCCGATTTCATATATTAATTATCAATTCATTTTATAATTTAATAAATTAATGATCAATTCATTCTCTGACAGGGTAGGATTTAAGCTGCATATTGAAGGAAGGGAATCTAAGATGGAGTAATCAGAAAACCTGGCTTAGAACTTTGGTTCTGCCATCAAACTACCATAAGTAATTCATTTTACTTTTCTGAGCCTCAGATGCCTCATCTGTAAAATGGACACGATAATACTACTTCACGGGATTGTCAAGTGGAGAATGCTTTGGATTGCTTGAATCCTGAGAGAAACCTGAGCTAGTAGCAGAACCAAACCAGGTCAGGGCTGGGGATGAGTAGTTCTTAACCTACTTTGTGTCTTGGTTCCTCTGGCAGTCTGATAAAGCCTATAACACCCTTCTCTAAATGATATTTTTAAATAAGTTAAATACTTAAGATTACAAAGGAAACTAATCATGTTGAAACAGAAAAATATTATAAAATACATTTACCACCTCCTTGAAATCTAAGAACCCTTGTTCTAGGTGCTAATAATGAAGGAAGAGAGGTTGTTCTTTGTCTCCTCTGGAGACCTGTTCCAGCTGCAAGCTAGACCACTCCCCCATGGACCACTCTGCTACCTCCTTTGGGGAGCTAGTAAGTGCCACGAATCTCTCTGCAGACCTGCAATGCTGGGGCAGCATACACCTTGCTACATGAGATGCCCTGACTTGGTGGGAAGTTTGGAATATTCTTTCCATCTTCAGGAACTCACTGAAACCTGTGATCCGCCCAAACACACCACTGTCTCTTACTCCCAGGTTGGCTAGTCCTTCCTTCACACGCCTGAAGACCCAGGGTCAGACTGGCTTAGATCTTGCTCCCATGGCTCCCCCTGCCAACCTAGCAATTATCTAGCCTCCTCTGAAGTTTACTTCATGTCGTGCAGGTCCTTGTAGATGTCAACGACAGACTTCCAGGTCGCTCTCCCTCTTTCTGAATAAGATGTTTGGTTCATAGTTTTCTCCATCCCTTCAAACACTCTTGGTCTCTCTGTTCTTCCTTGTTCCTATGATTTTAGTCTCTCATCTGCAGCATATATTAGACCAGGGCTTCTCAAAATTTTTTCACTCTCAACCTCTTTTTGCTTGAGAAATTTTTACATGACCCAGATATATAAGTACATAGAATTGGTATGAAATTCAAACATTTAGTGATGATAAATCATGATTTCACAACCCTCACATTCAGTTACAAAGCCCTATATGGGGTCGTGAATTACAGTTTAAGAAGCTGATTTTTAGATCACCCTATTCCCCTCCACTGAATTTGCTCTGGTTGTCATTTCTAGTTCAGCCTCCAGCTATTATTATAAATGTCTTCTAGTATTGGTGACTCTGAGATTCTCCTAGCAACCTAACCTAAGGGCAGAAATAATAGCAGTGTCCATTTCAGGATTACTGCCCCACCTGCCTGCTTGCTTGGGTTCATACACACACAAAAAGAGAGAGAGACAGAGAGAGGGGGAGGTGGGGAGGGAAGAGAGAGAGAGTCCAATCAAGATGAATAACATTCCTTAGAATGATATATATATATATATAAACTGATGACCAATCCGCTCTAAGAAAGCAGTTTTGACATTTTGGTTTTAGGATTCCTTTACACTCTTAAAAATTATTAAAGATCCTCAAAGAACTTTCATTTATCTTGGTTTTAGACAGCAAAGATTCTTACACTGTGGATCATGTAACAATATAAAGGTTATAAAATTATGATTTATTTTAGTTATAGACAGCAAAGATACTTAAACTGAGTCGTGTAACTTAATGTAAGGGTTATGAAATTATGATTCATAATTAGTAAATGCTTGATTTATATACCTATTTTATATACCTATATACCCAGAGTCACATAAAATTTCTCAGGTGAAAAGGGGTCACCAATGGGAAAAGTTTAAGAAGCCCTGATATACAGGGCCATGCTGGTAAATGTTTACTTTTTTTCTCCTCTCTTCCCCTCTTCCCTTTTCTTCCCTTCCTTCTCCCCTCTTCTTCCCTTCTCTCTTCTTCTCTCCTCTCATTTCTCTACTTCTTTTTTGGTTTGTCTTTTTCACTCCTCTTTCATCTTCTCTCCTCCCTTTTCTTCCTATCTAGAACTCTGATGGATTCACTCTTCTTGATCCATTCCTTTCCCTTTTGATTATAATATTATAGATCGTCTCTCTAATGAAACAGGGGTCGAGGGTTCAGAAAAGGAGAAGGAACAAGACTAGGCAGGGAGTGATTGTGTGAAGTCATCCATCTCTTTCCTGCTAGAGAGATGTCAGACTCACAGACAAATGGCAAGGGGTGAGGTGGGGGAGAGGGGGTGGAAATCCAATCTCTTGAGCAGCAGCAGCAGAATGACAGAGCCCAGAGAGACTGCTATGTCTGCAATAATATGTGTCCTGAATCAAAATGGAAGAGATTCACTGAATTCAAAACAAAATATAGAAAAATTTAGAATTCAAGATGGAGAAAGGGATAGTTATTATTTTTTTAAAATCTCAAAATAGGTGGCATTTTCATTAAAGAAAAATTACAGGCTTCCAAGATAAACCTTTGCAAGGGGTTAAAGGGCTTCCTTCCTATCCCTTGACCCTTGACTCAAATTATAAAGATCAAGCAAGATTCCAATGAAGAAATATGAGAAGAAATTTCCAACTTATCCCTTCCTGGAGGTGGGAGAGAGGTCTCCAGGTCTCACACATTACACATGTTTTTAGCCTTTAAAATTTTTAAAAATATTTTCCCCCAATCACAAATATAATTTTTAACATGTATTTTTTAAAATTTTGTGAGTTACAAATTTTTTCCCTCCCTCTCTTTCTTCTTCCCTCATTAAGAAAACAAGCAATTTGATATAGACTATGCATGTGCAGTTATGCAAAACATATTCCCATGTTATTCACATTGTAAAAGAAAACATAGACAAAAAACAAGAAAAATAAAGTTAAAGAAATGTTTTGATCTGCATTCAGATTTCTTCTATTTCTCTGGAAAAGGATAGCATTTTTTTTTTACCATAAGTCCTTCAGAATTATTTTGGATCACAGTATTACTTAGAATGACTATCATTCACAGTGGATCATCACAGTGTTGCTATTACTGTGTACAATGTTATCTTGGTTCTGCTCATTTCACTTTGTAAAAGTTTATGTAAGACTTTCGAGGATTTTCTGAGAGCATCCTACTTATACTTTTTATAGCACAATAGTATTCCATTGCAGTCCACAACTGCAGTCTATAATATGCCACATATACTACATATACCACAACTTGTTTAGCCACTCCCCAGTTGATGGATATTCCCTCAATTTCCAATTCTTTGCCATCACAAAAAGAGCAGCTATAAATATTTTTTCATACATATGGATTCTTTTTCTTTTTGATTTAAAAAAATGTCTCTGGAATATAGACCTAGGGGGGTGCTTAGTCAAAGGATATGCATGGTTTTATAGACTTTTGATCATAATTCCAAATTGTTCTACAGATTGTTTAATCATCTGTATATTCATATATTCAACTCACACCCTTTCCCTCTCTTTATCTATACTCTTTCTAACTGCCCTAATAATGAGAAAATTTGGGGGAGTTACAAGTATCCTATGTAGAAATATAAACAATTTAACCTTATTACAACTTTGCCTACAATGTATTAGTGTCCCAATTTCCCCACATATCATTCAATATTTGTCATTTTCCTTTTCTATCATATTAGTTAACTAATAGTTATAGAATAGTAACTTAGAACTATTTTTATTTGCATTTCTCTCATCAATAATAACTTACAGCATTTTTAAAAGACAATAATGTCTTTGACTAATTCATCTGAAAATTGTCTATTCATATCCTTTGACCATGTGTAAATTGAGGAATGGCTCTTATTTGACTCAGTATATTTGAAAAATGAGGTCTTTATCAGAGAACTTTGCTATAATTTTTTTTCATGGTTATGATTACTATGTATTATTCTCTTTCTTCTTTTATCCTGACTATTCTCAAAGTGCTTTTGTTTCTGACTTGTACTCCCCCAGTCTGTGTTTCCTTCTATCAGCCTCTCCCTCTCATTCCCTTCCCCCCCAGTTTCCTGTAGGGTAAGATAGATTTCTAACTCAACAATGTTATTTACTCTTTGAGACAATTCCAGTGAGAGTAAGACTCATGCACTTCCCCTGACCTCTCCTATATTCTCCTCCATTGTAAAAGCTCTTTTGTACCTCTTTTATATCAAATAATTTACCCCACTCGACTTCTCCCTTTACCCTTCCCCAATGAATTCCTCTCATATATTCAACTCACACCCTTTCCCTCTCTTTATCTATACTCTTTCTAACTGCCCTAATAATGAGAAAATTTGGGGGAGTTACAAGTATCCTATGTAGAAATATAAACAATTTAACCTTATTACAAACCTTATGATTTCTTTCTTGTTTTCCTTTTTATGCTTCTCTTGAGTCTTGTCTCCATTCCTCCCACCCCCAATCATTTAGTCAATAAATTCCAGTGGCTCCTTATCACTTCCAGGATCAAATACATTCATACCTCAGAGACATTGAAGGTTTTATTACAGACCATTGCAGTAAAGTGAATATTGAAATGAAACAAGTCACACAAATTTTTCAGTTTCTCAGTGTATATAAAAATTATATTTGCATAATACTATAATCTAGTAAGTCATTAAAATACTTTATTGCTAAAACTATTAACCATCATCTGAGGTTTCAGGGAGGCATAACTTTTTTTGCTGGTAAGGATGGGTGGCTTACCTCAATGACGGCTAAGTGGTTGCTGAAGGTTGGGGTGGCTGTGGCAATTACCTAAAACAAGACAACACTGAAGTTTGCCTCATAGATTGACTCCTCTTTTCATCTGAACACTTAGATATTATTGTGGAGTTATTAATTAGCTTAACTTCAATATGGTTGTGTCTTAGGGAGGTCTGAGAAAAGAAAGACAGGTAAGGTAAGTCAATGGAGTGGTCAGAATACAAACAACATATATATGTGTGTGTGTGTGTGTGTGTGTGTGTGTGTGTGTGTGCACGTGTATATAATTTAAGTTTGCTGATTTACATGGTCGTGGCTTCTGACATCCCAAAATAATTGCAATAGTAATATGAAAGCTCACTGATCACAGATCATCATAATAGATAGAATAATAAGGAAAACATTTGAAATACTATGAGAATTACCAAAATGTGTCACAGAGGTACAAGGGGAGCACATACTATTGAAAAAATGGTGCCTGTAGACTTGCTCAATATAGGATTGCTACAAAACTTTAATTTATTTAAAAAAATGCAATTATCTGCAAATCACAATAAAATGAAGTGCAATAAAGCATACCTTGCTTTGTTTGGCATTCAAAGACATAGCCAAGACCCTTCTATCTTTTTAATCTTCTTATACCTTATTCATATATTTTGCAATCGATTGCCTACTTAATCTTCCTCAAACAAGACATTTCAAATCCAGATTCTGGACATGATCCCTGACTGTCCCTCAAGCCTGAGAGTCTCCCTATCCTCATCTCTTCTTCCTGATTTCCCTGGATTTATTCAAGTCCCAGTTAAAATTTCACATCCATGGGAAGTTTTTCCTGATTCCCCTTAATTCTAGTGTCTTTGGTCTGTTGCTTATCTACAACTTATCTTGTTTAGATCTTATTTGTACAGCCTTGGTACAGATACTAATTTCTCCAGCTTCTTCACCTGTTAACCAGTTTCTCCTTTAAAAAGTAGAAATGAGAAGAACCCCAAAAGTGGGGTTCAGGAGATTCAGAAGCATGAAGATAGGTAATGGAGTTTGATGAATCTTGAACAGCAAGAAGAATAATGTTACTGATTACAGAGTACATGAAATGTACTCTGTGAATGTGAGTAAAGTATAAGAAGACTGGAAAAGTAAGAAAGGGGCAAATTGTGCTGAAGTTTAAATGCCAAATGGACGACCATATTTAATCCTAGAGGTAACAAGGAGTCACTGAAATTTATTGAATAGATGAGTAATATTGTCAGACTTAAAAATTCAAAAAATCACTTTGGCTGTTAAGTGGAAGATACTTTAGAGTTGGTAAAGACTTCTAGCAATTAAAGACCAATTAGAAGAGAATTGCAATAATCTAAGCAAGAAGTGATGAGAGATGTACTGGGGTGGTGTCTATGTGAGTAGAGGGAAGAAGATGGAAGCGAGAATTGTGAAGTTAGAAATGACAAGATTTGGTGCCAAATTAGATACATGGGGTGAGTGAGAGAAGATATAAACTGTGAGCCTGGGAAGCTGAGAAGATGACAGTATCCTCAATAGAGATAGAGAAGTCCAGAACAGGATAGGGTTTGAAGGTGAAAGTAATAAAATGTCGATAAGTGAGCAATTTTTTTTTTTTTTTTGGTCAAGGCTATACATCTATTTGGCGTAAATTCTGGAGATAAAACCCAGCACAGGATAAGGTCTAGGAATTGCAAAAGATACCATTATTTCAACACCTAAAGTTTTCAACTGCTTATTAAGATCTTACTTAACTGTAGAAACATTTGCTAATGTATAAAGCCCATCCACCAAGCAAAAGTAAATTTAGCATTTGAGGGGGTAATCAAACTTAGACAAGCTAATGGTGTGTGTGTGTGTGTGTGTGTGTGTGTGTGTGTGTGTAATTTTAGAGGTCCCTATTCCATTATAAAGAAAGGGAGTTTAAGGCTCCTTTCTAAGATATTTGACATGTATCAAATGAGCTGATAATTCAATGGCCCTGCCTCATGGGGATCTTGAAATTACTTGTTATTTGGAAGCCTTAAGGAAAAGAGATTCCTCTGGAACCAGAACCAGCTCATATAAATCCATTCCAAAATTTGGGCCTTTAGTCAAAACTTCCATAAATTCTCTTTCCTTGAATCAAGAGCCATATTGGGGTCTTATTTGAAGTCGGTGCCAAAATTATCATAATGAGCCCTTTATTTGCCCACATTTTTTTTTCACTTTTATTTTGCTTGCTTCTGAAAAAACTGGTTTAAAATTGAGGTCAGAATAGAAAATTGAAAGGGGCTAAGATGGAGCAGAGGGAAAGAGAAGTCAAATGAAATCTGAAGACTTGAAAAGAAAGACAAATCATTTAGATTTCATAGCCTGCCTGACAGTAGTGGGCCCTTTTCCCTCAGTTTTATGGGTTTTAAATTGGGAAGGGGAATTTAACAAGCCAGAGATTGTTTGAATTTGACTGTATTATGTAATAGGCAGATGAAAAGGAAAATGCCATCAAAGTTATGCTACCTTACCATATTCCTGGATGCCTCAACTCGGTACCACCATTCATTACCCACATCTGCTGGTGCTTGTCTGTCAAATAGCATTTATTAAGCACTTATTGTGTATCAGTACTTTGCAGGCACTGAAGATACAAAACATGATTTCCAATCTCTAAGAGCCCACATTTTCAACTGAGAAGACAACAAGCACATCACTACATACATAGAAGATATATGCTGTATAAATGGAAAGGAATCTCAGAATAAAAGATACTCTCAGGGGATGGGGTGGGGAGATACTTGGGAAAGATCACTTGAAGAGTCAAACTAAGGAAACCAGCAGAGCAGTGGAAGGAGACAGAAAATTCCAGGCAGGAGGACTGTCACTGATAAGATGCAACATTAGGACTTGGAGAAATAACAAGAAGGCTAACATAGCTGGGTCAATTAAAATATAAAAAACTGGAAAGATAGGAAGGTCCAAGTTGTGAAGGACTCTAATGGGACAGTGATACATTACTATATGTACTATAGTTACATATATATGTGTGTGTGTATGCATGTGCACATATATAATATACATATATAACAGTTATAAAATACCTTCACAAATATCATTGCCTCTTTTGAACCTCACAACCATCTTGTATAGGAAATCTAAAAGAAAAGATTTAGCTCTGTTTTGCAAATATAGAAAGTGATACTTTTAAAAGTAAAGTGGCTCAAGATTTAGAAAATTGTTGAGTTAGGAATTGTTGTAAAACCCAGGTCTTCTCACTGTTATTCCAGTATATTTTCTGCTTTAAACGCTAGGATTTCTCCTTTCCATTAGTTCAAACATTTACTAAGGCATACTTGATTATGATCTCTTTGAGGTCAAGGACTGTGTCACTTATTTTTTTATCTTTCCCAGAGGGAAGGGAGGAAAGAAAAGGGAAAAGGGAGAGGAAAGAAGAAAGCAAGGAAGGAAGGAACGAAGGAAAGAAACAAACATTTATTAAGTACCTACTAAGTGTCAGACAGCAGATAGAGCACTAGGTCTGGAGTCAGGAAGATTCATTTTCCTCAGTTCACATTAGCCTCAGATATTTAGTAGCTATATGACCCTGGGCAAGTCACTTAACCCTGTTTGCTTCAGTTTTCTTATCTGTAAAATGAATTGGAGAAGGAAATGGCACACCATTGCAGTATCTTTGCCAAGAAAACCCCAAATGGGGTCACAAAGAGTCAGACATGATTGAAAACAACTTAAAAACAAATGCACTAGGTGTTGCAGTAGATAGAATACCAATCCTAGAGTTCAAATCTAAGCACTTTATAAATATTACTTAATTTGATCTTCATAACAATACTTGGAGGTAAGGGCTAAAATTACCCTGTTTTTTCATTGAGGAAACTGAGACAGACAGAAGTTAAAATGACTTGTCTACTATCAATGTCTGAGAGTTCATTTAAACTCAGATCCTCCTAACTCCAAGTCACCTGGCCAGGACTGGTGATTGCCTGTGTGACTTTGCATATGTTACTTCCCTTCTTGGGCTTTCCAATTCCTCATCTATAATGTTAAGGGCTGACCTAGAGGACCTCTTAGGCTTTTTTTTTAAAATTTATCTCTAATTCTGCAATGGAGTAATCCTAAATATTAATTGAAATATTCAGGAGGGTTCCTAACATTTAAAGGCTATACTTAAAGAATTAGGGGAAAGGAAAATATGCTATATAGTATAGTGGCAAGAACACCAGCTTTGCAGGCAGAGGATATGATCTTAGTTATTTACTACTTGTGTGACTTGCCTAAGATTCCACAAGTAGTAAATAACTAATATATATATTTTTCCACAACAATATTTAAAATAAATTTACAGATTCCAGGTTAAGAAAACCTGTGAGGTAGCTAAGTGTTGCAGTAGATAGAGCATCAGCCCTGGAGTTCAACTCTGGACTCAGACATGCCTTACTTACTAGGCATATGACCCTGGACAAGTCACTTAGCCCTAAGTCCCTCTTCCTTCTACTTCCAGCAATCTATGCTCTAGAGACCTGGCTTTGAAATCAGGAAATTCTTGTTTTGAACCCCAAACTGTAACTACTGGCTAGTCATTAAAGTTTCCATGTCCAAGGCGGGTTTTTTTAGGACTATGAGTTACAAACATATCTATATCAGTGGAGAGTTTTTAAACTGAGAGTTTCTCAAACTGCCAAAATCACAGGTCTGGAACAAAAATAATAGCTCTCATTTCTGGAGCAGTTTATGTTCTATAAAAGGCTTTCCTCCCTGTGAGGCAGGGAGTGAAAATATTATCCCTGTTCAATAAAGAAAGAAACTGACACTTAGAGAAATGATATGACTTGTCTGTATCACATATGAGAATATATTTTTAGTATTCTTGGACTCATATGGTTTAGAAGCACAGAAGAAAATACCCCATATACTCTTTCCAAAATGAAATGAACCATTGCAACTTCAATGGGCGTGAAATCATAAGAGTCGAAGAACATTAAAAATGTATCTTTTTCTGAAATGAGAGGGGGAGGCCTGGATGATCTGAGAGAAATAAAATAATAACTGTCATTTTTAGAATATTTTAAGGTTGATAAAGCCCCTTACCTATGATAACAACCTAAGGAAAATAACAACATATAACGAGTACCTATGCTCCAGGCATGTATGTACCAAGCTCATTACAAATATTTTATTTGATTCTCACAACAGCCGTGGGACATAAATGCTATTATTTTCCCCATTCTACAGATGAATCAGATATTGCTATATATATTTTACAGATGAAGATTTTCTTAGTTTCTTTGTTTTTAACTCCATAATATTTTTGGTATCTGTCCCCTTCTTTTCACTCATGTGGCTACCAACCCTAGATCAGACCCTCACCTCCTTTCTCATGAATTATTCTAGTAGACTCCTGGTTTCCTGCTTCCATTTTCTCCCAGTTCCTCAATACATCTTAACTCAGTTCCTGGCACATAGTAAGCACTTAATAAATGCTTATCAATACTGCTGTTAAAATAATGCTCCCTACTGAGTCTAACCAGATTTTTTTTTCTTCAAAAACTTTTACTGGCCACTTACTGGCTATATTCTACATGGATATTACAACACATAGAGAACCATTGACTGGGTAATAGCTGAGCAAGTATATTACTACTATGTAAATGATGGCAAATACTGGAGAATTCAGTGAAACATAGACATAGGAACAAACAAATAAACGTAGGATTTATACAAAATAAAAAAATTTGGGGGACTTCCCAAGGGAATGATCAAAGTCATTTTATGGCAGGTACACAAATATTAAGACTCAAAAAGAATTAGGTACAATAACTTCAATTCAGTTTAATAACCGATGCAGACAACTATTATTGGGCATGGTACATGCACAGATATAGATGAAGTCAGTTAATCAATTAATAAGTATCCTCAAAAACCAATCTGTAATGAAGTCCTATCCCTGGAATTTTTTGCTATAAAGCAGTGGTATCAAACTCAGATAGAAATGGGGGTCACTAATGTATACATAAGAATCTTTGCCACTGCATGTTGACTTAGTTTTAAAATATAATAATATCTTTCTTTCGTTGTATTTTTTATTTATTTTTAAAATATCTCCCAATTAACATTTTAATCTGGTTCAGCTGGAAACTCAATGTGTAATACTTCTGACTAAAGAGAATCATAGAGAAATTAGAAGTCAACTTTATTTTCTAGGTATTTGGTATATATATGGTCAGTTCTCTGATCTTAGTAACATCAGAAATGGATTGAATTACAAAGAAAGAAATTTAGTCTTGATGTAAGAAAAACACATTTTTAAGCAATGGCATTTTACTCAAAAGTAGAATAGGCTGCCTTGGGATAAAATCAGTTTGCCCTCATTATATGTTTTCATATGTACATGGGATGGGATGCCCATAATTGGGTAGGGTAAGTGTTGAAAGACTGATGCTACAATATCTCCCAACTCTCCCAATTCCATGAAAGTAGCTTACAGATCACTTAGTTCAACTCCTTTCTTTAATAAGTGAGGAAATCAAAGTCAAGAAAGGGACATTTAACTTGCCCAATATCATACATCATTCATCTTTTTTAAAAATTTCATTCTTTTATTTGTGGATATATTTTATTTGGACAAGATAGATACTTTCCAACGAACATGTGAATAAAGCCTATTAACACATATATTCCCCCAACTCATATCTTATCTATTATTAACAGAAAAGTTTTGTACCTTTAACTTTGAAAATAAAACATTAAAATGATCATTTTATTGATTACTTTCATTGTTTCTCCATGCTGATTTCATTTATATGATTATAGTCATTCTGATATTATTCTTTTAGGGTTATTTTTTTTGGTTGTTGTTCTTTGGCTTTAAGAATTACTTTATACAAGGCTTTCTATGTTTCTCTGAATTCTTCATACAAGCCATTCATTATGGAACAATACTATCCCATTGCATTCATAGACCATAATTTGTACATGCATTCCCTAAACAATGGACTGATATTTTGTTTTCTAATTTTGGTATCACAAATAATGCTGCCAAGAAATTGTTGTAAATATCAGTTTGTTTCTGCTATCAATAACTTCCCTAAACTATAATCTTATGAGGGGAATTTGGGGGGCAAAAGTTTTTATAATTAATTTGAGTAACTTTTTATGCAAAATTGTTTTCCAGCACAGCTTTATTGGTGGAGAATTATTATGCTGATTTTCTCACCATTCTTTTAACAATGATTTTTCAAATCTGTTAACATTATTATTAGCTTGACCTTTATATTTTAGAAAGAACCTAATTCAGGTACTGCTTCCATGAAATCTAACTGATCACCCTCCAGTGGAAAGTTAATTTTCTTCTTCAAATTTAGCTGAATATTTTTCCTGGATCTTTTTTTTTCATTTTCTTTTATGTTTATCTCATTCTCTTTTTGTACCTTTGTAGTCATATATTTATCCTCCTTTTTTCCTTATTATAGTGATCATAGGCTCTTGAGGGTCATGATCTGTATCATTTCTAGCTTTGCTATTTTCTGTGCCAGCCTTGTATGGAGTAAGTATTTTAATATATAGTGTTAAATCAATTTGAACTGGATAAAAAGGCAGGGGGGATCCAAAATATCTCCACTTAAGTGATTTTTGGAAAAGTATTGGTAGAAGGAGGACAGTAAGAGAATACTAAGAAAAGCTGAAAGAAGATTATTCCTTTATGTTTGAATTCTGATTAATTTCATCAGTTAGTTCTTACAACATAGATGGGAAGTAGCAGAGCTTATTTTCCTCATTTTATAGAAGGGAAAACTAAATCTCAGAGAGGTTATATAATTCACTCTATGTCAGCCACATCCATAGTGGAGATAGAACAAGAACCAATCAAGAAATAGTTATTGATTATCTATTCTGCGCCTTATTATGGTCTCCGGATTCCCATCCCGGCTAAAGTTTTCCATTCAGAGTCAATGATTTCTCTTTCACACAATAAAGTTGCCATACAGTGGGAAAGTGCAGCCTGAGGGAGATTTTTGGAAAGCCATCACTGGATTACTCATAGTAATAGCTGTCACTCATGTGGCATTTTTTCAAGTTGCCACATATCTTCATATACATTCATTAGCTCACTTGCTTCTCATAGCAACCCTTGAGAGCAGTCGTACAAGTAATATTAGTTTTGTTTTACAGATGAAGACACTAAACTAAGAGAAATTAAGTCATTTACCGAGTTCACACAGCAAGTGAATGTTGGAGCTTGACTTTGAACTCAGGTCCAATGCTCTGTCCATTACACCACACTGTCCAAGGTTCAGAAAGAACACAACCAATGAATGGTAGTTTCAAAGCCAGGCCTTTTTGCTCCAAACTCAGGATCTCCGCTGCAAAACTGAGGCTTGATATAAAGAATCTCCTCCCTCGAACTTAAGTAGCAAGAGACATTTGGGACCCCCCTCAGCCTCACTTACACACCTGCCCACTCTCTCCTATGTTAAAGAAATTAGCATTACCGCACCCTAAATTACTCCATTTCTGCATTTTGGCATCTACCCCCTTGATATGCCTCCCTCTCCCTCCTCAGGCGCCTACCTGGAGGGAGATTCTTTCTCCACGGAGTGTTTTGTAGTTTCCTAGAGGCAAGGATGCTGCTACAGTTTGAGAAGATAGCAATCTGAAAGACTAAGTCTAGTGGAGCAAGAAGAGATAGATGACAGCTGGAAGCTCCTATCTGCTTAACTCTTCATATGTGTCTGGACTCTCTTACACAATCTGGGTAGATAGTACAGATTAGCAAACTGGCTTTCTATCTGTAACATTGTGGCTACAAAATATATTCAGCATGATGTAGGCAAAACAATGTAGCCCTTCATTTACCTCGGGATTTAGAATGTTTGGGATCTCATTCGCTTTGATTATTAACTTGAAAGGTGACCTGGATTTCAGGGTGCTCCTCTATTCAAAGAGACTAAATGCAAAACCCAAAAGCAAAACTTTTCCTTTACTAGATAGATTTCCTTGAAGCCAGCTATTCTTTTCTGTTATAAGATACTCCATAGGTCTCAGTAAGGAACAGAGTTAAAATTACCAGAAAAGACTTTAGTGATTTTTTTTCTCAGCAGTTTTCTTAGAAAAATTTTTTCATTCTTTTTTTCTCCCTCCTTCCCTCATCTTCTCCCCTAGATGGCAAGTAATCCAATATATGTTAAGCACATGCAATTCTTCGATTCACTTTTTCACAATTATCATATTGCACAAGAAAAATCGGATCAAAAAGAAAAAAATGAGAAAGAAAACAAAATACAAGCAAACAACAACAACAAAAATGAAAATACTATGCTGTGATCCAAATTCAGTCCCCACCATCCTCTCTCTGGGTGCAGATGACTCTCTTCATCACAAGACTATAAGAACTGTCCTGAAGCACCTCACTGTTGAAAAGAGCCAAGTTTTTATTCTTGATATATTATAAAAATAATAAATAATAAAACAATAATTAATAAATAAAACACTAATAATAATTTAAATAATATATAATAATAAAATAAAATAATAATAAGTGTGTATGTGTGTGTGATTTCATATATATGTTAGGCTGGTTAGTTAAATAGATGAATATAGAGACAGATAGACAGACAAATAGATAGGAGGATTCTGGGAATATAGAAGAGTAGGTCAGAAAATTCCAAGCTCTCCAGACTTTCTCCACAAACAAAACAAAACTGTACTTCAGAGCAAACATAGATGGCAAAAAACAAATAAGACTTGGGGCAGAACAGGAGTCCTCCTAAGCATAGAACAGCTGGAGAAGCAGGGCAGAAAGTCCCCAGGATTGAGGGATTAACCCACCTGAAGTGTAAAAACCTCCAGACTAACTCCTTTGAAACAGCAAGTGGGTAACTCTGGGGCTAACTGGGTTCAGAAGTAGCCTCAGCCCCAACTATAAGAACTTTCACTTCCCCCACAGCATAGTAGGGGTGGGTGGGTCTGGAGTCTGAGCCTGGGAAGATGGAGGGAGCCTCTGCTAATAAGCAAGCTAGGCCCAGCTGTGGTGCTAAGACCTTGGGCAAAAAGGAACCAACATATGTGTGAGTACAGAAGCAGTGAGGCAGGGAAACTGAGGGCTTTACAAGAGGATGGAATTCTTGATTTCCGGCTCCAGGCCAGAGGGGAGACCTGAAGTGAAGTCAGAGGCGTCATGCTTTCTACCCAAGGACTAGGGGTGATTACACTATTAAGTTTTTGGATTTTTGTTTGTTTGTTTATGAGCAGGCAAAGGAGGAAGAACCCAACCATAGGAAGTTACTATGGCAATGGAGAAGACTGAGGATCATCTTCAGAGGAGGATAGTGAAGTTAAAAAAAGCTTCTTCTACCCCAAAGAGTTATGTTAAATGCTTACCTGCCCCCAAAGAATTTATAGAAGAACTCAAAAAAGACCTTAAAAATCAAATAAGAGAAATTGAGGAAAAAAAAATCCAAGAAAAACAAATATATTATGAAAATAAAGTCAGCCAGTTACAAAAAGAAGTCCAGAGCCTTTTTTTTTAAATAGCTTTCTACTTACAAAACATATGCATTGGTAATTTTTTCAACATTGACCCTTGCAAAACCTTCTGTTCCAAATTTTCCCCTCCTTCTCCCAACCTCCTCCCCTAGATGGCAAGCAGTCCAATACATGTTAAATATATTAAAACATATGTTAAATCCAATAAATACATATTCATACAGTTATCTTGTTGCACAAGAAAAATCTAGAAAGGAAAAAAACTGAGAAGGAAAACAAAAATGCAAGCAAACAATAACAGAAAGACTGAAAATGCTATGTTGTGGTCCACACTCAGTTTCCACAATTCTCTCTCTGAGTGTGGATGACTCTCTTCATTACTGAACAGTTGGAACTGGTTTGAATCATCTCATTGTTGAAGAAAGCTACCTCCACCAGAATTGACCATTGTATATTCTTCTTGTTGCCATGTATAATGATCTCCTGGTTCTGCTCATTTTACTCAGCATCAGTACATGTAAGTCTCTCCAGGCCTCTCTGAAATCATCCTGCTGGTCATTTCTTACAGAACAATAATATTCCAACATTCATTTACAATGATTTATTCAGCCATTTTTCAATTGATGGACATCCATTCAGCAGTTTCTAGCCACTACAAAAAAGGTTGCCACAAACATTTTTGCACATGTGGGAAATCTAGTCTTACAGTAGAAAATGACTCTGAAAATTAGAATTGGGTAAGGGGAAGCCAGTGAAGTTCAAAGAGACCAAGAAATAATAAAATGTAAAAAAAAAAAAGACAAAAATAGAAAAGAATGTGAAATATAAGAAAAACAATAGATCTGGAGAACTGATCAAGAAGAGAAAACATAAGAATTATTGGACTACCTGAAAACTATGATCAAAAAAAAAAAAAAACTTGACATAATAATACAAAAAATAATTAAAGAAAATTATCCTGAAGTGATAAAACAAGAAGGGAAAGTATAAATAGAAAAAATCCATTGTTCATCACTTCAAAAAGATCCTACAAGGAAAACATGTAGAAATATTATTGCTAGATTTTGGAACCCCTAGATCAAAGAGAAAATTCGATAAACAGTAACAACAATAACAATTCAAATATGCTGGAGCTACAATATGAATTACATAGGATTTGTCAGCAGCTACAAAAAAATACCACAGGTCCTGGAATACTATATATTAACAATCAAAAGATCTAAGCCTGTGGCCAAAAATATTATATTCAGCAAAATTAAGCATAATGTTGAATGAAAAAAATGGATATTCAATGAACTTTCAGATTTTCAGAATTTTGTCTTCAATAAAACTGAACTCAATAGAAAATGTAGCATAAAAAGTCAGCATCAAAAACTAATTTCAAAGGACTCAATAAGGACAAATTATTTATGTTTTAGTCTTGGAAATGTAAACCATATACCTAACACTGACTTTAGTAATTGAGTAGTCCAAAAGAAAGATTAGAGTAGAGCTGAGTATGATATTACTCTAAAAAGCAAAACTATCTATGAAAAGATAAAAATGGTAATTATGTGAGATGAATGAAGTGCAATAGCAAGAACCAACACAGAGTAATTAGATGAGGTAGAAGGCTGGTAGTTCTGAAAACCTGCTCTCGTCAGGAATGGATTAAAGCAGGAACAATACATTTATATATCAAGAAGGATAGAGCACCTTCCAAAATCTATAAAGAAATAAGGGGGAGGGATAAAGTTATTTTAGATGCATATATATGTATATGTATATGTGTGTAGGTATGTATATATATAAGAGTAGTGTGTGTGTGTGTGTGTGTGTGTGTGTGTGTGTGTGTATGTGTGCATGCATGTACCTGTGCTTGATTGTAACCTGTTGTAACCTGTTAGGGGAAAGGTAGGGGGGAAGGGGAAAAAAAGAATTAAAATAAAAAATGCAGAGAACAAAAGAAAATTTCCAAGGAAGCAAAGCAAAGTTGGACAATCACAAATACAATGTCTTCTATTATTATATATCCTTTCTTGAAATAGAAATTTATTGTTAAATACTTTAAATCCTTTTTAATGTTCTGCTGGGTACATGACGATTTTGTTTCCTGTATTTTTCTTTTTTTTTTTTCTTATTTTGCATTTAAGTTTTAAATAAGTACTTTTTAAAAAAAAGATAGATAAATGTGTTATTTTATTGCATCTAAATAACAGTGTAGTATAATGGAAAATTTTCTGGACTTGATATAGGAAGATCTGAATTTCAATCTCATCTACAATGCTTGTTGGATTGTATGTCAATCAATATCTCTTTTTTTTCACCTGTCAAATGGGAATTGCTTATTTTCACTAGATGGTAATGAAGTTCATATGAAATATAATATATAAAGACACTTAAATAAATGTCACCTGCCTTGTTTTTACTTGTATAAGAGATTCTGATTCCTAATATACATGGATCAGGCTCAGTTTTAGGGTGCTAAATCCAAAGAAAAGAGATTATTATTTCTTACAGTCTCTGATTTCTTATGTCCCAATCCCAGAACTCCACTGAAAATCTCTTTAATAAAGCTTGTGAATGACTCATGTTTAGGGGACCGCCTAAAGGAATTGAGGGTTATAAAAGGGGGGAAAGGGAAGAAAATAAGCATATGTAGAAAACCTACTATTTGACAAGCAACTTACAAATATGATCTCATTTGACTCTCATAAAAACCCTGACGAGATAGGTAATATTATTATCCTAATTATTATTCCATTGAAGAAACTGAGGCAAATATAAGTTAAGTGATTTGTTCAAGGTCATACTATAAGTGTCAGAGATCAAATGTGAACTCTAGATCCAGTACTCTATCCACTGCATCACCAACTGCCTCCTAAGCAAAAACAAAAGACTCATAAACATACCTTTAAACATGCTTAAAGCATTGACCAGTAAGCATTGGCTTGCTAGGAACAAGTCTAGAAAATTTTTCATTATACAACACTGCTACTTAGTTGCAATGAAATAACCTATCTATCTATTTACCTAGACACTTCCCAAGAACCTTGTGGGTCTGCTGAACAAGTTTCACTTTCTCTCAGTCCATCTCATCTGGATAGCAACTCAAGAACTAGAACTTTTGGCAAAGCATGACATAATTTATCTTCCTGACTGTAATAATTTTCTCTCTTGGAATGGTGGTGTTACCAGAAGCATCTTTTGCTTTCACTCAACATCCAGAAACTCCTGCTCACTTATGTTCCTTAGCTTACTGCTAGAAATATTCATATTTTGGTGTCCCTGTTGGATGATTTGTACTCAAGAAAAGAATCACAAAGTAGAAGATGGAGGGGAGGGTTTGAATTGCAGTCCCAGGCTTGCCAAGACATGCACAAGTTCTCAAGATCACATGCACATAGGTGCCATAAATAACAGTGCAGGGAAAGAAGGGAAATCCCCTTCTTATATTGCTGGAAATTTGAGGGAGAGCTGATGTTGGTCATGTACTCAAAAAGAGATTGTCTCAAAAAGAGGCAATCTCCCCTCACATCCTACAGAGCAAGTGGTTCTTAAGGGCTTGGTTCGGGTCCTTTTTTGCACAGCCTCCTCTTCTTCTTCCCCTTCTCTTATCATGGAGACCAAGTGATGAACCAGGAGTCTCTGGTCATAACAAAGGTCTAAAGTATGTGTGTGATTGGAAGTGGCTCTAGCAGCTGCTCAGATGCCTGAGAAGTGTTCTATTCCAACTTCTAATTATGTAAACATTGTTATTATTGCAGTGGGGGTATGGGGGAGGGAAGGGGTTGTTACTAAAAATCCTGTCCAATTTACATTTCTCTTTGACAGAGAAGCTATCCAAAAGGCAAGTGTTCCCCTTGAACCTCCATATATTAACGGACTGCTTCTGAGTAAAAAGAGTTCAGCAAGGGGCGGGCAATTGTGAATAAACACTATCTGTGGCACATATTTAATGCCTTCCCCAAACTTCCTTCTTTTTCTCCACTTCTTGGGATTGAAGAAGAGGAATATTCAACCCCGTGGGAGTATCTCCAGTTCAACCCTTGACTTTACAGTGGAAAGTCCAGTGAAAAGCATGAAATCTTTGGCCCCAAGTCATATCATTGCTCCCTGGGAGTGCTAATTTGTGAAGCTAAATGGAAAGTTTTGAGGTTTTGACTTCCGGTGCTAAAAATATGCATTTGCCAGATTGAGAGACAATTTCAGAAAACCTGCTGACATGTTTCTCAACTGTTGCATGCTACTTTTATCAAATAGGCAAGGTCAGTCATAATTTGAGAAGGGTTCATGGAGGAAGACAAGGTTCATGTTATATTCTGATAAAAAAAAATTCCTGATATCCTATACTACTGTTCAGATTATGATTCTTTAGGATTCACATTTATATTTTTAAGAAGAATTTTCTTTTTTTATTATTAAAGCTTTTTATTTACAAAACATACATAGGTAATTTTTCAACATTGATCCTTGTAAAACCTTGTGTTCCAAATTTTCTCCTCCTTCCCCTTACCTCCTCCCCTAGGTGGCAGGTAATCCAATACATGTTAAATATGTTAAAATATATGTTAAAAAGAATTTTCAAGGCTGGAAGGTACTTTAGCTTAACATCTCACTCCCATTTTATAAACTAGGACATTGACTTAAAGAATTTGTTCTGGGGTGATGGAAAAATATATCTCATTGTTTTATGTAGCATTCAACATTTAAAAAGTATTTTCTCTACGATATCTATTCATTCAATACTTATTTGTAAATGAATACTTTCAAATACAAAAGCATATAGTATAGTGCTTTAGGGTTCTGGGTTCCAAGGAAACTTGAGTTCAAACTCATCTCAGACACTAACTGGTTGTTCCTAGACAAATAACTTAACCTTTTTTGTGCAGGCCAAACAACTCTTTGGGATATAATACTATAATAATAATACAATTTGCAAAAGTAGAGAGAGTTTTTAGGGAAAATCCTAAAAGTTTTCCACACCTGAAGTTCCCCTTCAGGATAAAATTATAGATCTTTGAGTATTTGTTTTCAAATATATTATCTTAGTTGAGCCTGATGAGGTTTAGATTTGGAGTACCTAAATGAAATTAGAGTTTCTGGTGATCAGGAAGTTAAATGAGGTTTAGTGGCAGGTTCAGGGTTCATGGAATCAAATGGAGCTCCCGTGCAACCCCTCAGAATTCAGCACAATGATAGGAGTTTGGGGGAAATCCCTTCTGGTGGTGCAAGAGTCCCCTGTAAAGGAATTTACAGACCTGAAAAACTAGATTGATAAAAGAGGTTTATTATGGAAATTGGAAGTAAGGTTAAAGTCTAGTTAAGGAAATAGGTGAGAGTAAAGAGAAGATGGCACTGGAAACAGTATTCCAGTGGGCAGAGACCCTTGTATAACAAGCACAGAGCTGGAATGTTTGGAACCTCTGCAAAGAGAGGATTTTAGTTTGGCTCTTTTTATAATGAGAGATTTAGCTAAAGGGGGCTTGTGGGTGGAGTCCCAAGTTGGCTCAGATTCAGTGGGGGCTGGGACAAGCCCGGATCTCCTATTGGAATTCAAAGGGGTGCTTTTTATCAGGATTTGTGAATCAAAGATGCAGTATTCCTGAACTGATAATGCATCAACCAAGGAGGGACTGGGAATAATCTGAATCACAAATCAATCTGAAAGGATCTTAAAGGGACCACAATCCACTTCAAGTCTTCCAAAAGCTTTGTAAAAAGCAGATATTATAGTGGCTTAGCCATAATTACACTAATAAATGGGAAACTTAGAGCATAGACTTCTTATCTGAGGAATAGACTCCCTCATAGTTGGTAAGTTTTCAACAAGTTAACTAATAATGAATTCACTTTGGGACTTCCAGATTTTGTCATACTGTATTAATGTTTATACTTTATTTGCAAAGTGATTCCCAATTTGATATATTCACTAATCACTTAAAAGATCTCCTTATGGCTATTTATGTATTCAAAGCATCATGTCTTTTCTATTACTTTATGCTTCTGGGTAGAGAGATCCCCATAAAAGTACAGTGATAGAGCTGGAAGGGGCTCTGGAAAATCATTTTATTCAATCATTTCATTTTACATGTGGAGAAATTACAGCCCAGAGAGGAAATTCTCTGAACTTCACCACTGAACCTCAGTTTTCTTTTCCTTTAGCACCCTGTATCTCCCTTCTCCCATAGGGTTGTTGAAGTAACAGGGTACAGGAAGCATCTTCCTGTACCAGAATACCAAAATGATGAAATTACACACCAAAATAATTGGGTATGGGGTGATACTCCCCAAATACATTGAGATTATTAGTTAATGTCATGGATAATCTTAAAAGAATTTGTAGGAATAAATCTCCAAATTAAGGGATAATGATTTTATCATATTGCCAAGAGTGGATTAAATTCCAAAAGAAATTAGCAAGAAAAAGGATTTTAGCAAATAATAAGGGTAACGACAAAGGGACTCACAAGGCTCAGGAGGAGTCATAAGGTATGCTATTAATTGTGGGATTAAATTACTGAAGAAGTTAGCCAGGATCTACTATATGAGCAGATCTTACATAGGGGAAATATAAGGTGGGGGGAGAGGGAAGGGGGTGACATCATAATTTGGCTTTCTGATTGGAAACAATAAAGTGGGGTTAGTAGAGACCTCCTCTTGAGATGGGACTGCTTAAGAACAAAAGGTTCTCTTAAAGCTGAGATGATCCTATCAGTTCTGTACCCAAATTGCCTCTGAGAGTATTATAATCCTGTCAGTGCTTCAGGCTTTCTCTGTTAAAAACCATTTGGATATCCAGGATCTCATCAGAATGGTAGCAAGGGAAAGTTCCTAAGCATGCTCTGAAGACATAAAATGGAAAAGTTGAACTATGATCTCCAAAGACTCTTCCAATTATGACATTTTGCAATTTGTATGTAGAAGATACTACATGGTTAGTAATGATTAGAAAGTCTTACAGGAGGATATGACTTCAAGTCTCACTTCTAATACACACTGGCCAGGATTCCATAGAAAAGTCATTTAAAGTCTTTGTTGTTGTTGCTCTTGTTATTCAGTTATGTCCAACCAGCTTCTTCATGACCCCATTTGGGGCTTTCCTGACAAAGATACTGGAATGTCTTGCTAGTTCCTTCTCCAGTTCATTTTACAGATGAGGAAACCAAGGCAAACAGGGTGAAGTGACTTGTCTTGGGTTACACCACTGCTATGTGTCTGAGGCTGTATCTGAAACTCAGGAAAACTCATCTTCCTGACTGCAAGCCCAGTATATTATATACCACCTAGCTGCACCTTTTAGAGACTTAAGTAAATCTCTAAAATTGTAATTTCAGAGAGTCAATCTGTTTCAGCAGAAGGAGTTTTATCATTAGGAGTTCCTTATAATAATAGAATCACAGAGCAAAAAAAAAAAAAAAAAAAAAAAAAAAAGAAAGAAAGAAAAAGAAAAAGGAAAAAAAAAAAAGAAAGAAAGAAAGCCACTTTTCTGCTCCCTGAATGCTAACTGAATATGTCATCATACTTGGGTGAGGGGCCATTTGGTTTTGCTGAGTTGTTTACTTTATATTGTTATGAAGTAAGGCTCATTAGGTAGGGGAGAGAAGGGAGGCATGACTGTATTATAATAAGAAAAGGCATTAATGGAATAGGTTGAAACAGGGGGAAACTAAACCTGTGATTTCATTAGCATAAGAAACTCAATGACATAACTCCTTCTATCAAAGCAAATTTAGTCTTGAGTGTTATCTGAGATCCTTAGTGATTAATGAACTTTTCCAAGGACGTACAACCAAACTGTGTTTGAGGTAGTACTGGAGCCTAGATCTATCTTCCTGATATATAAACCAGATCAATAAAACTATATAACGAATGAATGTAAATTCAGCATTACTTTGCTTGGTAAGTCATGAGTATAATTTCCTTGAGTCTCTAAAATGTGTATCACACAAACTTTTTAACCACCTCTTGAAGAGGGAACCCCAGACTCTAAAAATCCTTAAAGGAGAAAATCTCCTTCAACTTTGCCTCAGTGACTCCACCCAGAAGGACAAACAGTTTCATCTTTATTATCTGTGGAGGGGAATGGGGGAGAGGGGCAGGAGCGAGGGAGAGGGAGTTGGCTCAGTCCTGAAACCCATTGTATCCTAGATACAATATATGTGTGCAGAACCGAACAGTTCTCTTGTTGCACAGGGAGAATTGGATTCAGAAGGTAAAAATAACCTGGGAAGAAAAACAAAAATGCAAATGGTTCACATTCGTTTCCCACATAATTGTGTTTTAAAGAAAGAATTATAACTGGGAAAATATTTTTACAGTCAAAGGTTCTGATAAAGGCCTCATTTCCAAAATATATAGAGAATTAACTCTAATTTACAAGAAATCAAGCCATTCTCCAATTGATAAATGGTCAAAGGATATGAACAGACAATTCTCAGACGAAGAAATTGAAACTATTTCTAGCCATATTAAAAGATGCTCCAAGTCATTATTAATCAGAGAAATGCAAATTAAGACAATTCTGAGATACCACTACACACCTCTCAGATTGGCTAGAGTGACAGGGAAAGATAATGCGGAATGTTGGAGGGGATGTGGGAAAACTGGGACACTGATACATTGTTGGTGGAATTGTGAATACATCCAGCCATTCTGAAGAGCAATTTGGAACTATGCTCAAAAAGTTATCAAACTGTGCATACCCTTTGATTCAGCAGTGTTTCTACTGGGCTTATACCCCAGAGAGATTTTAAAGAAGGGAAAGGGACCTGTATGTGCAAGAATGTTTGTGGCAGCCCTGTTTGTAGTGGCTAGAAGCTGGAAAATGAATGTATGCCCATCAATTGGAGAATGGCTGAATAAATTGTGATATATGAATATTATGGAATATTACTGTTCTGTAAGAAATGACCAACAGGATGATTTCAGAAAGGCCTGGAGAGACTTACATGAACTGATGCTGAGTGAAATGAGCAGGACTAGCAGATCATTATATACTTCAACAACAATACTATATGATGATCAATTCTGATGGACGTGGCCCTCTTCCACAATGAGATGAACCAAATCAGTTCCAATAGAGCAGTAATGAACTGAACCAGCTACACCCAGTGAAAGAACTCTGGGAGATGACTATGAACCACTACATAGAATTCCCAATCCCTCTATTTTTGTCTGTCTGCATTTTTTATTTCCTTCACAGGCTAATTGTACACTATTTCAAAATCCGATTCTTTTTGTACAGCAAAATAACTGTTTGGACATGAATACATATATTGTATTTAACTTACACTTGAACATATTTAACATGTATTGGTAAACCTGCCATCTGGGGGAAGGGGTGGAGGGAAGGAGGGGAAAAGTTGGAACAAAAGATTTTGCAATTGTCAATGCTGAAACATTTCCCATGCATATATGTTGTAAATAAAAACCTATAATATAAATAAAAAATAAAATAAAATAAAAGAGTTCTACAGATACTGGAAACAGGATAACAAAGAATATTGATTAACCTAAGATTACTTGGCAATACATTAAAATAAGTAAAAATAAATAGCAAAGTTTTGTTCTAAAAAAAAAAAGAAAGAATTATCTAGCTCAGCTAACACAGACCCCTTTGACGTAAGATTAGAAATCAGTATGGGGAAGATCTGGGAGAAGATAAATATTGGTGGAACATCCACAGGAAATACCCACTGACAACTCATCACCTAGTTGGGGGAAGGGGCCATTCATTTCTCTTTTAAAACCTTAAGGTCATCCTTTCTTGTCTCTTTCAAGTACTCTGCTCTCTCATATTCAGTAACAATAAAAATAAATCAAATTTCTAAAAGGCTTTAAGATTTGCAGATTATTGTCTTCATAAAAACTGTATAGTGTATTATTATTTCCATTTTACAGATGAGGCAACTAAGGTTCAGATAATTAGAACTTGAAAGAAATGAACACTGGAGTTTAAATCAGATTCCAGTGCTCATTTCTTTATAGTGCTCTTTACCCCTTCAACTAGGTGATGCAATGAAAAAGAACACTGGTCCAGGAGGGAGGAAGAACTAAATTCAAATCTGCTCTCAGACACAGTTGTATGGGAAAGACATTTAATCTCTGCCAACCTCAGTTTCCTGAGGAATCATAAAAGTATCTGCCTCTAAGAGTCCTTGGGAGGGTTAAATGACAAAATATTTATAAAGTTCTTAGCACGGTGCCTGGAACATAATAAATGTTTAATAAATGCTTCTTTCCTTTTCTTCCTCTTTCAGAGTTAAACATATTAACTGCCCCAATACTCTTCATTTTCTTTTAACTGAGACATGCCATCAAATCTACTATGAGTTTTCTTACTTCTCCACCTTTTCAACTTCCCTAGCTTCTGCTTCTGCAAGGAATATAAATATTCAACATTCTCAGTTGTGTGGAGAACTCTAAATGTGCGTGAAATATTGTAATGAATCTCAAGGTTTAAAAAATGGTGACAAATGAATTAAAAGGTTAGGTCTTTAATGTGCTAATAAAACTATTGTGATATCCAAAAGGGTGATGGATGTTTAGAGAACATGGGTTTGATTCCAACTCTACTATTTGTTACCTATATGAATTTTTTTGGGGGAGGATCTCAGTGATTTATCATATAAATTACTTTTTTGTAATAAGATAAAAACTAGAATGGTATAGTTTGATAATGATAAGTGTATCTCCCGAGGTAAAAAACTGACAAACACTTGTTAATGATATTATCTTTGTTTGGTGGTTCCTTTCATCTTAAACTTAAGTATTCAATCATCACTAGTTAATTTCCATATTGAGATCTATAAGCAACCCATGGAGATCCTGGGACTTCAGACTGAAGAGAACATTGTACACCATAACAGCAAGATTACATGATGATCAACAATGATGGACTTGGCTCTTTTCAACAATGAAGTGATTCAATGCAGTTTCAATAGACTTGGTACAGAAATGCCATCCACATCTAGTGAGAAAACTATGGAGACTAAATGTGGATCAAAGCATAGTATTTTCACCTTGTTGTTGTTCATTTGTTGGACTTTTCTTTCTCATGGTTTTTCCTTTTGTTCTGATTTTTCTTGCCCAACATGACAAATATGGAAATATGTTTAAAAGGATTGTACATATTTAACCTATATCAGGTTACTTGCTGTCTTGGGGAGGGAGAAGGGAAGGGAAGGAGAGAGAAAAAATTGGAAAACAAAGTCTTACAATAATGAATGTTGAAAACTATCTTTACATATATATGGAAAAATAAAATACTATTGAGGAAAAAAGAAAATGTCAGCTCCTTGAAGGTAGAATATATTTGTATTTGTATCTCCAGCTTTTAGCACAGTAATGGCATAAATACTTCCCTTCCTGTAAGAAATAATAGATATAGATACAGAAGCGTGTGAGTCCATATAAATCAATATATTGGGAAATAAGCAGAACCAGCTATACAAGAGGCACAGTGAACTATGATGACAATATACATGGAAAAAGCCAAAACCCAAACCAAATGCTTATATAATTGAAAGATCAAAGTTGTCCTTGGAGAAGAGATGAGAAATGCACATCTTCTCTCCCCTTGTTCCAGAGGTGAGAACTACAAGTGCAGTGTGTGTGTGTGTGTGTGTGTGTGTGTGTGTGTGTGTGAGAGAGAGAGAGAGAGAGAGAGAGAGAGAGAGAGAGAAAGAGAGAGAGAGAGAGAGAGACCTTGGACAGGTCGCATTTGTCAGACTCAGTTTCTTCAATAACAAGATAATAATAGCACTTCCCTCCCAGGTTTGTTGTGAGGATGAAATTGTAAAGCATTTAGCAGAGCACCTGACAGAGTAAATGCTTAATGAATACTTCCCCCTAAAGGACTAGTAGCAGCAATAGAAGAAAGGAGACCATCATCCCAACACTTCTGGGGTTTGGCTTGTAAATGAAATATGGAAAATCTCAGGAAAGATAGTTTGTTTGATTCTATGACTTTCATTTCTTGCTTGGGGCATTATTGTTTAAACTTTGTGGTGGCTGTTGTTGTTGATGGCTACTGTTATGCAATAGCAATACTTTGTAGGACAAGAAGGAAGAAGAAAGGTTGCTGGGAATCTAGACTCTTTATTGTAGAGCTAAAGAGATTCTTGAAAGTCATCTAGTCCAGTGGTACCAAATTCAAATAGAAATGGGAACCAGTAATCAATTAATCAATAATCATTTATTCAGTGTCTATCATTTGTCAGATACTGTACATAAGGATCCCAGAATGCAAGCATGTTGGCTTAATTTTAAAATGTAATGTTAGCTACATTTTATTTTATTTTCATTTATTTTGTCAATTATTTCCCAATGACATTTTAATCTAGTTCAAGATACCTCTTGCCTAGTCCAAGGATTCTTAACCTGACTTATAGATAGCTTTCAAGGGATCCATGAACTTGAATGGCCAAAAAAAAAGAAGACATCTTTATTTCAATATCATGTTTCCTTTGTAATCCTAAGTATTTTATTTCATATTGCTAAAATATTTTATTTTTAAAATCATTATTCTGAGATTGGGTCCATTGGCTTTGCCAGACTCCCCAAAATGATCTGTAACATACATACAAAGGTTAAGAACTCCAGATCTAGTCCAATGACTTTAATTTATAGATGGGGATACTGAGATCCAGAGAGCTAAAGTAATTGAAGTTACAGGAGTGCCTAAGGATTTGAAGACTGATTCTAAATCTAGCATTTCTTCCCATTGCATTGTGCTGCTTCCCATAGCCCCAGTTTCTCATTTCTTGCCCTGGGATGGCAAGAATTGAAGAGGGAATCACATCAGCTGATTTCCAGTTTGGAAACAGAACAGCATTTTGCTTGGGCATTTTGGGGCTGCATGAGTGATGATGTGGGCCCATAACCTCAATCCTCTCATGGCCCCTGATGAGGCATGTTAGATTGTCTGTCCTACTTAAAGAATGTCTCCTGTATTTCCAAGACACTAAAAATATTCGTGCTCTCATCTCTGTCCCTATAAGCATGAGGATTGATGAGCAGTTTAAAATATATATCATCATACTGTGCTTGGCAACCTTCTTTCACTACCTTCTCTGGATTTTCTCATCTCTGTATTCTCACATTCCAGAATAGTTTTCTGGTCTCCCATCAGAGGAATACAACAGAAGCATGTTCCATTTGGTCAGGAGCATAGGTGACAACAGGTGAGACTTTTCTCGGGCACTGGAAGCATGGCACATTGGCATAAATGGCAAAATCATCTTCCTTCTGGGCAACCAGGCTGATCACATTGGAATATATTGCATCAGGTTGGTAATGTACAGCCTTACAAGAGAGAATATCAGGTTAGATAGAACATCATAAACTTCTGGTCTCCCAAAACCACATTGATTTATCTGTTTGATAAATGAAATGCTGAGATCTCAGTGTGCAATTATGAGGGATGTGGCTAACTTTGGGGATGAGAGAAAAGAGCAAGGGAAAGGCAGATAAATTTGGTTGGTCAGAGGGAATTAATCACTCCATTTGTTTCAAGGTTGTTCAGTTGTACTTAATGATATTCAGGTAACTCCTGAATGGATATCATCAAACTTATTCATGTCATTGCATAACAAATCATTAATACATCATAATATAATAATTGTCTAGTGTACTGGATAAGACCTTGGTCAAAATTCTGACTCTGATTTATAGGATGTGAGGTTTAGAGCTAGAAATGACCTCCAAAGGCCATATAATCCCCATCCCCATCTTACTTTATTAAAAAAGTGGGGCTCAGAAGATTAAATTAAGCAATCCATGGACATACAAATTGTAAATAGTAAAGGTGGAATTTGAATATAAATTCTCTGACTCCAAATCCAATGTTCTTCTATTATATCACTGTATTTCTGAACTATCTGTATGACCATTGAAAATACACCTACTTCCCACTGCCCTAAGCAACTAAGACTATAACTTATAGATAAGTGCTCATATTTCTCAGTGCAGGTAGTTTCCATACCAAGAGTTCCCAACACTGAGCTTTAGACCAAAAATAACAATAATGACCACTCTATTATAATATCCCCAAACTAGGAAGTACCATTGTTCAATCACTAATAAGTTTTTGTAAAATAATTCCTATAGAACTATTTGCTAGTATAATGTCACTTCTTTAGAACAAAGTAAGATCTTAGGTGAGGTTAACCAGTATTTGTTTGTCCATTGTTCATGTCTGAGCCGTCTAAAAAATAGCATGAAAATGCTTGACTTAAAGATTTGGGTGTACTTCGTTTTCCTCTTTTGATCTCTTACCTTAGACTTGAAGAGAATGTTGTCCCATCTCTTCTGTTTCTTAAATATCCCTAGAAAATAAATAAAGCCCAGAGTCAGACAAAAAAGGGAAAGCTCATTCCTTAAATATGTTGATCTACCCCATTAGTGTGACTAACTTTGAACTTCCTCTTAATTCCTGATTCTCAGAAGGAAAAGCAGCTCTCTGCCTCTGATAATATGGAAATATATTTTGTATGAATTCACATGTGTAAGGTACTATGTTACTTAACTTCTCAAGAGGTGAGGGAGGACTGGAAAGAAGGAGGAGAGTTCAGAACTTGACATTTTAAACAAAGAATTTTTTTTAAATTTATATGTAATTGGAGACTTTCAGGGCTGGAGCCAAGATGGTGGAGTGAAGCCAGGAAGGTGCTAGAGTTCTCCCAGATTCCCTCAAAAAGCACATAAATCAAGCCTTTGGACAGAGACTGATGGAATGAAACTGCTCTCCAGTTCAAGATATATTGGAAAAACTTTAAGAAAGGTCAGTCTCATTAGGTGAAAATTGTGTTCAGCCCAGCTCCAAAGACTCTGGGAAAGCAGGTGAGATGTTCTTAATCACAGGAAATCAGCAACTGAGATCCTGGGTCCTGGCTCAGTAAAGGATCAGATCAGTAGGGAAGCCCCTAGTCCCATTTCAGAAGGCAAACTCTGGGAAACCAGGCTGTTTCCTGAAAAGAGCAGATAAAGCTACCTCCTGCAAACACAAGGGGCCCCTCTATTCAAAGCCAAGACTCAGATCAGCACAGGAATCTTGGGACAGCGCCCCCTTTATATCAGGAGCAGAGCTCACCCATAAAAGTAAAAAAAAGAAAAAATACCAAAAGAAAAGAAAAGAAAATTAGCAATAAACAGAAAAGAGCTTTAATTATAGAAAGCCACTATGGTGACAGGGAAGACCAAAATACCAACTCAGGCAAGGACAAAATGTCCACAGAGGAAATCTCAAAGAGTGATATGAATTGCCTTCAAGCCCAAAGAGGCTTCCTCTAAAGTGTTCATAAAAGACTTTAAAAGACAAATAAGAGAAATAGAAGAAAAATGAGAAAAGAAATGAGATATATGCAAGAGAGAGTCAACAGTTTAAACAAGGAAGGAAGTTTCTTAAAAAAAAATACAATTGGCCAAATGCAAAAAAAAAAAAAAATTGAAGAAAACAACACCTTCAAAAATAGAATTAAGCAAATGGAAAAAGATACAAAAGCTAACTGAAGAAAATCATTCATTAAAAACTAGAACAGAGAAAATGGAAGCTAATGACTCTGTGAGACAAGAATCAATCAAACAAACTAAAAAGAATGAAAAAATGGAAGAAAATGTGAACTACCTCATTAGAAAAACAGCCAACCAGGAAAATAGATGCAGAAGAGACAATTTAAAATTTATTGGTCTACCTGAAGGCATGACCAAAAAAAGACCCTGACTAGCATTCTTGAAGAGATCATCAAGGAAAACTGCACCCGATATTTTAGAAAGAGAGGGAAATAGTTATTGAAAGAATTCATTGATCACCTTTGGAAAGAGATCCTACAAAGAAAACCTGAAAGGGAGATTGTTATAAAACTCCAGAACTATAATATCAAGAAAAAAATACCGTAAGCTGCCAGACAAAAACTAATTCAACTATCAAGAAAGAACAGTCAGGATTACTCAGGATCTGGCAGCTTCTACAATAAAGGGTCAGGGGACCTGAAATGACATATTCTGGAAGGTAAAGGACCCAGGGTTACAACCAAGAATTAACTACCCAGTGAGACTGACCATCATCTCTCAGAGGAGGCAATAGATCTTCAATGAAGTAAGAGACTTTCAATCACTTCTATTGAAAAAAAAAAGCAACATGCAAATAGAAAATTTAACTTATCAATACAGGACTCAAGAGTATAAGCATAGAAATGTAAATGGGGGGAAATATATATATTATTTAAAGGTTTTAATATCCCTAAAAGGGAAAGTGACATCTGTAACTCTTGGGAACTGTATCTGTTACCGGGGCAAACAGAGAAGGGCATCACATGGACAGAAGATGTGGTTATGAATGGACTCTGATGTGATGATATCAAAGAAAAAGACGTTAAGAGGTGGAAAAAGGTCTGTACTGAAAGAAGAGGAAAGGGAAGGTATAAGGAGACAAATTAGATCACATGAAGAGGCACAAAAGATTTATTACAATTGAGGGAAAAAAGAAAGGGGAATAAGGATTGTCTGAAGCTTGATTTCATCAATTTGTCTCTAAAAGGGAATAACTTAATTATTCAGTTGGGTATAGGAATTTGTCTAATCCTAATAAAGAAGTAGAAGGAGAAAGAGGAAAGAAAAAGGAGGGGTTGGGTAGAAAGGAGGGCAGAAATACTTAGAAAAAAGGTAAGAGAAGGGGAAAGGGGTAATAGGAGATAATGTAGTGGGTAAAGTTGGTCAAAAAACCCCACTAGTAAGGACTGCGTGGAAAGAGAGAACAAAAATATATATATACGGAGAAAATAGGATGGGGGAAATACAGAGTTGGTAAATTCACATAGTGAATGTGAATGGAATGAACTCTCCTATAAAATGAAAGCAAATTGCAAAATGGATTAAAAAACAATCCTACAATATGTTGTTTACAAGAAACACATTTGATACAGTGAGATACATACAGAATAAGGGTAAAAGTATGGAACAGAATTTATTATGCTTCAACTGAAGTAAAAAAAAAAAAAGCAGGAGTAGCAATTCTGATCTCAGATAAAGCAAAAGTAAAATTGATTTAATTAAAAGAGATAAGGAAGGAAAGTACAACTTGATAAAGAATACCACAAACAATGAAGTAGTAACATACTAAATGTATGCACTGAGGGCAGCTAGGTTGCCCAGTGAATAGAGAACCAGCCCTGAAGTCAAGAGAACCTGAGTTTAAATTTGGTCTGAGATACTTAATACTTCCCAGCTGTATGATCCTGGTCAAGTAACCTTAACCTCAATTGCTAAATCTTTAAATGTATATGCACCAAGTGGTAGAGCATACAGATTCCTAGAGAATATATTAAGCCAGTTACAGGAAGAAATAGACAGCAAAACTATATAAGTTTTACCTTACCCTTTCAAAATCAAACAAGTCTAACCACAAAATAATCAAGAAAGAAGTTAGGGAGGTTAATAGGATCCTAGAAAACCTAGATTTGATAGATTTCTATGTTGGAATACACAGGAGAGCTGTTGACAGTGGTTGCTGGAGATCCAACAGAGATCTGCAGAACGGATTTTCTCTTGTGAGAGGATGATACAAGGAGACTGAGAGGCAGTCTCTTTGAGATTTCTTCTGTGGATATTTTTTTTTTTTGCTTAGGCAATCGGGGTTAAGTGACTCGCCTAGGGTTACACAGCTAGGAAGTCTTATTAGATAAATGTAATGTTCTGGTTGGTTTTCTGGAGGTCTCTGGACCAGCCTTCCTTTCAGTAGAGTAATCACCATGAGAATAGCCAGGTGTTAAAGTCTTCTTGCCTGGGGCCTGGACTAGCTTGGTCTCAGTGGAGGAAATGCAGGAGGACAGGCCAACCACCATGGTGGTGTGAGATGGACTCAATCTGTCCCACTGAGTTTGTTCCAGCTTATATGCTCTATTATAATTACATTATCATAGGTGTTAATCTTGTAGAACTATATTAAGTACTAAGTACGAGTACTGAACTAGAGAACTATTAATCACCATACTAAACTAGATAACCATTGTCTTATCAATTCCACTGACTTAATACCTTGTTAAGAATCCTTGTTTCAAGTACAGAGTTTTGTCCCATAACAGATAAACCTCTGGTTAATTTGCTTAGAAAAAAGAAAGAAAAAAAATCATTTGTATTAAAAATGAAAAGGATGAACTTACCACCAATAAAAAAGAAATTAAAGCAGCTACTTTGTTCAACTGTATGACAGCAAATTTGACAGCCTAACCAAAATGGATGAATATTTGCAAAAATATAAATTGCCAAGATTAACAGAAGAGGAAATAAATTACTTAAACAATCCTATTTTAGTAAAATAAATAGAACCATTAATGAACTTCCTAAGAAAAAAATCTCCAGGGCCAGATACTTTCACAAGTGAATTCTACAAAACATTTAAAAAACAATTAATTCCAATACTATGTAAACTATTTGGAAAAACAGGGAGTCCTGCCAAATTCCTTCTATGACAAATATGGTATTGACACCTAAATCAGGAAGAGCCAAAAAAGAGAGTGAAAATTACAGACCAATCATCATAATGATTATTGATGAAAAAATTTTAAATAAAATATTAGCAAAGAGATTACAGCAGTTTAACAGCAGAATAATACACTGTGGCCAAGTAGAATTTCTACCAGGAATGCAGGGCCAATTCAATATCAGGAAAACTATTACCATAATCGACCATATCAAGAACAAAACCAACAGAAATCATGTGACAATCTCAAAAGATGCAGAAAAAGCTTTTGACAAAATACAGTACCCAATTCTATTAAAAATGCTAAAGGGAATAGGGATAAAGGAAGTTTTCCTTAAAACAATAAGCAATATGTAACTAAAACCAATGGCAAGCATTATTTGTAAAGGAGAGAAACTGGATGCGTTCCCAATAAGATCAGGGGTGAAAAAAGGATGGCCATTATCACCACTATTATTCAGCATTGTACTAGAAATGTTGGCTTTAGTAATAAGGAAAAAAAAAAGAAATTAAAGGAAAAAATTATATGTAATTGAAAAAAATTCAAAGAAGAAATAAAAATGTATTTTTTTAAAAGAAAAAACTATATGGTCCAACCAAGAGTGTGTTGCTATTTTTTATTAACAACCAGACTTCTGAAAAACCAAAAAAAATTCTGTTTAAACTTCATTATTATCATTTTCTCTATCATTTTCTTAAGTCTAGACAATCAATAAAATAGAAATTCAAGACCTAAAAAATTGATCCTCTATTAGAAATCTGCTTAGTGCTTGCAATTTACACAATTTATACAACCAGTTTAAAGTGTGTCCAAGAGGTGTCCAAGTGTGACCCAGATCCAGCCCATGTGTCTATTATCTCCTGTAGAAGCATATCATTCCAATTAATCAGATCTTTCCTTCTCTTCTTCCCAGGTAGGCTGACTATGTCCATCGTGGGCACTTAATAAATAGTTGATAAATGCCAAAGAAACTCACTCTTGTTCCTCCAGTTCTTCATTATCATAGACATGATACCAACGGAAAGCAGGATGAGAATGAGCACACCAGCAGAACAGGTAAGGGTGGTGATAACTATGATAAAGCTGAAGAGAGACAAAGAGGAGAAATGAGCAAAGCCTCCCCATTTGGATTCAGTACTATGCCATGAAGTGACCCTGCCTACCTTCTATACTTTCCTTGCTTCAACTCCTTCATCTTCCCTTTGTTCCAATCTCCAAAGTCCATGTATTCTCAGGCTATGGATACCATATGGCCCCTCTTACATGGCTAATCTCTTAGAATTACCAGTCTTACATACTGGTTTCTTACTTACCTGGTGTTGTCATTAATTAATGGACTGATGGTAGTATTGCTATTTCCTAGAAAGAAAAAAGAAAATGTGGTAGCCTGATTGAAGTTCAAATAAGCACATGTAATCTCTAGTTCTTTCCCCAGATCTAAAGTCCTAAGATTCTTATAATCATATTAAGGGAAACATATGTTTAAAATAACTAATATTTCATTGCCAGTCACATAGGAAGCCCATCACCTAAAATGTCCTGTAAAGTTGCTAGTGTAAATATCATTACCCCATTTTCAGATGTGAAAGCTAAGACTCAGAGATATAAAATGACTTGCCTGAATTCATACAATTATTAAGAGGAAAAGCCAGGATCAGTTTCCAAGATTTCTGGTTTCAAATTCAGTGCTTTTTCATTAGGGACAGAAGAACTGAGAGGGGATAGAATCATCAATAACAAAGAGCTTCTAAAATGGAACAATTAGAAGGATGGAAGGTGCAATTAGATAGATGGATATGATTAGATAGGTGTTATTATTAGAAGATGTAGAAGGATGATTATGAATTAGGGAGCGTGTGGAAGACACACTAAAATTTCCTCTAAGAACTGCTTTGGCTGTATCCCATAAATTTTGGTATGTTGCCACATTATTGTCATTCTTCTGGATGAAATTATCAATTGTGTCTATGATTTGTTTTTTTTTTTTTATCCACTCATTCTTTAGAATTAGATTATTTAGTTTCCAACTAATTTTTTTATCTATTTTTCCTGACCCTTTATTATATGTAATTTTTATTACATGATCTGAAAAAGATGCATATACTATTTCTGTCTTTCTGCATTTGATTTTGAGGTTTTTATGCCCTAAAACATGGTCAATTTTTGTGTAAATTTCATATATTATCAAGAAAAAATGTATATTCCTTTCTGTCCCCATTCAATTTTCTCCACAGGTCTAACATACCTAACTTTTCAAACATTCTATTTACCTCTTTAACTTCTTTCTTATTTATTTTGTGGTTTGATTTATCTAGGTCTGATAGAGTGAGGTTGAGATCTCCCATTATTATAGGTTTGCTGTCTATTTCTTCTTGCAGCTGTCTTAACATTTCCTTTGGGAATTTGGATGCTATACCACTTGGTGCATACATGTTTAGTATTGATATTACTTTATTACCTATGGTGCCCTTTAGCAAGATGTAGTTTCCTTCCTTATCTCTTTTAATTAGATCTATATTTGCTTTTGCTTGATCTGAGATCAGGATCACTACCCCTGCTTTTTTTTTTTTAACTTCAGCTGAAGCATAATAGATTCTGCTTTAGGCTTTTAGCTTTACTCTGCATGTATCACTCTGCTTTAAATGGGTTTCTTGTAAAAAAATATTTTGTAGGATTCTGGCTTTTAATCCAGTCTGTTATCTGCTTCCATTTTATGGAGAATTCACTCCATTCACATTCACAGTTAAAATGACTAACTGTATTTCCCACTATCTTGTTTTCCTCAAATTATACTTTTCTCTTTATTTTTCCCCTTTTCCTTCCCTCAGTGTTTTTCTTCTGATCACCACCTCTCAATCAGCCCTCTCTTTTTACAGCCCTTCCCCCCTTTTTTATACCTTTCCCCTTCTACTTTTGTTCTTCCTTCTATTAGTCTCCCCCTTTCCTTTCACTTTTCCCCTCCTACTTCTCTATCAAACTATATATGTATGATTTCTCTCTTTGAGCCAAATCTGAAGAAATTAAGATTCACATAATGCTCATTACCCCTCTCTTCTTTCCCTCAATTGTAATAGGTCTTTTTTGCCTCTTCATGTGATGCAATTTATCCCATTTTACTTCCCCTTTCCTCTTCTTCCAGTACAATCCCCTTTCCACTCTGATTTTCTTTTCTGTATCACAATAAAGTCAAATTATAACTACATCCTCTAAATATATCCCTAACAAAGATACAGGTCTCAAGAGTTAAACTTAACATCTTTGTGGAAGGTACTCTAGTGGAAAAGGTTAGCACATATTTTGCATAAAGTAAGTGTTTAATAAATGACTTTTAATTGAATTGAAATTAATTTGTGCATGCATTATGCCATCTCATTAGGTCACAAGATCCATGAGAGGAAGTACCATATTTTAACTAGCTTTTTAAACTTGCCCTCAGCACTTAGCATGCTGTATTTCACAAAGTTGGTGCTTAATAAATGCTTGTGGCATTTATTTGAACATTTGGAAGCACATAAAGGTTTGGAATTGGCTAGACAGAAAGGAGGGTATATAGGAGATGGAGCTATTATTTGTTATTTTGATGCCAAATGAAGAAGTAGGAAATATCTGTGGGGCAAGCCTCCTGGAAACGTGCCTTAAGATCAATTTTATAATACAAGATAGCAAAATAATACAAGGAGCAATTATGATGAATTTAGCTGTGTAGAAGAGAGAATTAGTTATTATAGTGATTTCTTCACCTGCTGAATGAATGCATACGTTAAAAATTTTTTGCCCTCTAAGTTTTGGTGCCCTGAGAAAAATTCTTGATTCCTCTCCATTGTTACATCTCTGGTGGGAAATGATGCTTGCTTTTGATCAATATTGTGTAGGGAGATCAGAAGATGAAGAGTCAGAGGTGTAAGTCTGATCTCCCTCCAGTTAAGTACCAAGGCCATGACTCACTATGACAGGTTATTAACATTGCAATAGAATTTATCCTAAGACCTCTGGGCATGGATGCCACAAAAAAGCTGCTCCTAACAGCAATCTAATTTCCTTTTCTCCCCCTTTATAAAGTAGAGATGAATGATTTATCACTTGCATTCAGGAATTCTTTTCCAGTAAAGTGGAAAGGCAAGATTTCTGGTACTTGGAACTGACTTCTCAGAGACATGAGTTAGTTTAGAGGTATCAGCCATTGTGGAGTGGAATGGAGAAATTGTTGAGAAAGGAGGAAGCCATCTAAGATCAATCAGGAAATAATGACATCAGGAGATAAACACCAATATCTATTGAGCCTTTTGTTTCCTTAATAACTTTGAAATTGCTATCACTCATACTTCTTCTGGCCCTTTTCCTGCTTCCCTGCTGAGATAATTGACACAGTTACTCATATTTTTGTGAACAGAGAACAGAGGGAAAGCCAGACCAACATAATAAAAATGATAATCCTATGTAAGCTAATATACTTAATCAGTGCCAGTGATAATCATACCAATAGAACTATCAAAAGAATACTTTATAGAGCTACAAAAATGACCCTAAATGCCTTTTCTCAGCCTGAATCCTCCCCTCACTGCCTTCATCCTGTATCAGAGAGTCATACATTATAACCAAGATTTTTTTTTTGAAAAAAAAAAAGAGAAAAAAATCAGCAAAACATTAATAATTTTTAAAAATCTGTTGTCATATTGCAATAGTCTTTTAGATGGCCTTACTGCTTTCAATCATTTTCCCTTTCCAATTCATCTTCACCATAACAGCTGAAGCAATATCCCTACAACCATGTTGAAGTGATAAAATGTCTGTCACTCCCTTGGTCTAGAAGCTTTAGCCACTACTTATTGCTTCCAGAGCTAAATATAAACTTTTATCCATATTCAACATTCACAACCCTTCATGTTCTGGCTCAAGCCTATCTTTTCAGATTTCTTTTTTTCAAATTACTTCTTTGATTCAGTATTTTTGGCTTTGTATTTTTCAGTGTTGGACAGTTGTCATTTAGTTTTTAGTTATTTAGTTTTAGTCAGTTATTCTAATTCTTTGTGAGCCCATTTGAAGTTTCTTGGCAGAGATACTGGAGTGGTTTGCCATTTTCTCCTCCAATTTATTTTTACAGATGAGGAAACTAAGGCAAAAAGAGTGAAGTGATTTGTGCAGGATCACACAGCTAGTAAGTCTAACTTCAAGCCTTGTGATCTATCCACTATATTACCTAGCTTCCATGCCTTGTACAGAATAGAAGCCTAATCAATGATTGTTTCACTGAATTGAATAGCTACATGTCAGGAGAGCATCCCAGCATGAAGCTAGCAGGATAGCTACTGTGTCTGGGCATAAGATTGTCAACTCCTTAAAAGCAAGGACTGTGTTTTGAAGCTGGTTTATGCTGAGCAAATGTTTATTAGATTAAATTGGATTTAACTCAATCCAATTATTATTTCCAATGTACAGAGTTTAAGAAAAACAGTTCCTGTGCTTAAGGTGCTTACATTCCCTTAGAGAGAGAGAGAGAGCATTTATGCAGATGAACATAAGGTAATACTAAGAGGAAAAAATCACTGACAAGTGGGAGCCCAGAAGGGTGGTACCTTTAGTTCTAATGCAGGTGACTGACACCTGAGTCAAAAGGGAGATTGAGGGATTCTTAGAGGCAGAGGTAAGGAGAAGATACCTTCCATGAATAGGTCTCAGCCTTTGCAAAAGCACTGAGGTGGGAACTGGAAAGCTAAATTTAGACCATTTGGATCTAAAATACATGATTTTGTTGTTATTGTTGTTGTTTGGTTGGTTGGTTGGGTTTTTTAAGAGGTAATGCCCTGGGTTACATAGCTAATAAGTGTCTGAAACCATATTTGAACTCCGGTCCTCCTCCTTGTAGGGCTAGTGCTTTATCCAGTGGGCCACTTAGCTGCCCCTTACATGAAGTCAATAAGTCAAAAACGATTATATATTATGAATCTGGAAAACTGAAGGGATAGAGGCTCCTTCAATAGAAATAAGAAGGTTTAGAGGGGGAAAATAAGCAGTCCTGTTTTAGACAAGCTATGTTTGAGACGCCTGCGGGACATCCAAGTAGAAATGTCTAGCAAGTAAAATAAAGATAAAGAACAAGATTAAAATGATAAAAATAGATTTAGAAGTTATCTGCATTTAAAGGATAAATATTATCATGGGATCTCAAAAAGCATTGAATTCAACCCTTCACAATAGGAAATGGAGGATTATGAAGCTCACTTGGGTAGTAACCATCAAACTAGGTTAGAAAAGAAAAGAAAGAAAGAAAGAAAGAAAGAAAGAAAGAAAGAAAGAAAGAAAGAAAGAAAGAAAGAAAGAAAGAGAAAGACACATAGAAAGAAAGAAAGAGAAAGAAGAAAGAAAGAAAGAGAAAGAAAAAAGAAAGAAGAAAGAAAAAGAAAGAAAGAAAGAAAGAAAGAAAGAAAGAAAGAAAGAAAGAAAGAAAGAAAGAAAGAAAGAAAGAAAGAAAGAAAGAAAGAAAGAAAGAAAGAAAGAAAGAAAGAGAAGTTTGGCACTCAAATCTGGGTTCTCTGACTATCTGTGCTGCTAAACTGCCAAGGGTGGTCCTATGGTTTAGCCTGTCTTACCTCTACAGAGTGGGAAGTCATTCTTCAATGAAGTATTAAGGGTTTGGAAGTCCTCAGCCTTATTTTTCTGTGTGCAATTCTTTCCTCTGCCAGCTGTGGTTTTTTCCCAGAGTTCAAGGCTCCTAACACAATCATTCCCTTCTAACCTGCATGGAAGGTGCTCTGAGGTGTTGTGTAGTGGGTAGCAGACACACCATACCAAGGGATTTTCCATTGTCTTCTCTTCCATGGCTCCAGATGCTCCAGGGAGACCTGCTGGAATAGAGAGAAGTATAGACTCTCAGTATTTAAGGGAAGTCCACCCCAAGTCAGAATTAATCAAAGAATCGGCAAGTAGTTATTAAGTACCAATTATGGATAGATCTGGTCATGCCATTTAGAGATATTATGAGGAATTCTTGTACCTGAAGCAAATTCAGGTAAGACAGAGCAAAAGTAGAGGCTAGACAGCAGGGAGGGGGACAGTTTGACCTTGGATATAGTTTTGCCAACAGAACTCTGACTACTACAATATATTCCATGTCTGTAACTAATATGGAAATATTACTTGATTGACTATGTATAACTTATATCAAATTGCTTGCCATCTGAGCCAGGGAGGAGAATAGAGAAGGAGGAAGAGAATTTGGAACTCCTATTTCTAAAAAAAATTTTTTTAATTGTTTTTACATGTAATTGGAGAAAATAAAATATTATTTTTTAAAAAAATAAATTCTATGTCAGGTTTGTATGGTTTTGCCTAAAATGCATATGCTGGATATGTTCATTATTAGGACTTTTAAAACATGAATGAAAAAATGCAAAAGCATTTATCAACTGCAAATGCTATAATAAATGAATTGAAATTGCTTGTTGGAAATGTAGTCATTAGGTGGCATAGTGGATCAGCCTCATGGGATTGAAAGGAGGCTTGAAAATGAAAAGAGATAGTATATGTAGTTCTTTGCAAACCTTAAATCAATATAAAAATGCGTGCTCCCTAGGCAGCTATATGGCACAATGGATAGAGCACAAGCTCTGAAGGTCCTGAGTTCAAATCCAGCCTCAGGCATTTAATACTTCCTAGATATGTGACCTTGAGCAAGTCACTTAATCCCAATTGCCTCAGCCAAAAAAAAAAAAAAAAAAATCTTGCTCTTTATAAAGGGAAAGTTGTGATTTAAGAGGTAGCTAGTTGGACTAAGGGATAGCATATTGGACTTCAAAGACAGAACTATCTGAGTTCAAATCCTACCTCATGTATTTACTAGTTGTGTGGCCTTGGTCAAGTTATTGAATATCTGCCTCAGTTTATTCCATTTCTAAAATCAAGATATTGGACTCTAAGGTCCCTTCCAACTTTAAACCTATGGTACTAAATTCAATCCCTTCATTTTAGAGATAGAAAAAAACAAGGTTGAAAGGGGTTCAAAGGCTTACCCAGAGTCATGCAAACAAGGGGTTAGAAGAAGGATTCAAACTCAGATGTCCCTGACTCCCAAGCCTGGCTCTATGCATTGAGCCACCTGACCTCTAAGGTTATTTTTAGTTCTAAATCTGATACTATTAATTTCTTAAAGCAAAGCTTTTCTTCTCTCTTCTCCAAAAGAACACATCTCCAGGTCATTCCCCTTGGCAGTGAATGAGTTATTTATTAAGCATAAAAGAATTCTGTTAGGGGAACAGCTAGGTGGTACAGTGGGTAGAGAACCAGTCCTGAAGTCAGGAGGACCTGAGTTCAAATCTGGTCTCAGACACTTAATACTTCCTAGTCCCTAGGCAAGTCACTTAACCCCATTTGCCTTGAAAGGAAAAAAAAAATGTCTTAGGACTTGGCTTCCTACCTATGGGTTAATCTGCTCACCTATACAATCTGTTGTCCATCATTATTTTACCTTACAATCTAACCTCTTGGGAAGATCTCTCCCTATTTTTAGAATAATGGTAATGCACACTTTAGCCCAATTGAAGAACACTAATTCCTGGGATTCTACATAACAACTTTCTGCCTTCTAAATTTGAGTCTTCTGAGCCTACATCACTATCCAACCACTGTCCTACAATGTCTGGGGACAAGAAAATGGGATCATTATTAATGGGTGTCACATATCTTTTCCGTAAAAAGAGGAAATCCCATTACTGACATCCAAAGAGCTGCCAATCTCTGGAAATTGGAGGGCTACTGCTCCATCTTTGGTGTCAAAACCCTCCCCTAGCCTTTGGGGGAACTGTCACCTTTCCCCATCCTTCCACACATATACACTAGCTTCAGAGGCTGGTTCTCATAACCTAATAGAGGTTTTGGTAGACTCACCTTGAGACCTAGAAAAGTACAGAGCACTCCAGTCCTGCTTCTAGCATTTTGCTCATAGCTCTGATGACTGCCTACAAAGAATGCCTTCTTCTTTTTTTAATACTTCAATCAGAATTTAACAAACATTAAATAAAATTAGTGTTTCCATATGCTTTATAAAAAAGAAGAAGGGGCTGTACATGAATCTGTGAATTTCTTTTATGGAACATTTCTTTTAATATATATTTTTCAATACAGCTAATTCAGTTGTGTCACTTCTCAGGATGTGGCCTGTGTCTTTCCTCCCTGGGTGTGGTGTTTAGTTTATCAACAAATCACTCATTTGGAGGGCAGTTGCTGTTAATGGAAAATGTAATATGCAGAGGAGTATCTGATTAATTTCTCTTTTCCTTGGGTCACTAAATGGAAATCTAATTTATTTAATAAACAGGCCTCTAAATCAGACAGAAGAGAGAGAGTACCCAGAAAGTTGGGTCCAAAACCCTTCAGGGGTTTGGTGAGAAGGCAAACCCCTGGAAGGACCGTACAATGAGAACATCTCTGTGAGATAGTAGTATGTAGTGATACGGGCCAGCAGAAAGTCATGAGGCAAAGATAGCGGTTATATGAAGAGAAAATAAAGTCTGGATATTGATAGTTCTGATGTCATGCTTGACATTCAAGATCTTCCACAGTCTGATACCATTCTTCCTTTCCTAAGTCACAAATCTGATAATAGACACAATTTCATCAAATTGTTAAAAATAGGAGACCGAGGAAGTAGCTTCCCCCAATCAATTCAGTCCTCCATCTCCCCCAAAAGATAGATAGCCAATCTCCCCAGAGATATGGCATAGGGTCATTTCCATCTATCTTTATTTTGTGACAAATAGGTGGTTCAGGGGACAGAGTACTGAACTTGGAATTAGGATGATCTGAGCTTAATCCAACTGCAAATATTTACTAGTTATGTCAGCTACTAAGTTACTTGCTAACTAAGCAAATCCCCTAAACTCTTACCTTATCTGTAAAATGAAGATAATAATAGCACTTATCTCTCAGAATTGTAGTGAGGATCAAATGAGAGCATATTTGTAAAGTGCTTTGCAGACCTTAAAAGTGTTATACAAATCATCATTATCCTTATTTTTATTATCATTATCATCCATATTACACTAGGGCCACCTTTATTCTATAGTCCATGTACATATTACATAAAGATGGGAGTATAAGTGACTTGCCCTAGGTGACTTAAGTGATTGTGAAGGATTTGAACCCAGATTCTCTAACTGAATCCAGTTATGAGGGGGCCATCAACAAGGAGAGAGGGGATTCAGTAGGGAAGAAATAATACAAAAAAGGGGGAGTAGTTGGTGAGGTAGCCAATAAAGACTTCATTATTTTAGCAAGAGCAGCCCAGAGCTGTGGACATTGGGAATATTGGTTCCTCTATCAGTTATGAATTTCTTAACAGAAGACATGAGGATTGGGGAGAGGTTCATTCAAGCTAGCATCTGAACTCCCACTAAAATGTACATAGCATTTCTGGAACTTGAAAATAAGACTTTTGCCTGATTGGGACCTCCTTCCCTTGCAATTTTTTTCCTCTTTAAAATGGTAACCTGTGTGCTAGGAAGATAAGTGAGGAAGGTATTATCTGTCTAGAATATTTCTAAATTTATCCCCCAACCTTCAAGCAATTGCTTTAATATTTATCTTCCAGCAGAAAGCAAAATGCCATTATTCCAAGAGACCTGCAGAGGGTCACCTTTCTCCTGCTACCTTGGGGGAAGGAGAAATAGCAGCAGCAGATGGATGATTCGACTGGAAATAACCCTGATTGAGAAGTATTGCTGTCCTTTGGCTAGCTGCACATCATTGTGACCGAGACAGAAAGCAAACCATCCTGAAATGGTGTTAATGCCAAAAAAATCGCTCTGGGCACATTCCCTGGATTCGTAGACACCCAAGAGCTAGAGCTGAAGTTTGGAAGGCAGTAGCCCAACCCTCTTATTTTTTAGAAAAGGGTGTCTGGACAGACAGATGAAATAACTTGCTCAAGATCACAGGAATGGCATGTAAGTAGCAGAGCAAAGATTTGAATCTGAGATTTGGTTTGGTTTTGAATTCCAACTCTGACTTTTAATAACTTAAGGCTATCAAAGATTCCAAAAGCACCAGGACTTTTGGAACATGATGTGTCTGTAGGCATTGCCTTCCCTGGCTGAATTATAAACTTCTAGAGAGTGGGGACTATTTTCACTGTTGTTTCTGAATGCCCAATACCTCTCGCCTCCATCATTTTTGACACCATATTTCTTTCCAGGATTAGCTCTGGTGGCAGCCATGATATATTATAGCCCTGCATTCAGCTTAAAATCCACTAAAACTAAGATCATTTTCACACCAAACTCTATCTAGCAATGTCACACTTTAGCCTCGTATCGGTACAGTTGTACCCAAGTCTAGGATTTTCTATTTAATTCTACTAAATTTCTTAATTTGAATCCTGGCTCCAAAACTTACTAGCTATGTGACCCTCAGTATAGAGACACTCTGGGTGGTCATAGCACCAAGAAGTTCCAGGGATTTTGTCTTGATTTTAACACTTAAAAGCACCCGAGGGCCATCATGGGTCATTAACAGCTGCATTAGCCGAAACCTATGCCAGAGAGCACAGTGGATAGAGAGCTCAGGGCCTGGAGTCTGGAATATTTATCTTATTATGTTCAAATCTGGCCTCCGCCATTTACTAGTTCTGTGATTCTAGGCAAGTCACTTCACTCCATTTGTCTCAGTTTTCTGTCAAATGAGCAGGAGAAGGAAATGGCCAACCACTCCAGTGGTTTATCAAGAAAACCCCAAATGGGGTCGTGAAGAGTAAATCACGGAAAAAATGTCCTAGTTAGGCTAAGTGACAACCCAGATAAGTGACCTTATAAATATAAATGCTGAACTCCCTGAGTCCATATCCCTACCTCAGAAAAAGTCGGCTAAGGCTCTGAAGGGCTGGCAGATGATTCTCAGTTGAACATGTACCAATTCCTCCTCTACTCTCTCTTTTCATTAAGTTTGCTTGTTTGCCTTACCTTGGGCTAATGTTTTTAGTATTCCTCGGGCATCATTTCAAAACAGGGCAAATCATTCACCTTTTGTTCACACATATTTTTGTATACTTATACAAATATACATACTCACATATATGTATGTATGTACTGTGAATGTATATTTATAAACATGTTCTCTCTTCTAAAAGAACATAAGCTGTTTGAGGGCAGGAGTAATTTTATTTTTGTCTTTGGATCTCCAGCACCCAACATAGTAGGCATTAAATAAATGCTTGTGATTGAATAATTTGTGCCCTATTTACCTCATCTATAAAATGGAAATTTTAAGAATTAAAAAATTCTTACATTGCCCATCTTTCAGTAATATAGTGAGGAAAGCCAAAGCCACTCTATGATATTACTAGAATGTAGTCTTCCAGAGGTCAGGCAGTTATTCATCTGTAAAATAAGGATCTTTGAGGTTCCTTCCTACTCAAAATCCTACAATTCTGTGATTGTTGCACATACTCCATCACCTGGCGTGGTGCTCCTCACATAGGTTGTTAACTGATAGGATTGGATTGGTTTGAAAGAAGGAAGAAAAGGCACAGCTGGGGGGTGTAGTGGATAGAGCATCAGCACTAGAGTCAGGAGGACTTTAATTTAAATCCAGACACTTACTAGGTGCGTGGGCAAGTCACTTCACCCTGATGGCCTACACACATATACACACACAAAAGAAGAAGAGAGGACTTTTTTTTTTTTAATGGACTAGGATGGGGGAAAGGAAAAGAAAAATTTTGGAAAGAGATAACTTGTGTCTGTGCCTCAATTTTTATTTTAAGTGTCCATTCTGATTGAACGTCAAGTCTACCCTGTAAGTTGCCAGGGAAGCCTGTTCTCTGCATTAGGTTAACAATCCATCCTAACCGTGTTCTGTGGTCCCCCATTGTAATGCCAGTTCAGCTCCTGTCTCTGAAGGCCTGTGGGCTTTTTTAGAAAGGAGTGAGTAATTTGTTTTGGAGCCAGGAAATGTTATCATTTATGTTCCTAAGCTCATTTATCATCAAAACTATTTACTGACACTTTCAACTCCTCCCCAGTTATCTTTATTTGTAAATTTCCACAGAGAGAATGGATTTGAAGGCTAATAAATGCTTGGGCTTTTTCCATTTGAACTCCCATTGGAAGACTTATAAATTCAGGGGTAATTATTGCTAGTGGTTCAGCTGGATTCTTGTAAATATAGAAGGTTTTCCACCTCTGATTAAAGCAGCACAATACTAACTACCCTTATTCATTCCTCCATCTCTAGAAGGGAAGCTTGCCTCTACTTAGCTCTGACTTCTCTGCAGCTAGTGGAGAAAAAGATCTTTTTTCTCCTATTCATCAGCCTCCATCCTCAAAGATAGAAGGAGAAAAAGGATGAAGAGAAAAACTGTAGGAGAAAGGGAGGAGGGAAGGAAGGCAGGGAGGATGAGAAAAAGGAGAAGAAGGAGGAAGAAGAAGAGAAGGAAAAAGAAAAAGAAGGTTTAAAGATGATTTGCTAATTCATGTATGTCTCTGAAGGATGATAAAGAAAGAAAACACTATTTATCCTGGAATCCCATTCTAAAGAATTCATTTACCACAGGACACTTAGATTTACTCTCCAGAGATCCTGAGAGCAACTCATTTGGAAAATTAATCTTCATAGGCTTATTTGATGATACAGGGAAAGTGAACAGTAATCAGCAGACAGGAAATAAATGGTTTTGAGCAGAGCCAAGTAGAGTTGGGAGAGAGAAAGGGGGTGATTCTGTTTAGGTTAATCAGACTGGCTACTGTGAAATGCATAATGGAGCTCAACAGCCCTTGAGGTTAAATGGAGTTCTATTTATTCTGGAATTTCATCTCAAAGAAAGATAAAGGTTGTTAGTTAAAAGCCTAAGACATGAGCTTATGAAGGTGTCTCATTTTGTAAGGCTTTTAGGAAATGCTTTTCCCCAAAGAGCACTCCAAAGCCTCAAGAAAAAGCATCTGGGCTTTAGTGCTATTAGAGCAAATCCCTCAAAGATCATAGAATATGGAGTTGGAAGACGCCTGAGAGATCATTTACTAATAACAACTGACATTTACATAATGCTGTAAGGTCAGTAAATTGCTTTATATAGATGATCTCATTTGATCCTCAACAATAACCCCTCCATTGGTAAGGATGTTGGGTATTGTTCTTATTATTCTCATTTTACAGATGAGGGATACCTGAGAAAAGCTAAGTAACTTAACACAGCCAGTGAATGATTCAAGGCAGGAATGAACCCAGGTATTCCTGGTTATAGTTCCAGCACTCTGCTACGAATGAGGTAGAGGAGGATCAGGGACATTAAACGTCTTCACCACGGGCAAGAGGCAGAGGTGGAATTTAAACTGATACACATGTCCTCCATGTCTGGAATGCTCTCCCTCCTCACCTACCTGTCCCGTCCCAATCTGTGGACCTCCAATATCATGTCACCAACTGCCTTCCAGCCATCTCAGACTAGAGGCCCGGCAGACACCTCAAACTCAGCATGTCCAAAGCAGAATTTGTTATCTTTCCCCCAATCCCTCTCCCCCTCCTCTCTTCCCTATTACTGCCGAAGACAGCAGCGTCCTCCCAGTTCCTCAGGCTCAGAGCCTAGGAGCTGTCCTGGATCCCTCACTTTCCCCTTTGCAACGTGCTCCTCTGCTCCTCAGATACTGCTGCCTCTCTGGTCCAAGACCTCATCACCTCCCCTCTGCGCCAGATCAACAGCCTGCTGGAGGCTCCGCCTGCCTCTCTAGTTCGTACTGCATTCAGCCACCAGTCTTCATTCCTACCGTCTCCCTCCTCAGCAAGCTCCACTGGCTCCCAATCTCATCCAGGATCGACTACGAAATGGTCTCTCTGACCCCTCATAACATACTCGCCCCAATCCAGGTTTCCAGTCTTCTTATATCTTATTCAGTGACATCAGCCTCCTGGCCCTCTCCATCTCTCAGTTCCCAGAACTTTCTGTCTGTCGACAGGTCTGGAGTACTCTCCCTCCTCATCTCATGGCTTCGGGGTGTCCAAGTCCTCAGGGAATCCCATCTTGCACAGGAAGCTGTTCTCAACCTCCTCCAAATTCCCGGGCTTTCCCTCCTTTCATTACTTCCTACGGATTTTGCATAGCTTGTCTATACATATTTATCTTGTCTCTCCCATTAGAATGTGAAGCCTTCGAGGGCAAGAACTATCCTTTGCTCCCCTTCCTATTCCCACTGTTTACGCCGCGGCTGGCACATAGTAGGGACTTCACATGTTTCTCTCTCTTGTACAGATATATATATATAGACACACATACTACATATATGCGAGTGTGTAAGTGTATACATACATGTATGTATATATACTTACACATAAATGCGTACATACACCTACAAGATAATTTGGGGGGAAAGACAGTTGCAGTTGGGAGTGGGGAATCAGAAAAGACTTTATATAAAAGGTGGGGCTTGAGCTAAGTCTTGAAGAAAATTAGGGATTCCGAGAGGCAGAGGTCCATAAATCAATTAATATTCATTAAATACATACACATAGAACATACATACACACAGAAAGATGTATGTGCCTACACATACAAATACACATACCCACAAACATACATACATGCCTGTATTTGTTTTATACACATGTACATTTACATATACATGCAGCCACACAGGTGTGTATTTATACACATGCACATGGACACATAAATATACGTGTATAAACATAGGTACACATACCTGTATAAATGCACACAGAGGTGTGTGTATATAAGTGCACACACATATAAATATACATACCCAAAGTACATATACACACATATAAATATATGCACTAACACACATACATGCATACATATACACAGAGGTGTATGTGTATGTATATAAGTGCAAATATATAAATATACATATCCACAAGCATATATACATACATATGAAACATACACATAAACATATATTTATATGTGTACACACATATATACATAGAGATGTATGTGTGTTCATATGCAAGTATACATATATAAATATACATACCCACAAGCATACACACACACACACTATATATATATACTCATTTCACTTTGCCTTTGCATTGAGGGCTGCTTGTAGGTAGGAAGGTCTGGATCCACATCCCACTTCTGACACATATCAATTGTGGAGACTTAGGTACTTTTTGGGCAACTCTGCAAAGTAGCAGATTTTCTCACTCAAGTGCCCTATACCAACGAAAAATCACTGGTCCTTTTCTGTCCCCAGCGCCCAACATGGTGCCCGACCCCTTTCAGGTGTGTAACTGTCCATAGATCAATTGATTCCCTAAATTCATCCCACTGGGACAAGCTAGAGCAACTAAACAATGCTTCACTATAAAACTTTTCATTGCATACACTCCCTGAGGCATGGAGGAAGAGCCAAATACTCCAGCAGCTGGAATCCAGGCTTCTTAGATCTGGGAAATGTGGTAGAAATCATCTAGTTCAACTCATATAGAAGAGAAAACTGAAGTTCAAAGAAACAGGGTAATTTGGCCAAAATCATCAAGCTAAGTAGAGAGAACCAAGAACTTGACTTTCTGATTCTATAAAGATACAATGCAACTCCCTAACTGCCAATAAATATCTTAGTGACCCTAGGAAGTCAATCTCTCTTTCTGGGTCTCTATTTCTCCATCTGTACAATGGGAGGATTAGTCTAGCTATTTCCTAAGGATCCTTCCACTTCAACTTTTTATTATTCTATAAGAACTCACAACAACTCCCTAAATGCCAATGTTGTTGTTATTCAGTTATTTCAGTCATGTCCAAATCTTTGTGAGCCCACGTGGTGTTTTCTTGGCAGAGATAGTGGAGTGTCCTTCTCCAGCTCAGTTGAGGAACTGAGGCAAACAGGATCACACAGCTAGGAATATCTGAGGCCAGATTGGAACTCAGAAGGATGAGTCTCCCTAACTCCAGGCTTGGCACTCTGCCTACTTCAACACCTAGCTGCTCTCTAAATGCAAATGAATATTACTAATTAGAGGTCTGGATGGGACTGCACTAATAAATAGAGGCTAATCTGAAATTTAATTTTACCTACAAGAGCCATTTAAAATAGCTTGCTCTCTTCTAAAAAGCTTCGATTTCCCTTTCATCCACGCTTGCTTTTGCTATTTATTTTAGACAACCAGGCACTGTATTGGAGTGAGACCCAATCCAACCCCCTCAGAGATTCCACACTTTATTATTAGGGTTTCCTTTCTCTTTGCATTCAGGGTTGGGAGTGGCAGTGGAGAAAAAGTACATTATCATTCATAAAAATTAACTTTTTTAGTTAATTTAATTTTTAAAAAGATGATGCTAGCTAAACTAAGTAGGTCCTGTGGGAAGAAAAAGTGGAAAAAGAGCTTTGCCTTTGCTGACCTTACAATGAAGAGGGAAGAGACAGGACACAGAAGTCAAAAAGATAAGCAATAATGTAAGAAAGCATCACCATGCACCCCGTCTCAGAAGAAGCCCCTACACTTGAGACTCAGCTCTTTTCCCCTCAGGACCCTTAGAGTTCAGTACAGGGAGGGACCAACCCAGTCCAATTAAATGATCCCAAATCACAAATGAGTGGGACCCCAAGGAAAAAGAACCCAACTGGGGGGGGGGGGAAGGTGTTACCTGCCACCAGCATCAGAAGCAGCAGGGCCATCGGCTCCAGGAGACCAAGTCTGTTCCAGAGAAGAAGCTTCACCACAAATTGTGCTGTGATGGATTCTCCTCCATCCTCTCCATCCCCAGTGTCTTTCTCAGGCCCCTCCCTCGTGATGAGAGAACGTCTTCATTTCCTGAAGCCAGCCTCCAGCCTAGAGGGAAACATGCAAATTACTACTTAATAGGGCTTGTGGAAGAACTAGCTCCCAGCCTCAGTTTCTTCCTCTGAAAAATGAGGACTGAATGTTTTTTTTGTTTTGTTTTGTTTATTTGGTTTTTACTTCTCTTCCCACTCTCACCCTGAAAACAAATCTGGTCAAGAAGGCAGTGTCTGGGAATCATAAAGAGTCACAATTGCTTCTCTCTGTAAACTTCTTCTTCCTAATAATCTGTAGGACACTTAAGGGGCTTTGGTAACTGGACAAAAGCAGTGTCAGGAACAAAAGAGAATTCACTTTAAACAATTCGACAAACACATTTCTCATTCCTTTCTCCTTTTGTACACTAGTCACAATATTGGATGGGATGACACTTGAATAAGGCCTAGATTAGAGATTGAATCAAAGAGCTCAGCAAGTCATGTTTCTTTCTTTTAATTTTCTTTCTTTGCTTCCTTCCTTCCTTCCTTCCTTCCTTCCTTCCTTCCTTCCTTCCTTCCTTCCTTCCTTCCTTCCTTCCTTCTTTCCTTCCTTCCTTTCTTCTGTTATGCACAGTTCTCTTTTATTGTCCTGACTCAGTTTCCCTGAATTGTCCTGCCTAGGTTTCCCTAATTGTTCTGCTCAATCCTGCAAACCTTCTCTCCCTCTTAATCAGAATATTTGATAAGGATAAAATATGTTATACTCAGAATATCAGAATGCCTCTCCTCATCTCAAGCTATCAGAATATCAAATGCCATCTTATCAAGATGCCTCTCCTCATCTCTGGGGTTCCTCCCCCCATTATGTCATCCCATCTCCAGTGGTTCGTCCCATCCTATCAGAGTCCTGTTCCTGCTCTCAGCATCCTGACTCTGCCCCCGCCTCAGTATACCCTGAGTCTGAGTCTTGTGTATATAGGTCATTGAGAATGCACATTGTTGCCTGGAATTCTTGGAGATAATAGTTTCATTCAGCCCGGAGCCAAACCATGGATCCATTTGGTCCCAGTAAATCTTTAACTTTTAAATAAATTATTAAATATTCTCTAATTTCTATCTTGCCTCAGTTTCTCTGGCATTACATTTCCTTCCTTCCTTCCTCCCTCCCTCCCTCCCATCTTTCCTTCCTTCCTTTCTTCTCTTTTTTGTTTATTCATTCATTTATTTATTTAGTTTATTTATTTTTGTTGCCCTTAACAGTATTTTTTCAATTACATGCAAAGATAATTTTCAACATTCATTTTTATAACATTTTGAGCTCCAGATTCTTCTCCTTCCCTCCCCAAAATAGAAAGCTATTCAATATAGGTTGTACATGTACAATTATGTTAAACATATTTCTACATTAGTCATGTTGTGAAAGAATAATCAAAACAAAAAAGGAAAAACCATGAGAAAGGAAAAGCAAATAAAAAACAAATAATAAAAAAGTGAATATGGCATATTTCAATCTGCATTTGATTGCTGTGGTTCTTTATCTGGATGTGGATGATATTTTCCATCATGAGTCTTTTGGAATTATCTTAGATCATTTATTACTGAGAAGAGCTAAATTTATCATAACAGAGCATCACACATTGTTGCTTTTACTGAGGTCACTTTAAATAAAGCAATAAACATTACAGAGTTAAATGACAATAATCTTGGAAAGAAAATCAAATGGCGATTAAAATACAAAATATATGAATTTGTGCATATGCCAACTCCCTGTACAACCTGTATAACTGATTCTTCTATCTTCTGGTAGAACCCTTGGACTGGTTAGTTTGACCCCAAGGTATAACTGGGAATGCTTCAAGTCATAAAATAGGCTAGAATTATAGATATGGTTTTCTAGTCTAACTTTCTCATTTTATAGATGAGTAAACTGAGGTCCAGAAAAGGGATAGAGCTTGCTTTAGAGCTTGGACCACGGATTCAGCTTGATTCAAAAAATAATAATTAAGTGGTTGCTTTTGTGCAAGGCATTGTACAAGGCACCAGAGACTGGAAAACAGAACAAGTTAATGTGATGCTCTAGGATCAGGGGAATGTTCGAACCCACACTTATTGGCTATAAAGGGCCATCTGTTAAATTTGCAGCAGAAGTGATGGTCACACTTTACAAGTCAGGGTTCAATTGTTGTTGATTGTCCAGGTTTAAGAAAAAGGTGGCGACTATGCAGATAAATAAATGCAAGGTATAGTCCCCAAAGTAAATCAATCCAGTGCTCTTTAAACACACATATTGTATATGTGTGTACATATATGTAGACATAGATGATGTAGGCAACAGAGCACATATATTCACTTAAAATATACATATATGTACATGCATGCACACTCACATGTACATGTGTAAATTAATTTAGGTGCTGTTTATGCACACATATATGAAAAATTAATAAAAGTTTGGAAGGCACTTAAATTATCCACATCCAGATAAAGAACCATGGCAACCAAATGCAGATTAAAGCATACCATTTTCACTTTTTTATTATTTGTTTTTTGTTTGCTTTTTCTTTGTCATAGTTTTTTTTTTCCTTTTTTGTTTTGATTCTTCTTTCACAATATGACTAATGTAGAAATATATGTAACATAATTGTACATGTACAACCTATTTGCCCCACAAATTTGAACACTCAAATAATTCATGTAGAAAGTGAGGCTTGATTCTTTTTATACAGCAAAATAACGGTTTAGACATATAGACTTATTTTGTATTTAATTTATACTTTAACATATGTAACATGTATTGGTCATCCTGCCATCTAGGGGAGGGGTGGGGAGAAAGAGGGGAAAAATTGGAACAAAAGATTGGCAATTGTCAATGCTGTAAAATTACTCATGCATATAACTTGTAAATAAAAAGCTATTAAAAATAAAAAAAATTAAAAAAAGAAAGTGAGGCTTGAGTTGAATCTTGAAGAAACCAGGGATTCTAAGAAACAGAGGTGAGAAGGGAATGTCTTTTAGGAACACAGTAGAGCCAGTACAAAGATGTAATGGGATTGAGAGTCTGGAACAAAAAATAGGCTAGTAGATCTACAATGAGTGTGTGTGTTGTTGCTGTTGTTTTTATTGTCATTGTTGTTGGGTTGCTTCGGTCATATCCAACTCTCTATGACCTCATTTGGAGTTTTCTTGGCAAAGATACTAAAGTGGTTTGCTATTTCCTTCTCCAGCTCATTTTACAGATGAAGAAACTGAGGCAAACAGGGCAAAGTGACTTGGCCAGGGTCACACAGCTAGGAAATGTCTGAGGCCAGATTTGAACTCAGGAAGACGGTTTCCTATCTCCAGGCTCAGTACTGCATCACTTAGCTTCCCATAGTAGTGTGTGTGTGCAAGAAGACTAAAAGGTAGAAAGCAGAGTTTGCAGTCAATTTATATATATATAGTATATATAAATATATGTATATGTGTGTGTATATAAATATATATTATATAGTTTATTAAGGAGGGATGGACATGATCAGACCTGTATTTAGTCTTTGGTGGCTATGTGACAGATGGAATGGAGATGGGGGAGAAAAATTTGAGATGGGAAAAGTGATTGGGAAACTATCCCAATAGTCTCATCAGAGAGTGAGGAGGGTGGCCATGTAAGTAAAGAGATGGAGAAATAAAGGAGAGATGTGGAAATAGAAGTGACAATTGGTTATGTGAGGTGAGAGAAGGAAAACTCAAGGTTGAAAAATGGTGATGCCCTTGATAGCAAATTGGGAGTTTGAAAGGAGGGAAGTTGGAGAAAGATAACAAATTATTTTCCAGACACATTGCATTGAGATATCCAACAGGTACAAAATTCGAAATGAGCTTGAGAGAAATGAGAACTGGCTATAAAGATCTAATAGTCATCTGCATAGAGAAAATAATTGGACCTACTCCGGAGGAGGAAAACCCCTCCCTCAGTGCAGATAGCTAACTACTCTACAACCTGAAAGCCATGGTTTGTTGTTTGGGGTGCTAAAAAGTCATGTAACACATTTCCCCAAATCATAAAACTCGGATATTTCAGAGGCAGGACAAATGAAATTAGTCACATGCAAGAAAAATAATCGTAATTGTAGCTTCTCCAACACAAATATATAGGTTTTGTGACATGCTATATGTTGATTGGGTCGATATGGTTGTCTCAAGAATCAGTTAAGATAATAATAATGTTATTGTGTCATTTCGGTCATATCTGACTCTTTGTGACCCCATTTGGGATGTTCTTGGCAAAGATACTGGAGTGGTTTCCCATTTCTCCAGTTCATTGTACAGATGGGAAACGGAGATAAACAGGGTGAAGAGCACACAGCTACCTACCGTCTGAGGTTGGATTGAACTCATGTCCTCCTCATTTTAAGTTCTATACACTGAACCACCTATTTGATCCATAATAATAATAATAGCTGACATTTATATGGTGCTTAGTGTGTGCCCCATAAATAAATAATAATACAGTGTGTGCTAGGTACTGTTCTACACACTTTAGAATTAATGTCATATTTGATCCTTATTACAACCTGGGAAGTGGGTATTATTATTATTATTTCCATTTTACACTTGAGAAAACTGAAACAAACAAGGTTGCCCAAGATTACACAGTTAGTAATGGCTGAGGCTGGATTAAAACTTTAAATCTCCCTGACTTCAGGCCTGATGCTCAATCTACTGCACCACCTAGCTGCCTCAGCTTAAGATCATGTATCATAAGTACATGACAAATTTACAAGTGCTATATGTGTCAGCTATTATTACCATGAATATATATTAACATTTGACAACAAATCCTTTTTTTAACTGCACAAATTTATTCTTAGTCTTGTTCACTTTGTCCAAGCCTTATTATCTGTAAAATGAAGCTCAAACAAACTATAGCATAAAATATAATTGGGACCAATGAAGAATTTTCTGTCTATTGCAGTTAATTAGTATTTTTCATGGTTCTTCATGTTACATAAAATGTTTTCCCTTTTTGTAATTCTTCAAGAGTCCTTGCAATATTAATCACATTAATCTCTCTCTTTGCATATTCTTGCCAGCATCCCAGTTCAGTCCTATATTAAGACCTGCCTGTATTATTGCAATCACCTATTAGTTTATCTCTTTGCTTCTAATTTCTCTTTGATGCAATCGATCCCATGTGCAGCAGGGCTTTGATTCTGTCATTCCCTGATTAAAATTCCATCACAGTTTCCCATTAGTTACTAAATAAACTCTAATCTCAAGCGCTTCGCCAATGTGGCCCCCAACCAACTTGCTTCATCTTCCACTATCTCTCCAACCAAACTGGTCTATTTGCCACTTTCACACTTTTACTAAATCCATTTCCTATGTGGGATAGCCTCCCTGACTTTTGAAAACATTCTTATCATCAATAAACTTGGAAAACATTTTGACATTCAAAGGTTCTGATAAAGATCTCATTTCTAAAATATAGAGAACTGATTCAAATTGATAAGAATTCAAGCCATTCTCCAACTGATAAGTGGTCAAAGGATACGAACAGACAATTTTCAGAGCAAGAAATTGAAACCATTTCTATCATATGAAAAGATACTTTAAATCATTATTGATCAGAGAAATGCAAATTAAGACAACTCTGAGATATCACTACACACCTGTCAGATTGGCTAGAATGACAGGAAAAGACAAGGACAAATGTTGGAGAGGATGTGGGAAAACAGGGACACTGATACATTATTGGCAGAATTGTGAACTGATCCAACCATTCTGGAGAGCAGTTTGGAACTCTGCTCAAAAAGTTATCAAGCTGTGCATACCCTTTTATCCAGCAGTGTTTCTACTGGGCTTATATCCCAAAGAGATCTTAAAGGAGGGAAAGGGACCCACATATGCAAAAATGTTTGTGGCAGCCCTCTTTGTAGTGGCCAGAAACTGGAAACTGAGTGGATGCCCATCAGTTGGAGAATGGTTGAGTAAATTGTGGTATATGAATGTTATGGAATATTATTGTTCTGTAAGAAATGACCAGCAGGATGAATACAGAGAGGACTGGCGAGACTTACATGAACTGATGCTGAGTGAAATGAGCAGAACCAGAAAATCATTCATTGTACATGGCAACAACAAAATTATATGATGATCAATTCTGATGAATGTGACTCTTTCCAACAATGAGATGATTCAGACCAGTTCCAATGATCTTTTGATGAAGAAAGTCATTTGAACCCAGAGAGAGGACTGTGGGAACTGAGTGGGGTTCACAATATAACATTTTCACTCTTTTTATTGTTGTTTGTTTGCATTTTATTTTCTTTCTCATTTTTTCTGGTTTGATTTGATTTTTCTTGTGCAGCAAGATGATTGTACAAATAAGAATGCATATATTGGATTTAACATATATTTCTACCATGTTTAACATATATTGGACTATTTGCTGTCTAAGGGAGGGGATGGGGGAAGGGAGGGAAAATTGGAACACCAGGTTTTGCAAGGATTAATGTTGAAGAATTATCCATGCATATGTTTTGAAAAATAAAAATCTTTAATAAAGAAAAAAAAAAAAGAAAACGTTCCTATCATTTAAGGTTCAGCTGAAATGTCACCTCTCTAGAGTCTTCCCTTTTCACTTTAGTCCAAAATGAACTAAGACCTCTTGCAACTTATTGACACAAATACTTTTTTCTCTGAGTTTGTTTTTAGCAATTTGTATATTTCCTAGTCAGTCTGAGCCAGGAGGAACAAATTTTGGCATCTGTCCTGGCACTTACATACATATACAAACACAGACACACACAAGATATACACACACACACACACACACACACACATACAGAAGTTACTTTATACACAGAATCAAATGCACCATTCACAGGCACAGGAAGAAATAGTTAACCCCCTTTTCATCTTCCTTTTATGTCTTGCCTTTCCCCACCAGAATGTAAACTCCTTGAATCAGGAATCTTCATCTTCCTGAGTTCAAATCAGGCTTCAGTCACTTACTAGTTATGTGACTTTGGGCAAATCACTTCACCTTGCTTGCCTCAGTTTCCTCATCTGTAAAATGAGCTAGAGATGGAAATAGCACATCACTCCAGTATCTTTGCCAAGAAAACCCCAAATGCAGTCACAAAGAGTTGATCACAACTGAAACAACTGAACAATAAAATTAGTATTCCCAGCTCTGAGCCTGTAGAGAATACTTAATAAATATCTGTTGATTGCTGATTGATTGGCTGTTTACACACACACACACACACACACAAACACACACACCCTCAGCATTTGCAGAACCACAGAACAGCATAAATAGACAGACATCTTAACTGGTGGAATTGGACAGAGCTTGAAGGCATGTTGCACCTGCATGAAGTGCCCTCTGCTGTTGGATTGAAGGCAGTTTACCCTGTGAAATGAATCTTCCCAAATTCAAGGACTCCTAGGATTCTGGAGACATACCTGTTATCAGCTGCTAAAAGCCTCTACCTAATCTGATTTCCTCCATCTTGATACAGGTTTATTTGGGGAAAGTCACACCCAAGCTGACTGATCTCTTGGCAAGATAATGCAGCAGAGACATTTGATAGTACTTGTTTCAGATGCTGTGGAAAGAAAAGCTCAGTCTGCCAAACCAAAGAAAACCAAACCAGGTGGAAAAAAAAAAAAAAAACAAACATCCAATACACACATAGGGAGTCCCCAGGGCTCCCTCCCCTATAATAGCTTGAATTTCTTAAATGCTTACAAAACCCACACAACTCCTCATTAACGTATGCAGAGGCTGGTATTGTGCTTCCCATTTTATAGAAATAGTTTTCTGAAAGGTTTGCTGACTTACAGCATCCAGAGGTGACATTCAGACTCATCTCCTGAATCCTAAGCCAGTACCTTCCCCTCTGAACCACACTGCTTCTTGGAGCAGAAGCCATCTCCAACATAACAAGACATTTTCTTATTTTTTTCCAAGAATGAATTTAATTGAACACATAGAGATTGCCTAGTCCTTAGAAATGGTCTAGTCTAGAGGCATCAAACTCAAATAAAAATGGAACCACTGGAACCTGCATAAGGATTTCTATAGGCTACATATTGATTTAGCGTGCCATATATTCATATATTTCTTTTTTAAAAATACATTGGTATGTTAAAATCAGATAGAAATACATTTTGATCTGGTTTGGTCTACACGAAGGGAGATTATGGGCTGCACAATCTATACAACTATAATTCTACTACTATTCCTTATTTAGCAGACAAGGAAACTGAGGCTCAGATAGGAAAAAGTGATTGCTCAAGGCCACACTAGCTAATTAATAGCAGAATCAGTACTAGAATCTTTAATGCAAATTCAGGTTTTTTCCCTTTATACTACGGCATTGCCAGTTCAAAATGAACCTGGGTGTCATTGAATAGTAATTTTTCAGACCAAAAACAAGGTTTCTTATTGCAGAAGTTGCAACATTTTTATGCTTGGAAGGCAAAGTTACTCAACATACTGATGTAAACCTAGTATTGGAGGCTTTCACATGACATAGAGGTACAGACAGCTGAGGATATTTCTCAGCTTCCTGGCTTATTTCCCTCCTTCTAAACAATCTGGAAACTTCATTATTTTTTATCACCTTCATGTGTTGTCACCTATTCCTTTTGCAAGCATATGGTTCACAAGGCTCAAAAGATGGAGAAATTTATTGGCAATTCTGAGAAAATGGCAGAACTCACAGAAATAACACTATCTCTTTTCCAGAGACCTATATTCCCACTCATTAGATTATAAACTCCTTGAGGTCAGGAACTGTCTTTTGACTCTTTTTTATATTCCCAGTGCCTAGCACATAATAGGCACTTAATAGATATTTATTGATTGATTGATTTATCTGCATCTGGGATAGATAGTAACTTGAACCTCAGTATACATTTCTAAAGGTTCTCCTGGACTATCCCTACTCAATCTTTTTCTTGCCATGGAACTCTGATGCCTCTGTAGGAGAGTATCCTGGAGACTTTGTCCATGTAAGTCCAAGTCACATGCAAGTGAAAACATCATTCTCATAGTGTCATTGGTCTTCTTGAAGAAAGAAGAACAAACAATAGGTTCTTTACAATTTGGCATCCTGAGTGCCATCATTCTGTGCATAACTCTCCAGCAGATGGCACTACTCAACCTCCATACTGACATTACCTCTGGTCTCAGAAAGATTTGCCCAGTGGTCAGAAATATATGTTCTGCTGCATGTTCTAAGTAGTTCCTCAACAAGAAGTTATCACCACTTTACAATTCCATGTATCCCCCTCTCAGCACTATCATTGACCCCCAGGTCTAAATGATGAATCAAAACACAACTTCCATAATCTCTCCCCAAACTATTCCTTCCATCTGTGGGTCCTTCTGAGACTAATTGTGGAATTACTAATTTAAAAAAAAAATTTCAGTCATTTTTCAGTAATATTTGGCTTTTTTCATAGTTACTTTTACTAAACTGTATTTCTTTCCATCCTATTCTCCTCCTCTTCATTTTCTCTCTATCTGTGTATGTGTGTATGTATGTTTCTCTCTGTCTCTCTGTGTGTGTGTCTCTCTGTCTCTCTCTGTCTCTCTCTGTCTCTGTCTCTCTCTCTCCCCAATCTGCCTTCCTTTCTATCAACCTTTCCCCTCCTCTTATCCCTACTCCCCTCCTACTTTCCTATAGGGTGAGATAAATTTCTATACCAAATTGAGTGTGTATGTTATTCTCTCTTTGAGCCAATTCTAATGAGATAAAAGTTCACTTTATCTCTCTTCCCCCATCTTCCCCTCCAGTATAAAAGCTTTTTGACTCTTTTACGTGAGATAATTTGTCTCACGTAATTTTTTACCTCACTAAACTAAAACTTTTTAAAGGTTTACAAAGTAGGTGTATTCTTCACAATGCAAGAAGTGTGAACATGATAATCTTCATTTTGCAGGTGATAAAACTGAGGTATAGGGAAATAAAGTACTTTGCCCATGGTTATACAGTTTGGTAAAAGTTATGGCTATGTCTAGAAACCTGGGCTGTTTCTTACTCTAGTTCTACAACCAAATAATGGTTTAATACAATGGCCTAGGCTCTTCCTCCTGGGTAATGGAAGGAGAGAGAGAGAGAGAGAGAGAGAGAGAGAGAGAGAGAGAGAGAGAGAGAGAGAAGAGAGAGAGAGAGACAGAGAGACAGAGAGAGACAGAGAGACAGAGAAAGAGACAGAGACAGAGAGAGACAGAGAGAGAGAATGAGAGAGAGAGAGAGAAGGAGAGAGAGACAGAGAGAAAGAGACAGAGACAGAGAGAGACAGAGAGAGAGAGAGAGAGAGAGAGAGAGAGAGAAGCAGAGACAGAGAGAGACAGCTGGGGCTGGGAAGAGAGGGAAAGAGAGAGACAAAGTCAGAAACAGAGAGACAGAGTAATAGAGACAGAGACAGAGACCAAGGCCATGAATCCCAATTGTCAATTAATCCCATACTTTTGATTAATGAAATCCATAAGGAAAAGAGAGTCAAGAAAAAGTCCACATGGGTTAAGAATTGGGGACTTGGTATCACTAAAGCTTCTGGGACTTTCTGCTCCTTTAACCTGGGATTTTGGGGTTGCTGCTACCCCTTGTTTGGTATTAAGAGAATTCTAGCCCCCAGAATTCCTTCAATTCTGTGAGTACATGGGTTCAAATCCTGCCTTTGGTAGTTTATTGGTTGTTCTTTTTTCTAGAAGAGGACCAAAATGATACCACTATGTTAGAATCAAGTTACAATGTATCACAACAGACCAATATGAACTCAGAATTGGATACAAATAGTCCATATAAATATCTGGGTAGAATTCTCTAAAATTGCCCGTCTTGCCTTTCCTCTAAACTATTTCAATTCTGCTTTGCCGGTAGAACACAGCACCTTCTCTGATGAGCGCATGCCATACTGGGCAGTCCTGTGTTAGTGTTTTCAATGTTGCAAATCAATTCCAAAGTTCTTAAGCGAGACTGGGAAAGTATCCTTGCATCTCTTTTTCTGACCACTAAGTGAGCATTTACTCCCATGTGAGTTCTCCATAAAGTAGTCTTTTTGGCCAATGTATATTTGGCCTTGGAACAATGTGGCCAGAAATATCAGAGTTGTTTTCTCTGCAGTAGAGTTTGAGTGCTTGGCAATTTAGTTCCATAAAGAACCTCAGTATCAGGTATCTTGTCCCGCCAGGTGATCTTTAGAATCTTCCTAAAATAATTCAAATGGAAGCGATTCGGTTTCCTGGCATGGGGCTGCTCCACTATCCAGATTTCACAAGCATACAACAGTGAAGTCAGCACAAGAGCTCTGTAGAACTTCAGTCTGATAATCGGTCTAATACCTCTCCTTTAACACACTGTACTTTGGAGCCTCCCAAACACTGAGCTAGCTCTGGCAATGTGGACATCTCTGGAAGTATAAAGTAAGTGAACTTACCACAGAATTCAAAACTTCACAATTTCCTGTAATGGTACCACGAATGGATGGTGTGATGCTGGCTGGTAGAGCACTGATGTTTTCATGGTGTTGATTAGATAAAATTAGCACAAGCAGCAGAAAATTGCTCCATATTTTGTTGCATCTCAGCTTCAAAAGCTGTATTGAGTATACAATCATCTGCAAATAAAAATCATGTACCAACACTCCCTCCACATTAGTCTTGGTTTGTAAGCTTTTCAAGTTGAAGAATTTACTTACTATCAGTGCAATGGCTGACCTTGATGCCATGTTTGCTTCATTGAAAGCATTTGACAGCATGGCTGAAAGTATCATTCTAAAAAGCATGGGAGCCAGCAGACAGCCTTGTTCCACTACATTAATGACTGGGAAAGGGTGAGTTATGATCCATTATCCAGAACCTGGGCAAGCATGCCATGAAATTGATATATGGTAATGCTAAGCTTTTCCAGGCAACCAAATTTTGACATAATTTTCCATAAGCCCTAACAATGGGGTCTTGGTCAGATCTACAAATGTGCACAGACCTTTGTCTGCACCTGGCATTTCTCCTAGAGTTACCTGGCAGCAAACATCATATCGATTGTTCCTGAGTACCTTCTGAAGCCACACTGGCTCTCAGGTAGATGACCATCTTCCAAGGGAAGGAACAATAATAACTAACGAAAAGAGACCCCTCTCCCCTGTGATGGTTACAGGATAATCTATTTCCTTTATCTTTATAGAAGTGGACAATGAAGGCATCCTAAACTCCTGGAAGGTAACCTCCTCTTGTTATATAACCTGGAAAATTCAGTCAGCTTTCATATGAGCAATGTACCTTCTACCTTGTAAATCTCAACTGGAATGAATCAGTTTCAGGTGCTTTGCCACGCAAAAGGAGCCTAAAGCATTGAAAACTTCAGTTGGAACTTCAGTTAGGGAGGGATTGACTTCAACCTGAGGAACACAATTGATGGCTTCAGCACTGATTGATGACAGTCTATTACAAATACTATGGAACTGTCCAGTCCATCTCTCTAGGAATTTGTTTTTATCATATTCAATGGGGTTACATCAGTACTGAGTAATTGAGATACCACAAGACATCATAAAAGCACTTTTACTATCAGCATAAAAGTGAATTTCATCTACCTTCTTACAGAGCCAAGAATCCTGTATCTATCTAATCTTCCCTTGTATTTTACTTTTGATGGAATTAAATGCTGCCTTTTTAGAAAAGGTATTTTCCTGATACGCCCAATGGAGTTTTAGTTTTTTCATTTAGCAGCTTCTGAATTTCCCCATCATTTTCACCAAACCAATCTTGATGTTTGTGAGTGTTCTGACCCAGATGAGCAAATGCAGTGCTTTTCTCCAAATCTCTGAAAGCAACCTATGCCCTTTCTGCTCCACTGTTGTCAACTGTATGTTGGTTCAACTTTCTCTCTAATTTAGCCACAAATTGTTTCCATTCAAAAAAGCGCTCTAAGATATTGACATTAATTTTTCTGATAGTCTTTTTGCCTTGGACCGCTACTTCTGTTGAATGTGAATATCCGGCTTGGAGAGAATAAATCTGTGATCAGTTCAGCATTCTGCTCCACACAATGCCTTTGTCACTTCCCTTCCTATCTGTCTCTTCCCCTTATAATCACATAATCTATTAAATGCTGTTGTTTGGGGGCAGCTAGATGGTGCAGTGGATGGAGCACCAGCACTGAAATCAGGAAGATCTGAGTCCAAATCCTGCCTCAGGCACTTCCTAGCTGTATGATCCTGGGCAAATCTCTTAATCCCAATTGCCACATACATAAACAAACAAAACAAAACAAACAAATAAATGGAGATGCTAAATCACCCAGAATTATAAGCTTGTCTTCTTTAGGCACATCGATAATAAGGGCCTTCAGGTCTTTATAACATTTTTCTTTGACCCCATCAGGGTTCTTCATGGTGGGAGCATAGGCTGTGATGATGGTGGTGTGGTGTTTTCCTGCTAGTGGCTATGTCATTGTCATGAGCCTGTCATTCACTCCTTTTGGTAGATAAACAAGCTTGCTGACTAGATTAGTTTTGATCACAAAACCTACATCAGCTTCACTGCTCCCTCTCACTGCAGCCACTCCAGAAAAATGTGTCTCCATCTCGCTCTGACTTCAGTAAATTGGCCTTCTTTGCCAGCCTTGTTTCAGTCAGGATCGCTATTTGACCATGATCCTTGCTCAGTTCTTTTGCTACAAAAGCCATTTGTCTTTTGGCCTACTGGATTTTGTGTTGCCTATAAGTATGCACACATACCATGTGTCAATGGTGAATAGATCATCTTTGCAGAACATTTTCTACATTGCTTTGTGTTTTGACTTCAGGGTGGGATACTCACCTGCCATGGTAGTCAGGCCAGGGTTAGGTAAGCAGATAATTTTTAGGACACCTTTTCTAGCTTCTTCAAACCAGGAGGTGAGCGCTGGGATCTTTAAAGGGCTGTTCTACCCCGGAGCTGCCAAATCCATTGCAGCTTGAAGTAAGAAGATGACCCTGTGGCTTGAGCTACCTGTGAGCTGAGTCACAGCTCCCAGTGCATCCACATCTGCTGCTTCATCACTTGCTTGCCTCCACAGGATTGTGAGATAAGTAGAAATGGTAAGATGATATGAGTAACATCTTTTGATTTGTGAGTAAGCTGAACTTAAGTGAGGCAGAGTTTCATGAAGTCATTGTTCTCATTCTCTCCCTTCCCAAGTCATCACTGTCCAGTGGCAGGACAGAGTCAAGGCAACTGGTAAGGGTCTGAGATGCAGTGGATGACCTTGGTGACTTCCATGTTTAACCAAGCTGAAGCAACAATGCACAGCTCTCACTCCAGCTGCCTTCATGACTGAACAAATTGCTCTTGTGCACCCATTCCACAATTCCAACAGAAGTCTACATGCTTGAGGTAGACATTCCCTAACTCATTAACAGCATGAGACCCCTTAGTTGTCCTCACCCTGGTTTAGTCTGTCTGTCCAAAGACTAAATAATGGTTTACCAGGGTGTGGCTATTATGCCTTCTGCAGCTTCTCAGAGTCAAAGGGAGCTTTAGATCAGGTGGACATCAAAGGCGGAAAGCAACCTTGAAAAGAGCTCAGCAGCCCTCACTCCAGAAGTGCTAATGTTCCCTGAGCACTCCCACACTCCAAAAAGATTGCACTAATAACTGAAGGCATGAATAGACCCCCTGAGGAAGAGGGGCTATCACCTGAGAAGTTTTAAGGAAGGAAACTTCTGGCTTCTTAGAGGTAGAGGTGAAGGTTGTGTTCATTCAGATGGGGGAACCAAGGACATTACCGCAGAAAATGGAATAATGGAGTTCTCTATCATTGCAATCATGCCCTTCCCTTCAGCAAAGTAATAGGGCCATGATTGAAAATGGGACCGCCCTATTACATATGCCTTCTGTTTACCTTTTATCCAATTCTATTGACTTTTGGGGACCTTATCACCAGTCCCTCAAATCTGGGTTGGGTTGTCCTTGCCTGGGTGAGGCAAGTTTTAAACTGCCCCATATGAGAACAGAAAGGAGGGATTTCAAGAAGCCATTGAGAGAGTGGTAGAGTCAGATCCAGGGGAACCAGGATGAAAACTCTTCCTCTTTTACTACAACTGCTGCTTGGCTTGGGATTAGTCCAGGGAATTCTCAGGTGAGCATGTTGCTTTGGCCTTCTATTTAGGTGAGACACACAGAAGGTCCCCTAATTCTTGACTTCCCCTAGAAGGAAAGACTGGTAGGAAAATGATGGTGAGGAAATTTTCATGAAAGCCTTTTTGTCGAGAGGTCATTTTGTGGGTCATTTTATCTAGAACAGGATGCAGAATGCTGCCATGGAAAGAAAAATGGGTTTAAAGCCAAAGAACCTGATTCTGAATCCTGGTTTTACCATCATGTGACCCATATGACCTTGGACAAATTAACTTCTCTAAGCCTCAGTCTTCTTATCTGTAAAATGGGAGAGAAGGAGTCAGTTTAGATAATATCCAAGATTTCTTCCATCCTATGCCTGAAATAGCCAGTGGGTTCTCTAAAGGTCAGCTTGTCTATTCTCCAACCTCTGCAGGTTTATTCTTGAAGATAAATAAGATGATTCTTTTCTTAAGTAAGTAAAGAGGAATTAAGTTCTTGATCATTGGATGTCTTCAGGCAAAGGCTAGATGATATCATGGACAAAAAATGAAATTTCTGCTTAAGGTAGAAGTTAAATATTTGACCTCTGATGTCCTCTTTCAATTCTAAATCTTTTTATAGTATTTTGTTTTTTCTAATTACATGTAAAGACACATTTTCGCATTCTTTTTACCAATCTTGAGTTCCAAATCTTTCCCTTTCCTCCCTCCTCTTATTCATCTTTAAGAAGATCAGCAATTTGATATGGGTTATATAATGTTCAATCACGTAAAACCTATTTCCATATTAGTCATCCAACTCTGAGATTCTATGAAATTCTTCAGTGATTTATAGCTCAAAGCACCTCACCAAAAAGCTTCATAGGATTCTGATCTGAAAAGGACCTTAAAAATAATTAACCTGCAGTCTTCATCCCAGGGAGTTCTCTGTCTTCCCTAAATATAAACAAAATGGTCAGCCTTTCACTTTTGAATAATTAAATTAATCATTTTTGTAGGATATAATTTTTTCAAGGCCAGGATTGCCTTTTTTTTTTTGTCTCCCCAAAATAGTGGCTTGCGTAGAGAAGGCTCTTAATAAATGTTTGCTGAATTGAATTTAGCTTTCACAAGTCTGGTAACATTCCAGTTTTTTCCTTTTGTTAGAAGATCTCCTGAATGGCCCGAAGCAGGAACTGTTTTTTTCTTTCTTTGTATCCTTAATACCTAGAAATTTAGCTTTTAATAAGGAAGGAAGGAAGGAAAAAAGGATGGAAGGAAGGAATGAAGAAAGGAAGGAAGGAAGAGTGAAAGAAAGAGAAAGAAAGAAGGGAGAGAGGGAGGAAGGGAAAGAAGAAAGGAAGGAAAGAAAGAAGGAAGGAAGGAAGGGAGAGAAGGGGAAATGAATGAATGAATAAAGGCTCTCAAAGTATTTTACCTATACCTTAAATATAAAGTATCATTTTTATAGGAGAAGCAATTGAGGCAAAGGAAGCAAGCAGGAAGTCTCATGAGTCAAGTGAAACCAAGAATCTTCTCTGTCAAGTTCACTGTCACTTAAGCTATTCTTTAGTCTAAGTTCTTAATTTTTTTTGTATGACAAGGATACCCTTGGAAGTCTAATGAAGGTTATAGACCTTTTCTCAGAATAAGGTTTGCTATTCTATATCACTTGAAGGAAATGATAAATTTCAGTTATAGTTTGGTGAAATTAAAAACATAATTTTTCCCATCCAAGTTCATAGACTTCTGAAATCTATCCATGGAACCTTCATTGGAGTAGGGGTCTGTGAACCTCAAGTAAAGAACCCCTAGACAAGAAATTGGGTTGGTTGGAATGGGATAGGATAGAGGTTGAAGGCTGGAAGATAGACATAAGGGATAAAATACTATCAACACTTCTTACCCAAAGGGTGGTGGTGGGGTTCTTCATCTTTCAGGTTGCCCTTGAAGAGACATAAATCCCTACGGAAAATCCTGAGGGAAAGGGGACAACTTTCCCAATTCTGGGAGACGCACAAGTTGGATATGCTCCAGTTCACTGACTTCTGCTCCCAAGACCAGAGTGATAATGAGCCCCTCATCAACTATTTGGATGTAAGGAGAAGAGGTGCAGAGAATGACTGAAAGGGTCAGGGGCTGGATGGCAGTCGACACTGTTAATTTCAGGACCTGACTTCCAGATACTTTTGATCCTAGATCCATCCAGATGAGTAATCCCAAATTCCCGCATAATTGCTCCCTTTTCTGCTCTGTCCTGGCTAAGCAGATCTTTGTCTGACTGAGTTCTATTTATAACTTAGAAAAAGGGTTTCTCAGGAAAGGGTGGGTGAGTTTGAATTCCAGTAGAGAGAAGGGGCGAGGGGTGGAGGAAAGGAACCAGTATATATAGAAGTGTATATAGTGTATATAGAAACATCCCCAAACACAAACCCCTAAATTCCAGTCCTAAATTCTAGTTCTGATCTCACTGGCTTAGAAATCTGGGCAAGTCACCTCATCTTTCAAAGCCTTCATTTCCTCATCTGTCAAATGGGAATAATAATGCTTGCCTTGTCTAACTCATAGAAGTGTTGTGAGGATCAAATGGGATAATGTACTTGTAAGCTTTCTGGAAACTGTTACACAAATGAAAGGCATTATTATTTGGTTTCTTAGAGGCCTTTTTTTCTGCCTTTTTGAGACTATGCACATTTTTTCTAAGATTTGCAGAATAGTTGTGGCCCTGACTTTATAAAGTCTGATACAGGCTGACAGCCTACTTCATTTCAGGAATCACTTTCATGAATATGTAACATTAGGTGACATCATTGCTAGGGACCTTAGCTTCCTAGGAACAGTGTCACAAATATTCTAATGAATGAACAATCAAGTACTTTTAGGTCAGGGTTCCATGATGATCTGATGGACTCCATTTATAATTATTTTAATGATATTATTGAAAAATGACTTCGGTTGAAATAAACTATTTTTTAGAAGTTAGGAATAATACTTGTTTTTCAATATGGCCTGACTCCTCCCTTTATTTAGCCTTCATTTCATTGGGAAACAAAAAAAAACAAAAAAAAAACAACAACTACTCTCTCTTTTCTCATACTTTCCCCATTTTCTCAGATGGAATACTATGGCGTCATCTCCATTGGTTCACCACCTCAGAATTTCACTGTCATCTTTGACACGGGTTCCTCCAATCTCTGGGTTCCTTCGGTGTATTGTGTCAGCCCAGCTTGCAGTAAGTGGATCTGGGAAGAGGGAAGGATACGGGAAGGAATCTAGGATCTTTGGGTATGAGTGATTACAAAAGTTCACTGGGGAAATTCACAGAACAAGAAGCTTCAGTCTCCAAAAATAATCTCCCCCTCCCATTCTAATTATCCCACCCATTCCACAATCTCTCTTTCTGCCAGGATCACCCACAGATAATGGCAGGGCAGGGGGCTCTGGACATTGGCCACACTTGGGCTAAAGTCTTTGATCCTGATGGGAATCACTGAGGAAAAACTCAACAGCCCCAAATGGAAACCTTTGAACCTCTAAAGGAAGAATGGGAGGATTGAATGAGAAATGAATATTTCTGGGTAGGCAGGCAGAAGTATTCAACAAAGCTGAGCTTGATGATCAGTTTCAGCCAGAGACTCTACTCATCTAGGGTCCTGGGAAAGAGAACTTCTTCATAAGAAATGTCCTTTTTAGTTTTATTATGACTGTCACTATTATTACTAAGAAAAAAAAAGCAGAATTGAACCAAATTAATTTCTCAGAACCTTTATTCAGGAAGAAGGTCAGCCTCATTTAAATATTATGTCTAGACCACTAAATTCCCATAGACAGGAAGGTACGATGAAAGGAGCCCTGTTAAAGGGCTAGAGACGTTAAAGGACCGGTTTGGATCCAAGTTGTACAACTTTACCAACTGAGGTGTTCTGGTGTCTGGCACATTCTAGGGACTTAATGAATGTTTGCTGAATTAAAAAAACTGAGTTAGCCTGGTGCCTGGCACACTGTAGGTACTTAATGAATATTTGTTGAATGGGAGGGAAAAGGCTGAGTTAGTCTGATATTTGGCACATTGTAGGTACTTAATGAATGCTTGTTAAATTTGAAAAAAAAAAAAAGGTCATTTAATATGGTCATATTGAGTTATCTAATATATAAAAAATGGGAGTGCTGGTAGTACTACTTACCCCCTAGGGCAAGTATGAAGAAAGCACTGTGTACAAAGTTTTTTGTTTTTTAACCAAAACTATGAAAACAACAGTATAAAAAGATAACCAAGGCAGCTAAGTGGCATAGTAGATAGTGAGCACTGAAACTGGAATCAGAACAATCAGAAAAAAATTCAATTTCCAACACTTATTAGCTATGTGATCCTGACTTTGTTTGCCTCGGTTTCCTCAAAGGTAAAAGGGGGATGATGATACAGTATTTATCTCCCAGGGTTGTCAAGGATGAGGTGAGATTATATTTGTAAAGTACTTAACATGGTAACTGGCACACAGTAGGCACTTGACAAAAGTTTGGTCATTTACAGGTGGGGATTTCCCTTTAACAAGGTAGATTGGTAACTATCAACCTTACAAATGTTAAGTGCTATACAAATGTGGGTTACTATTATCAGAGGCAACAACAGTGATGAGTGCAGATCTTCTCCTTTGTTTAGAATTGTCTGACTGTAGCCTGAGAATTAAGATGAAATTCTGCATGACCAAGAATGACTGTGGAATTTCCTCCTCTAGGGAATATTTCACACTCAAGGAGGCCCCTGCCTGACTGGGATGGAGTACATTCATTTGTTTACGTTAAATTAATGTTGCTTGCCAGTGTGGTACAATACAGGAAATGTAAAACAAGAAATTAGGAGACCTGGATTCAAGTCTTGACTTGATCCCTAATTTGCTATAAGACCTTTCTCTCTGGCTCTAGTTTCCTCATCTTTATAATGGGAATAATGAGAGCGCCTACCTTTCAAGTTGTAAAATTAAATAAAAATAATATTTACAAAGTATTCTTTAAACCTTAAAGCACTAGATGTTGTAATTATTAGTTGTCATTCAAGTCTAGAGTTTCATATGTTTTGTTGGCATTGGTTCATCCCATTAGTTCAAGTTAATGAGGGGATATGTCATATGGAGTCAGGAGGAGGAGGAAGATGACAAAAACAAGGATAGAAGTATTGGTAAAGAACCCATTTATCTGGCAATTTTAGAAACAGGAAGAGTCCAAATCAGCCTATACATGTGTAGCAACGTCTCATACTAATGGTATCACTTTTGTAAACCTCTGACTCAACAACAGCTTTCCGCAATGTGGCCACAAACCCATGAGCTACTATATGGCTAGTGACTCACGTATTGGACAATCATAGACAATGTGATTTACTGAGGGAGGGAACAGAGGAGATGACCTGGGACTCCACACCTAAATTCTTGGGAAGGAGAATTAGAAGGGACATTGGAGGTCTTCTGAGGCTCTTTCTTGGTCACCCATTTTATAGATAAGGAAACTGAGAGCCAGAGATCCAAAGTCACAAAAGTAGCCAAGTAGCAGAGTTATATTCTAATCCTGGTTCTCTGAGTCCAAATCCAGAACTCTTTTAACTATGCCCCAGCTGCCTTACCATTCTGAAGATTTAAAGAATGCGGATGCCACAAGCTCCCTGTGATATGGGATACCAGTAGAATGTGAGCTCCTCCAAAGAAGGAGCTGAGTTTGTTTTTTTCTTTAAATTCTCAGCACCCAAAACATAAGAAGCATTCAATAAATGCTTATTGGATTAGATTGGATTCAATTGGATTAACCAACAGGATATCTTTGAAGAATGACTAGCAGGTAATGGGGGCATCTGATTCTTGACATATTTTCACATTGCAGAGAAACACAATCGCTTCTATCCATCTCAATCCAGCACTTATGTGGAGAATGGGAACTCTTTCTCCATCCAATATGGCACAGGAAGCTTGTCCGGAATCATTGGAATGGACCAAGTTTCTGTAAGACAAAATTTGCATCACTGTTTTCTCCTTTCTCAAAGATATTATTTCTCTCAATCTAATAAAGCCTTGATAGCTTGCTAGGCTTGATAAACACTATGTTCTTTCCATTCCTGGTCCTATCTGTGAATTCCTACCTAATTTCTTCTCGTAGTTGGTAAGCTATCTCCAGAGCTGATTGAGGGGGAGGGAGAAGAAAGAAAAGAAATGCCCACATAACAATGACTATTACAGCATTTTAATTTACCTGATTCATATTCCTTTAAGTAGTTCAACCTCAAAAATCCCTCAACTTTCACTTGAAGTTTATGGAAGAGTAGCTAAAATCATTATGTAAATTTAGCACAGGATAAAACAGAGAAGGGAAAGAAATTGCCTCAGAACATTCAGCAAAGCAGATGGCAACCAAAATTAGAACCCAGGAACTTTGATTTCATACAATCTCTTTCTTGGGGATTTTTTGTTCATGCCAGGTAGAAGGAATTACAGTAGCCAACCAGCAGTTTGGAGAGAGTGTCAGCGAGCCAGGAAGCACTTTTGTGAATGCAGAGTTTGATGGCATCCTGGGGCTGGCATATCCCTCGTTGGCTGTGGGAGGAGTCACTCCAGTGTTCGACAATATGATAGCCCAAAATCTGGTGGATATGCCTATATTTTCTGTCTACATGACCAGGTAATAATTGCAGTTCATATTTCTATATTAATTCATGGTTTCCAAAGTATACAACATTTAAGGTCTGTTTATTTAATTCCTACAATACCTCTGTGAAGTGATAAAGGAAGAATTTTCATGTCTATTTTACAGGTGAGGAAATTCAGGCTCAGAGATGATATAATTTACCCAAAGGCATAAGGTAATAGGTGTCAGAAGAGAGACTTGAACCCAGATCCTCTGCCTCCAAAATTAGTATTCTTTTCATCATACTACTTTTGTTTCCCCTATCAACATATTGGCCCCTCTACTGTCAAATACATTAAGTATATTTGCATTGAATGGGTGATATAGGTTGTTTCCAAACATATATTCACTTAAGTTATCCAAGATGGCAGCCTACCCTTAACAAATGGTTTTTGTTTAGCAAATGGATGAATGAATGAGAATGAAGTACCATTCTATTTTCTGAGGTCAACAAAAGAGATTCTATAACCTTCCTCATTGAGCCCCTCCCAGTCAGGAAGTTCTTTCTTACAACTAACCTGATTCTATCCTACTTTAGGGTAAACACATTCTTTTTTTGTTACATCCCAGTGATGATAAAATATATGTTCATATGGATGATAAATCTGCTATGCCCCATATGCATTGGCTCAGGCTTTGCTGGTCTTGATCAAGGTCTGCTCTGGGCTAAATTAATGGGCTGCTTCTTCTCCACAAGATCCTATTCAAATGCCATTTCCCACAAAAGATTTTTTCTGATTTCCCCCATCCACCCATTTATTAGTTTCCCTCTCAACCTTCCAGAAAATTATTTTTATTTCATATTTTACATATTTTCTGCGTTGTCTAGATTTTGTTTTTCCTTAGTAGAGTGTGAGTTCTTTGAAAACAGGAAATATTTCATTTTTTTGTCTTGGAACCTTTAGTGGATAGAGAGCTCTGGGCTTTGAGTAAGGGAGGACCTAATTTAAAATAAAACTTCAGGTACTTACTAGCGTACCTAGTTCCTAGAGAAGTCATTTTTTCCATTTTTTCATTCTATTTGTTATGTTGTTTAATTTTTTTTTTCTGATTATACATGTACACTCATTTTTATATACATTTCTTTATGAATCATGTTGGGAGAGAAAAATCAGAAGAAAAGGGAAAAATCATGAGAGAGAAAAAGAAATAGAAGAAAAAGAGAAAAAAAATGAACATAGCATGTGTTGATTTACATTCAGTCTCCACACTTCTCTCTCTGGCTGCAGATGGAATTTACTATCCAAAGTTAATGAGGATAATAATGGCACCCAATTCACAGAATTGTCATGAATTTGAGATGATATTTGCAAGGTATTTAAAACAGTACCTGGTATAAAATAGGTAATCACTGAGTGTTTGTTTGTATCCATCCATCCAGTGCCTACCAGAGTTCCTGGCACATGGTAGATGTTTAATAAAATGTGTATTCAAAAGAATGGAATAGACTGCCTCATGAAGTAGAGAGTTTTACATCATTGAAGATATTCAAGCAGAGTTTATTGAGAAGACCATTTTAGAAGGAATTTCTGCATCAGGGATTAGACTAGAAAATCTGGAAGATGCTTCCAGAACTAGGATTCTATGATTCTATGTAGGTATTTAGCAGTTAGATAGCATAGTGGATAGAGCATTGGGCTTGAAATCAGGAAGACTCATCTTTATGAATTCAAATCTAGACTCAGACACTTCTAGCTGTGTAAACCTGGACAAGTCACTTAATCCTAATTTGCCTCAGTTTCCCTATCAGTAGTATGAGCTGGAGAACAAAATAGCAAATCGCTCCAGTATCTTTGCCAAGAAAACTCCCAAAGGAGGGCATAAACCATAAGACATTAACTGAATAATAACAACATGTAGATGCTTCCTCTGTCCATTGGGAAGGCAGGTATCTGGTGCCAAAACCTGTGCATATTCTTCCTTAGACCATGAATCTCCCCCTGCTTCTCCAGTCCCTGGGAAGAAGAAATTTACATTTGTGTTTTCACCCATAAACTCATTCTGTTCCACATAGATCCTGTTCAACCAGGATGTTTTTAACTTCTATTCCTGAGGCTCAGGAGATTATCTGACTCATAGAGTGGAAACTCATCAAAGCACAGACTTTCAGGGATCAAGAGATGACTCCCAGGTCATGTAACCCAACCCACAGATCAAGGATTCATTCTATAACAGCCCAACAGGTGGTCAACCAGCCTCTACTACAGACCCCTATTGAGGGGCACCTTCCTCTCTTCTGAGATAAAGCATTTCATTAGGTGGGGCAGCTACAATTGTTGTCAACTCTTCCCTTATATCAAGCTTCAACTTGCCTCTTTGCAACTATTTAGAACATGTCTATTCCTTTAGACCCTTGGAGACCAACCTCCACCTAAGACTTTCTCTCCTTTAGGCTAAACATGCTTAATTTCTTAAATTGATACTTCTATTGCACAGGCTCCAGGCTATTCACTAGCCTCTTTCTCCTTGTCCTCCTCCTCTTCTTCCTCATCCTCCTTCTCCTCTTCTTCCTCATCCTCCTCCTCTTCCTCTTCTTCCTCCTCCTCCTCTTCCTCTTCCTCCTCTTCTTCCTCTTCCTCCTCCTCAGAATGCCTTTTAGCTTGTCTAAATGTCTCTAAAATGGGATACCAAGAATTGAGAGCAATAGTACAAATGTGATTTAGTCAGAGCAAAGTGGGACCATGGCTTTCCAGAAATGGTTAGAAGCAGCAACTTGGATCCAGAAGAAAGATCTGAGTTCAAATGTGACCTCAGATTACTTCCTAGCTGTGTGATCCTGGGCAGTCATTTAACCTCTGCCTGCCTCATTTTCCTCATCTATAAAATGGGAATAATAATAGCACCTAGCTCCTAGAGTTTTTATGAGAGTAAAATGAGTTAATATTTATAAAGTAAGGAGATAGTGAGCTGACTCAGTGGATAGAGCACTAATCTTAGAGTCTAGACTTGCTTCTCTAGTCCTTGGGAAGAAGAAATTCATATCTGTGTTTTTATCCATAAACTCATTCTGTTCAGAGTTCAAATCCAGGCCCAGATACTTAACACTTATTACCTGTGCAATCCTAAATTACTTAACCCCAAATACCTCATCGAAAAAAATATTTATGAAATACTTGCAATACATAAATACTAGCTACATTACTATAATTTGTATACCATGCCTTAGGCAATGATTCAGTGTCAGAGACTTGGTACCTAAAGCAAAAAATCAGAGAATACAAGATTAAAATATCATGACAGAGAAGAAAAAATCCCAAGGATCTAGACTCAGAAAACCTGATTTTAGTCTTGACTCTGCTACTAAATAGCCATTAGATATGGGGGGAAAATGCCCTTTGTGATGTTTTCACTGAACCCTTAGAACAATGGCCTTATAATTCAGAACTTGTGAAGCTGATCTTTTCTAGGGAGGGGAGGAACATGAGGCGGTGACTTTGTTGTTGGTAGTGGTTGGTATTTTGGAAGTTAGCAATGGCTTTGTGAAAAGACTTCTAGAGTTGAATCAGAGGACATAGATTCAAATCCCAGCTCTGCTACTTAGCTCTGTGTGGGCCTGACCACTTCACTTAACCTCTCTGAACTTCTCTTTCCCTATCCTAAAACAAAAGAGGTAAGGTCAGTTTAGTGAATGGAGTGTGGTTTTGGAGTCAGGACCTCAGACACTTAACTAGCTGTGTGAACTTGAGCAAGTCACTTAACCTTGATTGCTTCTTTAAAAAATGGGGGAAAAAGATAAAATAAAGGAGGTCAACTTTTAAGTTTTCTTCCAGCTTTAAATCAACAATCATAAATTATTTCACCCATTCATGCTTCAGTTTTTTCACCTGTACAACAAGAAGAAAACCTCTTTTTATTGTAAGGAACGAATAAGGTAAGATATTCCACTTGGGGCATCCACAAGAAAATGACATAGGCAGCAAGACAGATCCGTTTGGGGAGGATTCTTGAGGTCTTCCCTCACTGGCTGTCTGACTTTCTCTCCCAACAGGAATCCAGATAGCCCCACTGGAAGTGAGCTGGTTTTTGGAGGTTATGATCATGCTCATTTCACCGGAAGCCTGAACTGGGTCCCCGTCACCAAACAGGGCTACTGGCAGATAGCACTGGACAAGTGAGTGTTTTCCCTGGAGTAGCACTGACCGACTTAGCTGGGCCACAGCAATGATTATATAGGAGGTACAGATTAAAAACATACTTTTAAAAAGAAGGGACAGCTAGATGGCTCAATAGAGAGAGTACCAGTTCTGGAATCAGGAGGGCCTGAGTTCCAATCCAGCTTCAGACACTTACACTTAATAGCTATGTGATCCTGAGCAAGTCACTTAACCCCAATTACCTCTCAAAAAAAAAAAAAAACAACATCAGAAGGCAATGTAACAGAATGGAAAGTGTACTGACTACGGAGTCTAGGATCTAAGTTCAAATACCAATTCTGTCTTAATTCACTTTCCTCATCTGTGAAGTAAAAAAGTTGGACTGGATGACATCTTCCAGTCCTAGATTTGAGATTCTGTGTTGTGTCTGAATCGTAGTTATTGTCCTTATTAACACGTTGTATGTTATCATAGTAGATGCATGTTCAAGAATAGGATGCAAAAATTGGTAGCATATCACACACACCTCTGAATTCACGAGTATGAGTATTCTCTTCATCAATGTAGATTGCAATCTTTCCAAATAAACAGTATTTAGGAGTCACTGTAGGCAAAAAGGAAAAAAAAAGGATATCACCTTCCAACCAACCTGATAATGAACTTTTCTGTTCTGAGCTACACTGATCCTTAGAATGATGGGAGATGTTAAAACCCATCATTCAGCCCTTGCCTGGTCTGCCACCACTTACATTCTACTTGTATCATCTTTCAGAATCCAAAGTGAACTCGATAACATAATGAAGCATCAAGGGAGAACTTTGAAGGAGGAAATAAAGTCTTTCCTAGAATCCTTAGCATTTAGAAAGATTTAATAAACAACATACTAGTAAAGAAAGTTGTTTTTTTCAGCATCTCCTTTGAGATGTGTTGAAAAGTCTACTACTCTGACTTTCTTTCTTCTTCCTTTCCTTCCTCCTTTCCTTTTTTCCTTCTTTTCTTCCCTTCCTTCTTTTCCCCTTCTTACTTCTTTTCCCTTCCTTTTTCCTTTCTTTCTCTTTTCCTTTTTTTTCTTCTTTCTTTTTCTTCCTTTCTTCTTCCCTCCCTCCTCTGTCTGTCTGTCCGTCCATCTGTCTGTCTGTCTGTCTCTCTCTCTCTCTCTCTCTGTCTCTTTTTCTCTCTCCTCTTTCTTTCTTTGGTTGTTAGGACAATAGGGAACAGATTCACTGTCCTAAGGGCCATATCTCCAAACTCTATTTCACAGCCCTCTGTTCCACGGTCTTTTGCCCTTCCTAAATCTTTACTTTACCCCCAGCATTCAGGTGGGAGGCACAATCATGTTCTGTGCAGAGGGCTGCCAAGCCATAGTGGACACAGGGACATCCCTCATCACGGGACCATCTGACAAGATCAAGCAGTTGCAGAACGCCATTGGGGCTGTGCCAACAGATGGAGAAGTGAGTGCCCGCTTGGGACAGAAGGAGTGGGTAGAAAGGGAATGGGGATTTTCCTTATATGGTATATTGTGGCCATTGAACAGAAAGAGAAATGTCAGCATTTCCCCTCATGTCATTTCCTAGTATGCCATGGAATGTAACAACCTAAATGTCATGCCAGACGTCACCTTCACCATCAATGGAATTCCCTACACCCTTCCCCCTAAAGCCTACACATTGACGGTAGGTGTTTTTTCCCTGTTTCACCAACACTGGTTTTTCTTCATGGTTCTCCTATTTCCTCCTTCTTAGACAGCTGCTATACTCATGTAATCTGGGCTGCACATAAATCTCAGAAGCCCCTCTCCAGCTTTCTACTCTGACTTTCCACAACCCTCTGGCCCTCTGTTTATTTGGAACAAAGAAGCTAGAATTCAATGATCTCTAAAATTCCTTCTAGCTATTCCCAAACATAATTCTAAGTCTGACCCACTGTGTGATTTTATGTGTGTCCCATTTTCATAAGTCCCAATGTGTGGGGCGGGAAAGGCAAGGATTAACATTCCTAAACCTAAATAAGGGCTTTCAGCCTCTGGTACCACCATTAACCACAAAAGGCAAACTCTGAGGAAGTTAAGACTTCCTGCTTCCTCTTCTTCATTTCTGGCACTCTTCAACTTTAGGACTTTGTGGATGGAATGGAGTTCTGTACCAGTGGTTTCCAGGGCCTTGACATCCATCCCCCAGCTGGGCCACTCTGGATTCTTGGAGATGTGTTCATTGGTCAGTTTTACTCTGTCTTTGACCGTGGTAACAACCTTGTGGGACTGGCCCCAGCTGTCCCCTAAAGCAAGGCTTCCTGTTCCCTGAGATACTTTGTACAGATCCTGTGAGATTGCCACATGCAAGATCTCTTTTGAATCCCATCTGATCCTTTTCTCCCTCCTTCAAAAAGAGTTCCAGCTATTTAATTTTGGAAAGAGCAGAGTGGGCATGGGAAAACTCTAATTATCTCCTAGAATTAAATTGTATATTTGTTTTTTTTTTCTAAATGAATAAACTTAAAGGATACAAAATCATTATGTGTTGGGAGTTTTTATATATAGAAGCATAGACTTTTCAAATTAGAAAAAATTTTATGTTATCCAATACAACCCCAATGTAAAAATTTACCCTATACCATCCCTGACAAAGTCGAAAACTGATAGTGGGACCACTGTCAATCAGTCAAATGAATGATCTCCCATTTAGAAAATGTATGGCATTGCTTCTGAAGTAAAGTCAGTATGCTAAGAGCTGAGCTTACAAAGAAAGGCAAAAATATTGTGTCCTTGACCTCAAGGAACTTACATTCTAATGGGGGAGAAACGTGCAAGCAACTATGTACATACTAGACATAAACAATATAATTTGGAGGCAATTCTCAGAGGGAATGTGGGGGATGTGGAAAATCCTTTTACAGAAGATGGAATTTCAGCAATGAATTGAAGAAAGACAGGAGGTAGAGGTAAGGAGTGAGAACATTTCAGACATGAAGTACTCCATGCCTCAGTGGAAAGGCAGAGATTTAGAATGTCCTATTCAAGGAATAGCAAAAAACCTGTATCAGTTGGATGGGAATGCAACTTCTAGGAGAAATATAGCAGTAATCCTGAGGCCCCCAAACCTTAGGAGTGCTATTGTTCCAATGATCTTTTTGTCAGTGATGCTAAAGTCTCCGTCCTAGAAACTTTACTGACTGCCAGATAACAATCTGTTGGTCAGTAATAACAAGGTTTCTGAGACAAATGGTAAAGTGCATACCAGACTACTCCTCTGTTCTACCACTGGACCATACAATTAGCATATTAGTGACATGAAGAGCCAGATCTCTCTGTCTTTTCCTATATATTTGTCTTCTTGCATCGAGTTCTTTGCTAAATTGTTTTGAAACTTGACCTTGTTCAATTGACATTACAATTACAATAAACTTTGCCCCCTGACTTGAAGATGGGTTCAAGCCTTCAAATTCTTTTGAGACACCTCGCAACACCGGTTTATGACCCCAACTTTTTGGGGTTTCCTTTTGAACTTCAACAAGATTATAAAATACAAAAAGTATGGAACCTTGTAATATGGTTTCATCTAAATTTTCACCTAAATTCACTTATTCATGGAGCCAGTAAATGACGACAAGTGGGCAGAAAGCCTGCATCAGACTTTACAAAATCTTGAGGAACACTAATGCTACAAAGATTTTTTTTTTTTTACAAAGTTTCAGAGGGTACAATCAATCAATGAGGGATGTGCCAGGTATGATACTGTTCACTCCCATAAGAAGACCTGTCACATTTTTGTACAACTTTTGACTGTTAAAAAGTTCTTCCTTCTATCAAACCAAAATCTGACTCCCTTTATCTACAGCCTAGAGAGGGTGCCCACAAGTAAGTTGCATAGAAGTAATTTTAGCTTTCTGTCATAAGACAGCCTACCCCTTGACTATTTGGAAATCATTACCCTATCTCCTCCTCTTCCTCCTCTATGACTAAGTCTATTTTCTTTTTTTGATTGTTAGCTAAACTAGTAAACCAGTAAACTAGTTTCTGACAAAGCATTTAATACAATATCTCTTATTATTCTTGAAGAAGAAATGGAGGTAATGTCCTAGAATAAATTAAAAGATAATATATGGATTTAGAGCTATCTAAATGATTGTATTCAAAGAATAGTTCAATGATCAATGATAAATGGCAAGAAGGTGCTGTGGGAGTGCCCCAGGAGTTGGTGATTAACACTGTATGGTTTCATATTTTTATCATTGTTTCTATCATATTTTCCCTCAGCATCAGTTCATATAAATTTTTTTAGGCCTTTCTATAATCAACTTGTTCATCATTTTTTATAGAACAATGATATTCTATTACCTTCACCTACCACAACTTTTCCTTTCCTTTATGATTTCCTTGGGATACAGACCCAGTAATGGCACTCCTGGGTCACGGGGCATGCACAGTTTTGTAGCCCTTTGGCTATAGTTCCAGATTGCTCTCCAGAATGGTTGGATCACTTCCCAATTCCACCAACAATGCATAGTGTCATATGGAGATCATTTGAAAAAAATAAGGATGGTCCCCTGGAAAAGAGGAGACACAGAGGGAACCAGACAGTCCTGTCTGTATATGACCATCATGGGGAAAATGAATTTTAGATTTGTTTTTATTGGCCTCATAAAGCAGAACTATGGTTAGGAGCTATTGAAAAGATTAGACTTGATTTTTAAGAAAAATCTTCTTGACATTAGTACTGTCCCCAAAGTGGCTGCTTAAGAAGTAATGAGTTTTCCTTGTCTGGGGATTTGCAAGCTCAGATTAGACCACTTGCCATGCAGATGATAGAGAGGATTCTTCTTCAGGGGTAAGTTGGGTGTAACGGCCCTGGGGTCTTTTTTGACTCTGTGACTTAGCCAGCCCATGGAATCTCATCTCAGTATTTCTTGTCATGGATATATTAAGTTCAGGAAACATATATACACTATGGACCAATCTGCCTCCACACCCTCTTTTCAAAAGAATAAGAAAGTAGTCTGAAGGGAAATGTTGGAAACAAATCACCAAAGAATCCCAGACAGCTTCCTCTGACCAGCTGTTATATCTAAATATTTCTTTGCTAATGGCATCTTTATCTGGAAATGCTGCTAGAATAAGGCACCATGGGAAGTCATGCAAAAGTTTGTCTTGCCATGGGGCTCAAAGGCTCCAGATTAATGAATCCTTAATGCTTCCTTATGTAAATAGGTGTGACTGACTGAGACCAAGGGAATTTTGCTGGTTCATGGTCCAGAAGTACCAGATATATTGGAAAGAGCACTAGATTTGTATCAGGAGACCAGGGCTGCTCAAATATTCATAAGCTGTGTAAACTGGGGTAAATGACAACCTCTAAACTTGATTCATAAAACAGAGGTCATAAAAATTGGACCAACTACCTTAGAGGAGTGAGGGAATACGAAAAATATTTTGCAGCTTTAAAGGACTATGTAATTGTGTTGCTATCCTATTTCCACTATGGTGTTTTTTAAATTTCCCTCTTAAGCTATTGGAATCTAGAACCAAATGCTAGACTGTTCAGTGCTTGGCACATAGTGAGTATTTAATAAACCCTAATTGACTGACTGGCTAGACTACAAGCTCTCACATGAACATTCTATCCTTGTTAGGTTGACAAGACAAGATTATTTCCACTAAACTTTTTTCTATTAGATTAGACTTATTTTTTTCTGTTTTGTCATGGAATCTAAAAATTAAAAGAGACTACAAAGGTTAAGATCCAGTCTTGACTTGAATAGGAATGTTCTCTATAGTATCCCAAGTTTATCCATCCTTCTTTAAAAATCTCCAGTGGATGAGTATATGCTCCTTCCTAGGTGGATTATTCTAACTTTGGCCAGTTTTATTTATTAGAAAAGTATCTTCTTGAAATCTAAATCTGCCTCCTCTCCATTTTCACAATTTATCTTCACTAATCCTATCTTCTGGGCTCAAGGAAAAAGAGTATAATACCTCTTTTACATGATGGTAAAAGCTTATAAAATAATTAGCTGATAATTAGACTGAGGTTTCTAGGAGCATTTAGCTTGGGAAATAGGCTGGGAGGGGGGTTGGGTGGGGCAGATAACTAACTTTAAATATTTGAAAGGATGGTCTTGTGGAAGAATTCCAGCTAAGAAGAACTTAGATTGATTTTGGAAGCTTCTGTGAACATACCAGTGTCCTGATACCGACTCAGATTTGTAACTTCATAATAAGATGGGTGTTCTCACTTTCCCTCCCTGTATATATCCATATAGTAGCCAAATTATTCTATTTCTAGATATGTCTCACATTTGAGCCTTTTTCTTTTCTCACACAGCTACCACATTAATTCATCACCTCACACCTAGATTATTGGAATAGCCTTCTCAAGAATTTGTTGAGGAGTCTAAGGAACTATACTGATGTAGCTTCTCAATTGCCTAATTACAAAAGCTAGCGTACAAGGACCTGAAATATGCTTTATAGCAAACATAGTGTCTGGGAAGGTGTGCCCAAATGAATCACTGCTAGGTTCCTTGATGTGCAACTCTTCTATGTTATTCTTAAATAAATCTCCTTTTGTTAACTAAGTGTTAAATGGTCTATGAGTATTAATTTTATTCCAGTCTTAGACCTCAATCACTAGACTGGCTTGAGTTAAGCCTAGTCCATAACAGCATCAGAAGTAAAGTGGATAGAAATTCCAGGAAGATAGATTAATACTCAATGTAAAGAAATACTTTTTAATAGGAGGGGCTATCAAAAATATAATTAGCTACATCTGAAGGCAGTGATGTTTCCTTTAGCGTTCTTTAACTAGAGATTAGCTAGTCATCATTCATTAATGATGAAGACTTTTGAAAGTCCCTTGAACAACAAAGAGTTAAAGTAAGCCAATACTTACAGAAATTAATTCAGGTTATTTATTGCAATATTCAAATTCCGACGCTGAAGCTTAGATACTTTGTCCATCTAATGAGAAGATGAGACTCCTTGGAAAAAACTCTGATGTTGGGAAAGGTTGAAGGTAAAAGAAAAAGGTGATGGCAGAGAATGATATGGATAAATAGTGTCATAGAAATAATGAATATAAATGTGGATTGACTTTCAGAAATAGAGGAGAATATAAGGGTTTGGTGATGTTGTGGACACAATTGAATGATTGAACAAGTGACTATTTCTAGGGCATGATGTAGAGAATATTTTCTATTCAGGTAGAGAGTGAACTAAACAGTCTCTGCGATCCCTCCCAATTCCAAAAGTCTGTGATTTTATCACAGAAACTATTATGGATGGTGCTCCAGGATCAGTGATAAAACAGGAATAAGAGTAGTTGTGATGCTGCTGGTACAAAATAGTAATGGAGGGGAAGAGAGGGGGCAAGTTCAACAACTCTTGATCTGTGAAGAAGTATGCAAGAAAGTCTGAAGGGAGTAATAATTCATACTTTGCAAAGATCTGTTACTCTTTCTGTTTCTCACCTAGTCTGGAAATTGCTGGAGCTAAGCTTCTCCACTTCTCTAACTTCTCCACATCTTCCATAGAGTTAGACTCTTCCCTGCTTCAAAAAAGCCTTATTGCTCCTATAATTCTCGTGTCAAAGGCTTCCCCTTGACACAAAGGAAAAAATACATTTTGGAGACAACTCATTTTTCTAGCTTGTTTCTCTCTGGGAACCTGGGAACTCTAGTATCTGCCATTCCCAAAGTATAGACACTAGTTTTCCTTTTAAGCACACAGATTCACAAGGCTTCAAAACATAGAAAAGTTGTATTTCCACAGTAAAATATACCAGAAGGAACCACATTCATTTCCAAAAAGTCAAGAAATATCCCTACTTGGTGGATTGTCCCTCCCATAGGATTCTATTCAGTTCCTGTTACTTGGACAATTATTCTGAATGGGACCTTCACATAAAGATGGCTGTTGGGACAACTCTTTATTGGACTATTCAAATGAATCTCTATTTTCTACCTGGATCCATTCAAGGTAAGTTAGGAGTCATTTAGTCCCTCCCTCTCCAGTGCCTAATCAATGTTGGCTAAGAATTGGAAATCAAAGGAATATCCATTAGTTGGGGACTAGCTAAACAAATTGTAGTATATGATGGTAATGGAACATTATTTTGCTATAAGAATTAACAAGCAGGATGATTTCAGAAAAACCTGGAAAGGGTTACATGAACTGGTACATAATGAAGTGAGCAGAACCAGAAGAATGTTGCATACAATAATAGTAATATTGTACAATAAAAAATTGTGAATGACTTCGTTATTTTCAGTAATACAATGATCCAAGACAATCTCAAAGGATTAATGACGGAATATGTTATCCACTTCAGAAAAAGAACAGAAAAAGTATCTCTGAACACAAAATGAAATATGCTATTTTTCACTTACTTTTTTCACTTATTTATTTGAGCTTTCTTGTACAAAATGACAAATATCATGATTGCACATACCATTTCAGGGAGTAGGGAGAAATAAAATTTGGAACTCAAAAATTTCAAAAATGTTTTTTAAAATTACTTTAACATGTAATTGGGGGATTTTAAAAAATTTTAAGTGTTCAGTGTTTTTTCCTATGGTTCTAAGAGGTGGTAGAGTTTTCATTCATGATTTTTTTGAAGTAGGCTTTTTATTTAAAATATCATGTTTTTCAAGGAGGCTTAAATTTAGCTCAATTTAAGTCATTCAGAGATGGAAAACCAAGCTGCCTTAGTACAGTGGTGTTAGCTATCTTTTTTTTTTTTTTTTAATTTTAATAGCCTTTTATTTACAGGTTATATGTATGGGTAACTTTACAGCATTGACAATTGCCAAACCTCTTGTTCCAATTTTTCCCTTCCTTCCCCCCATCCCTTCCCCCAGATGGCAGGGTGACCAGTAGATGTTAAATATATTAAAGTATAAATTAGATACACAATAAGTATACATGACCAAATCGTTACTTTGCTGTACAAAAAGAATCGGATTCTGAAATATTGTACAATTAGCCTGTGAAGGAAATCCAAAATGCAGGTGGGCAAAAGTATAGGAATTGGGAATTCAATGTAATGGTTCTTAGTCATCTCCCAGAGTTCTTTTGCTGGGTGTAGCTGGTTCAGTTCATTACTGCTCCCTTGGAACTGATTTGGTTCATCTCATTGCTGAGGATGGCCAGGTCCATCAGAATTGGTCATCATATAGTATTGTTGCTGAAGTATATAATGATCTCCTGGTCCTGCTCATTTCATTCAGCATCAGTTCATGTCAGTCTTTCCAGGCCTTTCTAAAATCATCCTGTTGGTCATTTCTTACTGAACAATAATATTCCATATTATTCATATACCACAGTTTATTCAGCCATTCTCCAATTGATGGGCATCCACTCAGTTTCCAGGTGTTAGCTATCCTAATCATATGAGAGCTTCTCTGGTGCAGGTATCTCACACATTTTAAGGAGTAATAGAGAGCTGGTGACACTAGATATGGCTAGTCTATGGATAGCCCCTCCAGGGGCTGTGGATACCTCCACCATTTATCCTTACCTTGTTGTTCCAGCCTCTCCTCTCCAACCCTGAGCTTCCACTCCCAGAGATTTTAAGTTGGACTGTGAATTTTTCTTTGTAGGAGGTAAAAAAAATAAATTTATGCCATAATAAATTATTACTCTATGTATTATTAATATGTTCAATTTTTTGTGAAACTTACTTGAAATTCCCCAAAGGCTAGAGTAGACTAAAACAGCACCCCTTTTATGAAGCCTGTCCTCAGAGAATAGACCAAGTTTCAGTTAGTATTACTGAAAGACAAAACCAACAACAGATTGAGGATTGTGGTAGAGATGGGAATGGTAGCTATAGAAAGCCCTTTCCACATAACCACAATGCCATTTGGGGAATCTGGTACCTGAGTTTTTCCAGGACCTGTGTCTGTTATCTGAGATGACTGAACCTTCTTAGAAAATCTTAGAAGATTCTTCCTGGAAAAATAGAGAAATTAGCTTTATATGGCAGAAAAAAGAATCAAAGCAGATGTGAGGAAGAACTTGCTGAATGTACAGTTAAAGACAGCCAAATTAGAATGTGGAACTAATGAAAATCCCATCTGCTTAGGCTCAATGGGAATAAGTTTGTTGTTTTGATATCAGTGCTTTGTCACTATTTTGTGGAGTATTTTGATATTTTTCCATAACTTGTTTATCAATATTAAGATAAGCATTTGTGGTACAGGTTGGTAAACAACATGTGTGTGTTCAAAAACAACTGATAAATATTTGGGACCCCTAGATTGGACAGACCACCAATGGGAAAATCAGGTCTGGTGCACCTTATGTCATCCAGCACCAATCAGATTAATTGGTAAATAAATTAAATCACTAATCACTAATCAGAATTGGTGTGTAACCAGGTAACATTCACAGTTTAAACTATAAGAAATTGCCAGAGACCCCCAGCCTTTAGACTGACCTTATTGTTGTTGTTGAGTAGTTTTCAGTCATGTCCAACTCTTTGTGACCCATTTGGGGTTTTCTTCATAAAGATACTAAAGTGATTTGTCATTTCCTTCAGCTCCTTTAACAGATGCAGAACTGAGACAAACAGGATTAAGTGACTTGCCCAGGATCACACAACTAGCAAGTGTCTGAGGCCAGATTTGAAGTCTGAAGAGGAGTATTCCTGATTTCAGGCCCTGTGCTGTCCAGCTGTCCCCAGAATGATGTGAGGTCACCACCAAATCACCTTATTCCCCACACTTGAGAGTGAAGCATCCCTGGGGCTCACTGAGGGCAGTGCTGATTGACTGATTGAGATTTACTGACTTGCCAAGCAACCACCTCAGAGACAAACAAATGGCCTCCAGCTGAACAGAAAAGGAACCTTGTCATTGGGTGTTATAACAGCTTATTGGGAAGCCCTAAGAAATCAGAATGTTTGTTTGTTCCTTGGTGGTTAATGTTTACATTATCTAAAAGATAATGTAAACTAATGTTTGAATTTGATTAATAAAGTTAATGACTATAGTTTGATGAGACGCATAATCTAATTTTTATTTCCATTGTATTAGCATAAGTAATGGTATTGATTTTGCTTATGCATCATACTTTATACTAAGCCACGTTGAGTTGTTATTCATCCTTTGTTCTTGAAGAAGATCAATAACATCATAGTGGTGATGCCTTGATTTGCAAACAAGTTGGATTTAAGTGACAAAGAGCTACAAGAAGTCATTACCATCATTCTCTCCTCCACAGTCATCAGTGTCCAGTGTCAACACATAGGTTAAGATGACTGGCAATGGTTCAGGATGCAGTGGGAGGCCAGGTTAGTTAGGATACCATCTGGAAGACCAGATAGACTCAGAGAATTGTAGAACTGGAAAGCACCACGGAGACCATTTTGTTCAACCCGAATTGAAACAGGAATCTTTTCCTACAATATAATAATAATAATAATAATAAATACTTTAAAGATTACAAAGTACTTGACTTAGATCATTCTCATTTGAGTCACACAGCAGTTCTGTGACATCATTACCACTCAACCTTATTTCACAAATTAGAAAGCTTAGGTTCAGAGAGCTATTTAACTGGTCACCTCAGTCTGTGACAAATAGTCAAATAGTCCCCATTTCAAAATCTCCAGTGACAGGAAGGCCACTGCTGTTTAAGGCAGTCACAGTATCAAAGAATTTTGTCCTTCAAGGGACCCTAGAGATTATCCAATACAACTACCCCCAGCCTCATATTACAGGTGAGAGTGGACAAAATGACCTCTACAAGTCCAGCTGAAGGATCCTATGTGAGTGAAGCCAATTGTTGGTCGCTGCATTGTTTTCTGATTTGCTCCTCAGACAGTAATTAGGGACAGCTTCTTCCAGGAAGCTCAAAATTACCCAACTCTTGGTCTAATCTTAGCAGCACTTTAAACAACTTCATTCTTCCCAGGAGCCCAAACCAACTCACTCATCTGGTCTCTTTAAACCTCCCACCCTTGCGGTAGCAATTTGTAAGAACTTGCCCAACGTCTTACAAGTCCTGCATGTGTCTGTTAGGGCGAGGAGTTGGGGTGGGGGGAGGTGGAAGAGAGGCGAGAACCTTACAGAGAGAAAAAACCAGGAATCTGAGGTTAGAATTGGGTTTCCTAAATACCTGCCCAATATTCCCATTTACTCCACTCATCTTTTGGGATGCCCGATGTTCTTTCATTGGGTCCACCTGGCTAACAGCATCCATGCTCCCACCCACCCCTCAAAAAGGACAAGTTTCCAAATTTGGAGGTGGGTTCTAACTACAAAGACAAAGGTTCCCAAAATATGTAAATTTTGGGTGTTTTCTGCTGCAGTTCAAGGAGAAGTGATTCTCCCCACCTCCAGCCCCACCCCACTCCCAGTTACAGCCACAGGATAACTCTCATTTCCTAATCCTTTCTCTCAGCAGACACATACATACACACGGTCGGATTCCCACCTGCCCCGTGTTGCAGGTCCATTTCCTTAAACCCCCAGACTCCCCAGTGAATGAAATTCTTTTCCAGGGACAGAATAGCAGCAGCCAAGAACTTTGACTCTCCCCCTCCGCCCACAGCGTTGATGTCATAGGACTCAGCCTCTTTTGCAACTTTCCCCTAGTCTGTGCACGAGAGGAATAGGGGGAAAAACCGCGTTGGAGGAGGTGGCCTGCCTTATTTTCTCTTCCTGCTTCTTTCCTTCAAAGTCTCTTTCCCAGCTCTGGTGTCCCTGAGGGATTAGGCATGGCCCCTTGACTCCCAGAAGCCTCCCGGCTCCCTGCCTGGGCAGTGCGGTTGCCCTGATCCGAGCTGCTGGACAGCCACAGCCTGCCTGTGAGTAACTAGTTGGTTTTCTGTCCACGTGTCTGTCCGTCGGTCGGTCGGTCCGTCTGTCTGTTTGTCCGTCTCGGTCTGTCCCAGCTGCCCCAAAGGGAACTTGAGCGAACCTGGGTGCTCAGGGGCTTGGATCCAACCACAAAGGCGTTGGTGAAATTCCCCGCCCTACAGAAACAATGCCCGGTCCCTGCGAGAGTTGCCAGGGCAGATGTTTCAGAAAGAGCTTTGGCAGTGCTTCGCTTTCCCCTCCCCACCCCTAACTCCCTCCTTTTCAGGGAAAGCACGGGGCTCAACATGAGCTGGGCTGGGCTGGGCTGTGGTTCCTAAGCAGGAAGCTAAAGCCTGATCCCTCCTGAAATTCTCAGGCTTGTGCTTTGGAAGGAACTGCTGAGTCAAAAATCTGGCCAACTAACAGAGCAAGGCCTGCTGGGACACTGACCAGGAGCACTGAGCCCCACAACACCTTCGATTTGCTCTCCCCCGGGCCACGCAGAGCAATAGAAAGGCTTGTACAGTTATGGGTTGCTGCATACCTACTACCCACATGCTGTGCTATCACTTGCCCTGCTGGTCACCAAAAAAGCCCCCTTTCCCAGGCACTGTCACATATCCTAAAATTCCACCATTAGCGTTTTATTCCTTTGGCTTAATAGATCAGTTATGTTGTTGTTTTTAAATTTTTTTTAAATAATAGCTTTTAATTTTTCAAAATACATGCAAAGATAGTTTTCAACATTCACCCCTGCAAAAAATTGTTCCATATTTTTCTCCTTCCTTCCTCCCCTCTCCCTCCTCTAGACAGCAAGTAAACCGACATAAATTAAACGTGTGCAATTCTTCTAAATATATTTCCACATTTATCATGCTGCACAAGAAAAAACAATCAATCAGCTATTGTTGAACTTAGTAGTCTTCAAGTTCCCTCCCAGATCGAATATTCTATGACTGGTTGTGCAAAATGTGCTAGATTGAAAATCAAAAGATCTGGCTTCAGATTTAGCACCACCACTTTTTTTTGTTTTTGTTTTTTTAGCCATGAGACCCCTAGAATATCACCTTCCCCAACCCCGAGTCTTCTCATTTTAGAAAAAATAATTAACTAGAAATCATTTTTTTTTCATGGGATCCTAGGGACCCAGGGACCATCTAGTTCAGTTTCCTAATTTTACAGATGTGGAAACTGAGGGCAAGGGAAGTTCAATGACTTGACCAGGGTCAGACAAGAATTATCAATGAGACCTTCACTAAGGTCATCCAACTCCCAAACCAAACCAATGCTTTGTTCTTTACGTATTCAGTATGTTTTACATATGTTATTACAGTTGATCTTGGCAACAGGATTGTGAGTTGATTACCATAAGGGTTGGGTTTGGGGATTTTTTTTGGCTCAGATATATGTTTTTGTGGGTGTTTGGCATTCTTCACTTGTTGACTATGAATTATAATTGTGGAGAGTTAACTAGTCCCGTGGAAGATTCAACAAATTTCCCAGAGTACCCAGCCATTATTGTCAGAGTGCGACTCTTAATCCATTGTGGTTTGAGAGACTGAACCCAGGTGTCTTTTAAAGTCTGTTCCAGTTCTAACTAATTCTTATGCTCATAAGTATCATTATCTTTACTTCATAAATGAGGAAATAGACTAAGAGAAAATTGAGACAAATCTGATCCTCTAAATGAAATCTATGAATATTTATAAAAATATTAATTGCCCCTATTAATAGTAGAGGAAACATATTGCTTAAATAACCCATCTTAGAAAAAAAGAAATAAAATGATACCACTTAATATATGTAATACAAGTTGGTAAGAATGAAAGGCAGGATTCAAATTCAAGTCTCTCTTAACCCCAAGTCCAGTCCAGTTTGCACTATACCACATTGCCTTTGAAGGAGGGTAGACCAGATGACTGTGAAGTCCTTTCCGAGACTGGGACTCGAGACCTAAAATTATAAATCATGGTTCTTGTCAACAAGGAACATAGACTATAAGAAAGGAGGCAAAATTAAAACATAGGAAACAGAGAAAATATGTTCCTATGTACTATGTACAAACAAGTGATATGCAGAATAAATTGAGATAACCTACACTTTAGAATTAAGAAGGCTTGATTAAGGCTTCCTGTAGTAGGGAAGACTTTAGCATAGGCTTGAAGGAAGCCAGGAAAGCTGGAAGGCAGAGCTGAGGAAGGAAGGAAGGAAGCAAGAAGAACATTCTAGGTGTGGGGATGAAAGTGGCCAGACTTGGAGATGGAATGTCATATCTGAGGAACAACAAAAAGAACAGTACCATTGAACTGAGAGTATATGAAGAGTAAAAAGATTGAAAGGAAAGGGAGCAAGTTGCAAAGGACTTTGAATGTCAAACAGGATTTTATATTTGATTTTAGAGAAGACAAAGAGCCACTGATGATTATTGATTAGATAGCTGGCATAGACCTGTAATAAAGGAAGATTCCCTTTAACATTGAGTTGGACTTCAGTAGAAAGAGACTTAGGACAGGGAGACCTTATCTACCCCTATTGCAGTAATCCAGACTTGAGGTAATAACCTCAAGAGTGGTAGCAGTTTCAGAGGAGAGAAGGAGATCTATATGAGAAATGATGTGAATGTAAATTCAACAAACCTTGGTAACAGATTGGAAATGGGAGATAAATGAGAACAAGGAGTTGAGGATGCCTCCCTGACAAATATTATTTGTATTTATTTTATGGGAATAGAAGAATAGAATATCTTCCTTCTCTTTCCCTTTTTTTTCTTTCTCCCCCCCACCTCTTTCTTTTTCTTCTGTTCACATAAGGAATCATAAATATTCTTACTTGTGGCTCTCATTGATTGATCAACCATATGTCTCAGGCCAAGCCCACTTGGTCATTGTTTGAGCTCTATTGAACTCAGAATGAATGGAAATATCAATTATTTCTATTCAGGCCAGAAATCCTGAGGGTCTTCTCCCCCTTGATTACATGTATGTGTGTGTATATGTATATATGTATATATATACATATATATATATATATATATATATATATATATATATATATATATATAAAATCTATCTCTCCTCTCCTAGATATATATGTTATTTATACACATATATGTAGGTGTGTAGGTGTAGGGGTGTGTGTGTGTGTATGTATCAATTAAATAAAAAAGGCCATTCTTTGCCTCATTTCTTGCCTGACTTTAACCACTGATTGGTAATACTGACTCAGTCATATTGAGATTTGTTAGAAACCTTCACTTAAAAAGGTTTCCAGGAGTCATTTCCAGTTATTCTGATCCATATGGGGCCACGGGACCCAGGTGGCTCTGGAAGAGAAAGTAAGGTTGACCTTACACATCCCCTCTCTCTCCTCTTTACTTAAATCCAATTCACTCGTATGCCATGGCATCACTTTCCTGATACCATGGTCCTCTTGGAGAGCAAAATACAAACAACAAGATAGAATATAAACCCCTTTACTTATTTTCAATTATTTTCATTTTTGTCTTTCTTATTGCCTGGTATATAATAGGTGCTTAATAAATATTTTTTAACTGAAAAACTTAGTTCATTTTAAACTTTATTAACTTTAAAAGTATAAATGCTACAAATGTGCAAAAAACATTTGAAAGTTTAATTTAAAATTTAAAATATTAATATGCTTCTTAGTGAAATTTGGTATAATTAATTTCTTATGCTATATATAACTCTATTCCACTTTTTAACTTTATAATCCTTTCAGCAGTGACTAAAAGGATTGAATATGTACTCTTAGCTTTAGAATTATCCAAAGAATCAAGTTTTTATGCATACACAAAAGTTTTGATGTAACTCCATAAGAAAAAGTCCAGTGGAGATAGACCAGGTGATAGTAGCAACCAAGCAAGAGGACCTTCCCCTATTGATCCATGAGGCCAAGAAAGTGTTATCCTGAAACAGTCACAAACTCGGTGAATAATGACAGGATGCCTCCTGTTATCAAAATTTAAAATTTTAATTTAGCATTCAAAAGTCACATAATGAAATAAGTAAATGAAATTTAAATCATAAAACATTCAAATGCTTTTCCTTCTAGGTTTGTAGTATTTATACTTCTGAAGTTATTAAAGCTCAAAATTACCCTAGGACTTTTAGGATATACTGTACTTGAGCTTTGAACTACTTGACTCACAGGATTACTTCATAGAAAGCACTTTGTAAAACCTTGGAGTGATGTATCAGCCAACCAAACCAGGTAGAAAGCAAAGACAAAAATGAAACATTCTCTGTCCTCAAGTTGCTTATATTTTAATGGGAAAGACGACATCCATCTCCCCTTCCCTTCTTTCCTCCCTCTTTTTCTCTTTCTTCTCTCTCTTTCCTTCTCTCCCCCTCTCTCTTCTCTCTCATTTCTCTCCTCTCTCACTCTGTCTCTGTCTTTCTCTTTCTCTGTCCTTCCTTCCCTCCTTCATTTCCTCCTTTCTTCTCTCTCCCCTTCCCTCCTTTCCTTCCCTGCTTCTCTTCTCTCTCCCCAAATATGTATGTATATAGATGAATGTGTATATATGTGTTCAAACACACAGAGAGACAAAATAATTGCAAAGTAACCTTGTAGGAAAGGGAAAATAAAAATTTATTATGGTATCATAATAATATCATTATATCGGCTGCCTGACTTGGGCAAATGGATAGTTTAGAATCACCTATTAGACAATCAATCAACACTTATTAAGGGCTTACGATGGGCCAGGCACTGTGTTAAGCACTAAAGATATAAAGAGGCAAAAGACAGTCCCTGCCTTCTAGAGGCGGGGAAACACATGCAAAGAAATATGTACAAATTGAGCTATATACAGGATAAATAAGAAATATATAAATAAAAGAGGGAAAGCACCGGAATTAAAAGGGGTTGGGGAAGCCTCTTTAGAAGATGGGATTTTAATTGGTACTTAAAGGAAGCCTGAGAGTTCAGTAGTGGTACCTGAGAAGGGAGACAATTCCAGAGAAAATGGGAGACACCCAGAGAGACAGCCCAGCCAGTGTCGGACTTTAAAAGACCTTCTAGCACAATCCCCACTTTGGGCAGCTAGGTGGCACCATAGTGCACAGAGCACTGGGCTTGGAATCAGGAAGACTCATCTTCCTGAGTTCAAATCCAGCCTCAGACACTTACTAACTGGGTGACTCTAAACAAATCACTTAACGCTGTTTGTTTCAGTTCCTCATCTATAAAATGATCTGGAGAAGGAAATGGAAAAACACTCCAGTATCTGCCAAGAAACTCAAAATGTCACGAAGAGTTGGACGTGGTTGAAATGACTAAACAACAAAAAGATTGCAAGTAGATGGAACACTGGATGGACTTGAGTCAGAAAGACCTGAATTCAAATCTGCCTTGTACAGGGTCTTAGTATAACAAGTTTTAGTTTCTCTGAGACTAAGTTTCCCCATCTATAAAAACAAGGTTAATATTAGCTCTTCCCACCTCACAACTTACTTAACTTTGTAACTACTTACTTACAAAATAAGTAAGTTACTTACTTACTTGTATTTTGTATACTTTGTGAACTATAAAGATGATTTGTTATTTTCATTTTTTTTTTAATTATACTTTCACTAGGCAAACTCTTGGGGTGGGGAGAGGATGAGTTTCCAGTGCTGTGATTTTATCAATATAGAGAGCTCTACTCTTCAAGAATACACAAGTACTTTGTAAACCCAAAGAATTATATTATTTTCATTATTTTAAAAAATTCACTGGGCAAACTCTTGGGGTGGAAAGAAGATAAGTTTCCAGAGCTGTGATTTTATCAGTATAGAAGGCTCTCCTCTTTAGGAATGCATGAGTACTTTGTAAACCCAAAAGAAGTATATATACCTGGCTTATTATTTTCTTTTTTTTTTTTAAGTATAATTTCACCAGGCAAACTTGTGGGGTGGAGAGAGGGTGAATTTCCAGAGCTGTGATTTTATCAATATAGAAAGCTCTCCTTTTCAAGAAAGCATAAGTACTTTGTAAACCCTAAAGAACTATAAAAAGATAGCTTATTATTTTCATTATTTTTAAAATTTCACTAGGCAGACTCTTGGGGTGGAGAGAGGATGAGTTTGTTTCCTGAGCTGTGATTTTATCAGTACAAAAAGCTCTTCTCTTCAGGAATGCAGATCAGCAATTCATCCTAACTTATTTTCTTAAGAGAATGGCCTGGGACACTGAAAGATTCCTTGATTTACCCATAATTATACGGTTAAAATGGAGGCAGTGAATTACAAAGGAAAGAATGATGACTAGAACTGGAAGACTTGAATTCAGATTCCACCTCGGATCCATCTCCTGCTTCCCCACATTTGTACTGGTTGATCTCCGTCCATGGAATGTACTAGCTGTTCACTCCAACCTTCTAGCTCTGCTGCCTTCACTTTCTATGTAAACTATATACATCTTCTATGGACATAGTTATTTATATGTTGCCTCCCTAATTAAAATGGGAGCTCCTTGAGGTCAAAGTCTGTTTTTGCCTTTCTTTGTGCTTAGTATAGTGTCTAAAAGACAATAAGCACTTAATAAGTGGCTGTTGACTGATTGCTTGATGTGGGAGACTTTATGATGAGAGGAAATACAAAGAAGTCTTCCCTTCCCTTAAAGGAACAAGAGCTTCCATATATCAAAGATTCCCCTACTCTCCATTCCTATCCCCTGAATAATCTTGAATGCCCCTTTCTGGATATCCTCCATCTCTGCAGGTCCTTTGGGGGTTAAAGTAGCCAAAACTTCACAGTGTTCCAGATGCCCATAAGGCAGAAGGACATTTTGTTTTGTTTCCAACACCTTCACCATGATGCTGATGCTTTGTTGGCCAGGGCAGCCTTTTGGGCAAGGGTCCTCAGGAAACAGTCTATGGAGACTCCTAAGACTCTTTCCCAAGTCATAATTGATATTCAAGACGCAACACTCCACAAGCATTGGGTTCTTTTCTCCCACTTTGTCAGTCCTCCCTGTGGCCCAGGATCCAGATCTGGGAGAAATTTGATCTGGGTGGGATGGTACAGCCTGTGACTGTGGGACAGAGTTCTCTCTGGGATTTGGCCTGCATGGAGACCAAACCAATATCTTTGACTCATTCGCTCTAATTGGACAATCCCACAATTAATAAACAAATGTGAAAAGAAACAAAAAAAAATATTTCTTCATCCATAAAACTAAGGAGCTGGATTAGATGACTTTCAAAGTACTGTTCAACTCTATGTCAAATTCTATGACTATTTCAGTGGAGGCAGGTGGGGAGAAAAAGGAGTCCAAACCTATTCTATGGCCTTAGTACTTAGAAACCTGTAGTTTTTAAATTATTAGGTTTCAGGACCCCTTATACTTGTTTAAAAATTATAATGGTACTTTTTCTTTTTAAAAAATATATTTTTTTTATTTCATTAAGTATTTCCTAATTACATGTAAAATTTTTATTCTTTTTTAAAATTTTGAGTTCCAAATTCTCCCTCTCTTTTGTTCCTCCTTTACCTATTGAGAAGTCAAGCAATATAATATCAATTATATATGTGAAGTCATGCAAAATATTTTTCCATGTTAGTCATGTTACAAAAGAAAACACACCCATCCAAAAAAAAAAAAAAAAAAACAAGAAAAATAAAAGACAGTTTCAAAAGTATGTTTCAATCTGTTCTCAGAGTTCATCAGTTCTCTCTCTGGAGATAGACAGCATTTTCAATCATGGAGGACTCCTTATACTCTTAAAAATTATCGAGGACCCCAAAGATCTTTTGCTCATGTGTATTATATATTTTGATATATCAGAAATTAAAACTGATAACATTTTAAATTATTTGTTAATTCATTAAAAAAAAAAAAAAAACAGTAATAAGCCGGGCACAGGTTAACATGTTATTATTCAGCCATTTTCAGTCATGCCTGACTCTTCATGGCTCCATTTTGGAGTTTACTTGACAGAGACACTGAAGTGGTTTGCTAGTTTCTTTTGCAGATCATTTTACAGATGTGGAAATTGAAATAAAAAGGGTTAAATAACTTTTCTAGCATCACACAGCTAGTATCTGAGGCCAGATTTGAACTCAGGAAAATGAATCTTTCTGATTTCAAGACCAGTGTTCTAGTTACTACACTACCTCACTGTCCTTCACATTAACATAAATAATAACTTTTCATGAAAACTAGCTATATTTTCCAAAACAAAAATACTAGTGAGAAAAATGGCACTGCTTTAACATATTTTTATAAATCTCTTTAATGTCTTGCTTAACATAAGACAGCTGCATTCTCCTATCTGCTTCTGCATTCAATCTGTCTCAATACATTATTCTGGTTGAAGTCTACAAAGGAAATCTGGCTTCACATAGATACAAAGCTGGAAAAAAAGAGACATTTTTATATACTATTATTAATAAGATAATAGTTTTAATCTCATGGAACCTTTGAAAGAATCTCAGAGGTCCGTGGTCCACACTTCTCTAACTTCTGTTAGAGAAGCTTACCTGGATCACTGAAAGATTAGATGACTTGCTGACATAAACAGTCTGTGTCTCAGTAATGGCCTTTTTAACTCTAATCTTGGATTCCTGTCTGTTATACATGTTGTCTCTTAAATCTTATGATACGTAGTAATAGCAATAATAATAATAATAGCTTACAGTTATATAGTTAGAAAAAGGCTTACTCCCACAGTCTAATTTGGTCCCCATGACAAATCTGTGAAATTATCAGAACTGTTCTTATTAACCCTATTTTGCAGATGAGGAAACTTGGCTCAGTGAAACTGCTTATTATTTAAGTGGCTGTGAAACTCAAATCCAAGCCTATACATTATAAAGCAGAATAGAAATGAGAATATTATCTACTGTTCTGGATCATCTTTCCTCTAACACAGTCAAATAAAATTATTTCTTCATCTGGCAAAACAGTCAATAATACCAATTCTTTTATTGTAGGGATTAAGTTAGATTATGGAAGTCAATCTTTTTAAACCATATAAATGTAAATTTTGTTGGGGTTTTTTTTAGTTGTTGTTAGCATATATCATAGCATTTAAAAGGCAACATGGAGACAGGTCCAATTATAGATAAGCAAGAATGGATTGTTAGTTTTTTTCCTTCCAATTTTTAAATATTTTTATTTAAAGTTTTGAATTCCAGATTTTATCCCTCCCTTGCTCTCCTCCCACCTCCCTGAGACAGTAAGCAATCAGATATAGATTATACTTGTGCAATTATGTAAAACATATTAGTAATTTTGTATAAGAGAACTCAAGTAAAAGAAAAAATTAAAGAAATAAAGTGAAAAATAGCATGCTTCAGTCTGTACTCAATAAATACTTCAGCATTAGTCCTGTTGCATTGTCTTAAAATATTGTAATGCAAAGAATAGATAAGTCATTCATAATTCTTCATCAAACAATATTGCTGTTAGCGTGTACAATGTTCTCTTGTATCTGTTTACTTCACTATCCATCAGTTCATGTAAATCTTTCCAGGTTTTTCTGAAATCATACTGCTTGTCATTTCTTACAGCATAATAATATTCCATTACCATCATATACCATAATTTGTTTAGCTATTCCCCATTTGATGGATATTCCTTTCCAATTATTAGCTAGCACAAAAAAGCTACTATAAATATTTTTGTACAAATAGATCTTTTCCCCCTCTTGTATTAATTTTTCCTGGTTATTTACATATATTAACATTTTATACACATTTCTTAATGAATCACGTTGGGAGGGAAAAATCAGAAAAGGGAAAAACCACAAGAGAGAAAAAAAAAAAAAGAAGTGAGCATAACATGTGTTGATTTACATTCAATCTCCACAGTTCTCTTTCTGGATGCAGATGGCATTTTCTATCCAAACTTTATTAGTATTGCCTTGGATCAATGAACCACTGAGAAGAACCAAGTCTTTCATAGTTGATCACTGCACAATCTTGTAGTTACTATGTATATTGTGTTCCTAGTTCTGCTTGTTTTGCTCAGCATCAATTCATGTAAATCTTTTCAGGTCTTTCTAAAATCAGCTTGTTCATCATTTTTTCACAGAACAATAGTAATCCATTACCTTCATATACCACAATTTATTCAACCATTCCCCAATTGATGGGCAGCTACTCATTTACCAATTCTTTGCTACGACAAAAAGAGCTGCTACAAACATTTTTGTAGGAAACATCCTTTTCCCTCCTTTATGATATCATTTGGATACAGACCAGTAATGGCACTGCTGGGTCAAAGGGTATTCACAATTTTATAGCCCTTTGGTAATAGTTCCAAATTGCTCTCTAGAATGGTTGAATTAATTCACAACTCCACCAATTTGTGTCACAGTTTTCCCACATCCCTTCTAATATTCAACATTATCTTTATTTATTTTTTTTGGCTATATTAGCCACTCTGATAGGTGTGAAGTACCCCAGAGTCCCTTTAATTTGCATTTCTCTGATCAATAGTGATTTAGAGCATTTTTATAGCTCTAGATAATTTTGATTTCTTTGTCTGAAAACTTCTTGTTCATATCCTTTGACTTATATTTTATAAATTTGACTTAATTCTCTACATATTTGAGAAATGAGGTCTTTATCAAAGATACTTGTAAAAATTCACTCCCCATTTTCTGCTTTCCTTATAATTTTGGCTTCCTTGGTTTTGTTTGTGCAAAAACTTTTAAATTTTATATACTTAAAGTATCTATTGTACATTTTTAATGCTCTTTATATCTTCTTTGATCCTAAATTCTCTCTTATTCATAAATAAATCTGACAGATAAACTATTCCATGCTTTCTTAATTTGCTTATGGCGTCATCCTTCATGTAAAAATCATACACCCCTTTTGACCTTTTCTTGGCATATGATATGAAATGTTGATCTATACTTAAGTTTCTGCCATATTGTGATCCAGTTTTCCCAGTAGTTTTTGTCAATGAGTTTTTGTTCCAAAAGCTTGGATCTTTGGGTTTATTGTATATTAGATTACTGTGGTCTGTTACTATAATGTAATTTGTACCCAATCTGTGCCACTGATTCACTATTCTGCTTGCTAGCCAGTACCAGATTGTTTTGATGAGTACCACTTTGTAATACAGTTTGAGATCTGATGGGGTAGACCACCTTCTTTCACATTTTTTTCATCAATTCCTTTAATATTCTTGAGCTTTAGTTCTTCCAAATGAATTTTGTTATTTTTTCTATCTCTATAAAATAATTTTTGATAGTTTTATATGGCATTAAGTAGATTATTTAGGTACAATTGTCATTTTTATTATATTAGCTTGGTCTATCCATGAACAATTAATATTTTTCCACTTATTTAGATTTAACTATATTTGTGTGAAAAGTATTTTATATTTATTTGTTCATTGAATTCCTGGATTTGTCTTGGCAGGTAGGCTCATAGAAAGTCTGTCATTATTTTAAGTAGAATTTCTCTTTCTATCTATTGCTGTTGGACTTTGTTAGTAATATATAGAAATGCCAATGATTCATGGCATTATTTATTATCCTTCTATTTATTTATATCTATTATTTATATCCTTCAATTTTGCTAAAGATAGTTAATAATTTCAAGTAATTTTTTTAGTCTATTCTCTAGAATTTTTCTAAGTACAACATCATATTATCAGCAAAGTATGATAGTTTTGCATCCTCATTGTATTCTAATTCCTTTAATTCTTTTTCTTCTCATTACTATAGTTAATATTTCTAGTACAATATTAAATAATAGAGCAGTTAATAGATAATCTTGCTTCATGCCTGACTGTATTGGGAAGGCTTCAGGCTTATCTGCATTATAAATAACACTTGCTGATAGTTTTAGATAAATATTACTTATCATTTTGAAGTAAGTTCTATTTATTCCTATGCCTTTTGGTGTTTTTAATAGGAAAGGAATGAGTGCTATATTTTGTAAAAGGTTTTTCAGCATCTATTGAGATAAATCACATAATTTCTGTTGGTTTTGTCATTGATATGGTCAATTATGCTAATAGCTTTTAAAATATTGGATCAGACCTACATTCCTGCTATAAAGCCCATCTGGTCATGGTGTATGATCCTTATGATATGTTACTGTAATCTCTTTGCTATTATTTTATTTAAAATTTTTATATCAATAGTCACTAGGGAAATTGGTCTATAATTTTCTTTCTCGGTTTTAGTTCTTCCTGGTTTCAGTATCAGCACCATATTTAGTCATAAACAATATTTAGTAGGACTCTTTCTTTGCCTATTTTCCCAAATAGTTTATATCTGTTGAGATTAAATATTTAATAAAATTCATTTATGAATCCATCTGGTCCTGGGAATTTTTTTCTTAGGAAGTTCATTGATGGATTTTCTAAAATTGGGCTAAGCATTTTATTTCTTCTTTTGATAACCTGATTAATTTAATTTTGTAGATATATATCTATTTCATTCAGATTGGTGAATTTATTGGCCTATAGTTAGACAAAATAATTGTCTTAATTTTCTCTTTAATGGTGGTGAATTTTACCCCTTTCATTTTTGATACTAGTAAATTTTCCTTTTTTTAATCAAATGAACAAATGGTTCATCAGTTTTATTTGTCTTTCATAAAACCAACTTCTAGTTTTATTTATAACTATTTTCTTACTTTTAGTTTTATCAATCTCTCCTTTGAACTTAAGAATTTGTAATTTGGCATTTAATTGAGGATTTTTAATTTGTTCTTTTTCTAGTGTTTTAATTGCATGCCCAATTCATTGTTCTGCTTTTTCTCTAAAGAGGGTAAGCATTTAGAGATATAAAAATTTCCCTAAGTACTACTTTGACTGCATCCCATAAATTATAGTATGTTATAGCATGTATGTATGGTATGAAATTATCAATTGTTTCTGGGATTTTTTCTTTGATTTATTTGTTTTTAGGATAAAATTATTTAATTTCAAATTAATTTTTAATTTCTCTTTCTGTTGTCCATTATTTAATGGAATTTTTATTGCATTTTGGTCTGAAAAGGATATATTTACTCTTTCTTCTTTTCTGCATTTGGTTATAAGATTTTTTTGTCCTAATACATGGTCAATTTTTGTGTATATGCTTTACATTTCTGAGAAAAAGGTGTATTCTTTTCTATTTCCATCCAATTTTCTCTAGAGATCTATCCTATCTAACCATTCCAGAATTTTATTCACCTCATTACCTTATTGTTTATTTTTTGGTTAGATTTATCTAGCTTTGAGAGGAGAAAGTTGAGTTCAGTTTTATCATCTATTTAAGGATAGTTTTATTATCTATTTCCTCCTATAATTCATTCTACTTGTCCTTCAAAAATTTAGATGATATACCATTTGGTGCATATATATTTCGTATTGATATGACTTCATTGTCTATGGTGCCTTTCAGCAAGATATAGTTTCCTTCTTTATCTCTTTTAATTAGATCTATTTTTGCTTTTGCTTTGTCTGAGAGCATAATTGTTGCCCCTGCTTTCTTTACTTGGACTGAAGTGTAATAGATTCTTCTCCAGCCTCTTAACCTTTCCTTGTGTGTATCTCTCTGCTGCAAATGTGTTTCTTGTAAATAATATGTTATAAGATTCTGGTTTTTAATTCATTCTGCTATCCACTTCCATTTTATGGGTTTGTTTATCCCATTCAGTTCGATAGTTATGATAACTGTGTATTTCCCCTGATTCTATTTTTTCACTTTTTCTCTTAACTCCTCTTCCTCTCCTTACAAGTATTTTACAATATATCCTCCTTTCTGTCATCCCCCTCCCTTTTCTGTTATCCCTGTCCTTTTTTTACTTTCTTATAGGGTAACATAAATTTGTATAATAACCAAGTTTGTGTGTCCTTTAAGACAATTTTTAAGAGAGTAAGTTTAAATCTTTTCTTGCCACCTCTGTCCTTCCCTTGCCTCAATTTCCCCCTCCATTATAATAGCTCTTTCATACCTATTTTTATGTGGGATAATTTACCCCATCCAATCGCCTCTCTCTTTCCAGTGTAATTTTTTCACCCCTTTAATTTCCCTTTTTAGGATACCATACCATCAAAGTCATCTTATATCCACACCCTCTGTGTGTGTATGTGTGTATGTGTGTGTGTGTGTATATATATATATATATATATATATTTCTAATTGCCCTTATAGTAATAAAGTTATTAAAAGTTACAAATATTATATTGCCATATAAGAATATAAGTTTAACCCTACTAAATTTCTTATGTTTTTCCTTCTTTTTTTAAACTTTTTTCATGTTTCTCTTGAGTTGTATTTGGATATCATTTTTTAAAAAATTAACTTTGGTACTTTAGTTAGGAATGCTTGAAAGTTCTCTATTTTGTTAAATATCTATTTTTTCCTCTGAAAGATTATATTTAATTTTTCTGGGTAGATGATTCTTGGTTGTAATCCTAATTCTTTTGCCATACTTTTGCCATATTCTAAGCCCTCTGGTTCATTAATTTTGTTTTATTATATCTTGATGTCTCATAGAATCATTAGTTTTCGCCTGTTCAATTTTAATTTTTAAGAATTTATTTTTTTCATTGAACTTTTGTACTTCCTTTTCCATTTAGCCAATTTTATTTTATAGGGAGTTATTTACCTCAGTAAATTTTTGTATATCTTTCCCATGCTATTGACTCTTTTTTCATGATTCTCCTGCATTATGTGTATTTCTTTCCCCAAATTCTCTTCTACTTCTCTAATTTGCTTTTTAAAATCCATTGTAGCTTTGTCTAGGATTTCTTTGGGAGCCCAAAACCAAATTACATTTTTTTTTGAAGCTTTAACTATTTTGATACTATTGTCCTCTTTGAAGTTTATGCTTTGATCCTCCCTATCCCCACAGTTACTTTTCATAGTCAAACTCTTTTTTTATTTTTTGTTCATTTTTTTCTTTCATTTCATGTTCATTTTTGGTAATTTGGTGTTTTCATGTGAGAATTGGGCTATGGTCCTGCACTGTCCCAAGCTTTTTATGAAGGGGCTTTGGATCTTACTACTAGCAAAAATTACTGGGCTTCAGGGCTTAGCTATTTGCTTTCTGTAGAGGGCAGGTTTCCCTTCTGGCTTGTATTGGGATATGAGGCCTCCCTATTGTCCTTTTCTTGGTGTGGGTTTAGTTGCTGGCCTGTTGCAGAGATAGGGACTTTCTCCTGAGTTATAATAGAATCTTTCTGGTATCTGGCCCTTTAGAAAGGATCTTTCTGCTGGGTTGCTATGGAAACAAGGCATTTCTGCTAGCAGTTCCTAAAGGAGTATTCTTGCTGTTGATCTGCCTGAGTGATAGGACCTTGCTGCTAGGTTGCTATAGAAACAGGGTCTCTCTGCTGGCAGACCCCAGGAATGGGATCTCATTGCTGGCCGTAAGGGGCTGCTGGATTGCCCCCCTGTTGAAAGTCCCCTGCTGTGAGACTAGAAACTGCTGCTGCTCTTGAACTTTATTCCCCTCCCACCTGAGTGAGATAGACCTTTCCTGCCTTGGCTCCTAGATCAATTCTGATTTCTAGTTGTTTTTTGTTTTTGTTTTTGTTTTTGTTTTTTCTGGGGGGAATTTAAGGAAGGCTTCAGAGGATTCCTTCCTCACTCCACCACCTTGGCACCAGAAGTTGATTATTGAATTTTCATTTCAAGTGAGAGATGAAATCATAACTTTGGATTCCACTCATACCTTGTGATTCACTATAAACAAGTGAATGAATAACAAAGCATTTACTATGTTCAAAGCACCTTGTTAAGTACTGGAGGATAAAAATAGAAAAGACAATCCTTGTTTTCAAGGAGTTCATATCCTGTTAAGGAGAGACAACACATAAAGGAGTTCACATTCTAATAAGGAGAGGCAACACATAAAAGATCCAATATGTATAACCCTCATGGTCCTTGAATCATAATGGCAAAGAATATAGTTATGCATCTTTAATGTGATTTTCATGAATAAAACTGCATTTCTGATGTTGCATTATTTGACAGTGTCAAGGGCTTTGGTAATGAAAAACTTTCTTTTTAAATGTTATTAGAGTACTGCCGTTTGTTTCTTTTAGTGTTCCCAGAACTTAGAACAGTATAGAGTCTATCTTAGGTGCTTAATGAAAGTTTCTTTATTGATTAAATCTTCAGAATCTGGAATAAGAGACTATAGTATCTAGAGAAGTATCTCTAGATACTCCTCTAGATGCAGCCAGGCTGCATCTTCAAAGGGTGGAAGGAAGATCTGTGGTCTGGGGCATGGATCCATCCAGATCTAAAGGGAGGTGAGGTCCATTTGACTTACCTGCCACATATTACCCTCTGTCTCTTCCTTTAGGATACCTGGCTACCGCAATTAGACTGTTTTTCTTCTCCTACTGGGCGAGCTACATTTGGTGACTCTACTTAGACCCTCTCCATATTCCGATTATTATGGGATAATAGTAGCTAAAAGAGAACTCCAGTGGTCATTGTATTTATCCCTTTGTACCAGGAATATGTTAAAACCTTCCAGACAGCTGAATTATCTAATAATAGACAGAACCCTGAGGAGCAAGCTCTCCACTGTCACATCACTATCCTGAATGATCGATAACTTCAATGACTGGGCTGGAAGCAGAATCAGTAGCCTGGAGATTATGGGATGGTTATTGGATTGACTTGCTCATCGTGGAATGTGGTCAGATTTTGGTGTTGCTGGTAACTAGGTTAGGTTTATAGACCAGTTGCCACAGAGGTTTGTCCCTTCAAGAATAGTGATGTGACAGTGGAGAGCTCTTCTACTCAGGGTTCTGTGTATGATCTTCAAAAAATTAGATAATTTGGCTGCTTGGAAGGTTTTTAATATACTCTAGTGCAAAGGAATAGATACAGCAAGCTCTGGAGTTCTTTTAACTACTATTATTCTATAAAAATTATCATAATTGACATTTATGTGATACTGCTTTAAAATTTCCAGTTCATTTTGTTTATAAAATGTGTTTTGCTCATCTTTAAATGCTATATAAATTTTAATTACTAAGTCTTATTATCTCATTCAGTCCTGACAATAACCTTGTAAGGGAGGTCCTAGAGGTATATTATCCCCATTTTACAGATGGGGTCAACTAACACTCACAAAATGAAGTGATTTCCTTTAAGAACACACAGTAAGTTTCAGAAGTGAGGGTAAATTCATTATTCCATGCTGATAATACACACACACACACACACACACACACACACACACACACACACACGAAGATAAAATGCCCTTTAGCTAAAAGGTCTCTAGATCTTCTGGCTACATGTTCCACCCTTGAGCAATAGCAATGGGGAAAAGTTATAAATCATTGAAACCCTTAAGTTCAAATACTATTGAGTTGCCTGGGAATGAAAGAAGGGAGGGCCCTGGGGAGATGGTATGTGAGTGGGTTTGGGTTGAAAACAAATAATAAGTCTTGAAATAACCTTTACATTTTGCAAAGAACAGCAATAATGCAGGCAAAGAAGGAAGGGGAGGTATTCCACATTGAACATACAAACACCACCACCATCACCATCCCAAATCTCCAATCATTGATATCTTGTTTCAGACCCTTAACCCATTCGTGGTTTGCCCCAGTCCCAGCTGTTAGGCTTTTTTCAGCATTTGGTCCTACATGAATGCTACAGAGTCACCTTACTGAGCCCAGAGTTTGTTGGACTAAAAGACCAAGAGGTAGTAATACTCTGGAGACCCATTTGGGTCAGGGGCTTTCTTTTCTTTGAAAGGAAAATGAATCAATTTGATTCTGGGTCAAGAGCAGATTGGTTCAGTCTACCTCAAATTGATAAAACACTAATTGGAAAGCAGTGGATCTGGGTAAGGATGACTACAGTGGATACTAGGATTAGGATGTGGCTTATTTTTCTCTTCCCACAGATTTCCTGCTTCTTCTATGGATGCAAGGAAGAAGATAGACCTGAAGCTCATCATTATTGGAGCTCTCGGGTAAGAGGAAGCCTGCCCTAAGTACAGTCCCGGAATGATTGGAATTGTATCTGACTAGGAGCCTTGTCCCAAGGATAATGAGATGTCTTCTACATGGTTCTATCTTCTGGGAGTTCCTGAGCTTGGGGGTTCCACTAGGGAGGGAGTCTCACCAAACTAAATGTCTTTCCCATGGCCATTCTGCTAATATGTGTAATAGAAAGCAGTCTTATCCAAGGGGTTAAGGCTAGGAGTTAAGAGACCTGGCCTCTAGTCCTGGTTCTTCCAAGGTGACTGCTTATTTAACTGCTCTGTGTCTTCTTTTTTTTCATCTTTTTTCATAAGGCTCACTTACCTTAGAGGAAGGTTTTAAATATTGACAATAGATGTGAAATGCTTCTAAAACATTAAAAGTGCTATGATAATATAAAGTTATTAGTACTGATAACTTGTGAGCAAGTCAGGCACACTAAATTATAATCTTAAGGACAAAGACCCTATTGTTTTTATATCGTAATCCTAAATACTTAGCTTAGTCTATCAATATTATTATATTTATATATCAATAATCGATCATTTCTTCCAGTGTGGAAACTCCATTCCTTCATTAAATAAGCATTTATTAAATGCCTACTATATGCAAAGCACTGACAACATAAAGACAAAATTAAATCATTGCTGACCACAAGGAGCTTATGGTCTACTGGAAGGGTAGACAAATAAGTCAAAATGCACACCAAGATACAAAGTAATTTCCAGGAGAGGACCCTTGCAACTACAAAGATTAGAAAAAATTTCCTTGAATTGAGCTTTGAAGGAAGCTGTGGATTCTATGAGGCAGAGGTGAAGAAAGAGTGTTTCCTGGGCATGAGGGAGAGCCTGGACAAAAGCAAATAGATGGTGATGAAATGTATATAAGGAAAAGAAAGCAGGTCAATTAATCTGGAACATAGAATATGTGATGGATAGCACCTAGCTACAAACCTGTTGAGGTAGACTGGTGCCATATTGCAAAGAGGTTTTGGGGTTTTTTTTCTTCTAGAGAGGGTGTTTATTTCCAGGAGAAACATACAGATCAGTAAGAAATCCATTTCAGTTTTAAAACCTTTGGGAAAAGTTTCCCTTTGAGTCAAATTCAATAAGTATTTATCGCAAAGGGGTTTTTAAATCATACAGATATGTTTAATTTTTTTCCCTAACGGTAGCAAGAAATAGCAGAGCTTTCTCAGGAGGGGAATGACACAATCTTACCTGTGCTTAGGAATATTAATTGTCAACTGAGTGAAGGCTGAGCTAGAGAAGAATGAAATGAAAGCCAAGGAGACCAATTAGGAGGCTATTCAAACAGTTCAAGTGATGAGTTTGAATTAGGGTGTTGGCCCTTTTTATGGAAACAGATGGATATCCCCAAGGAGAGTAGGCTGAGGCTAAATGATTTACTAATGGTCACATATCTAATAAGTGTGAGAGTCAAGATTTGAACTCGGGTCTTTCAAGCTGAAAGTACAAAATAATATTCACTATCCCACATTCTCTTTGAGTCTACCCCACTCTTTGACACTATCCCAGTCAGTTACTGACTACTGTTAATTTTGTAAATAATAATCATGATTGGTATTGTTAATAATGATGATTCTGATAATACTATCACTTTAACTTTTTCAAAGCATGAGCTTTTGAAATCAAAAATCCTCAGTTCAGATCCCAATTCATCTGTCAAGTCCCAAACTTGGATGGGCCAGCTATCCCCCTCTCTGTCAGTTTCCTTGTCTGAATTAGGTGATTTCTTATATCCCTTCCAGTCCTAAATCCTGTGGCCTATGACCACATCTATTAAATTGATTCTTATACTAACTGTTTAGTATGTGGGGCAGGTATTATTATCCCCACTTGACAGATGAGAAAATTCAGAGTTGAAGTAACTTGCATAACATTATGGTACTTTAATGAGTGATGAAGCTAAGGCAGCTCCCTCATTCTTCCACACACCCAAACTTTTAACTGGATCTGAAACATTTCTCCTTACCAAATACCTGGAAGAATTTTTCTCCACCCACCATCCTGACTGGACCCTGCCTCTTCTGGGAGCTGTTCTCAAGAGATTTCCAATACTGAGAAAGAACATATCCAAGTCATAATGAGTCATCCCTCAGATGATGTGCAGGACCAAGAACTCTGGGGACTGGCCTCCATGGAATAAAATAGAACACTGAAAACTTAAAAAAAATTTTGAGGTGTGTGTGTGTATGTGTGTGTGTGTTTATATATATTTACATATCTCTACAGAGTGGGAAAGACCTCCCTCCTGCATCAGTATGTCCATAAGACTTTCTGCGAGGATTATCAGACCACCTTGGGGGCCAGCATCCTCTCCAAAGTCATCATGGTAGACAATATAACCTTAAAGTTACAGGTGAGCAGAGTTGCCCTTTCCCACTGAGTTTGGATAGATATAAATCTTCCCAGTCTGTCAGGCTAACTCAGATCCAACTCTGTCATCATATATGGGTCTAGAGGGGAAAAAGCATTGATTACAAATCAATAAGTTTGGGTTCTAGGACTGGCTTGATTATTAATTCTGCCATTAGTTCTGGTGGTCCTTGAGGGTAGAGACTATTTGTTTATATCTTTGTATCCCCAGAACCTAACTTTAAACACAGCTCAAGGCTGTGTTCCTCACACAGGGGTTGAACTAGCTGCCTGCTGAGGTCCTTTTTGTTGTTATTCAAATTCTCCATGGCCCCATTTGGGTTTGTGGGTTTTTTTTTTTTTTTGGCAAAGATATTAGAGTGATTTGCCATTTCCTTCTCAATCTCATTTTACAGATAAAGAAACTGAGGCAAAACACTTGCCCAGTGTCCCACAAGTAGGAAGTGTCTGAAGCTGAATTTGAACTTAGGAAGAGTCTTCATGACTCCAGGTCACCTAGCTGCCCTAAGTCCCTTGCAGCCCTAGATTTATCATCCCATGATCCCTTGTTCCTAGATACTATATGATCATCTCTGGAATTTGAAGTTAACTGCAAGTGCTAGGCAGATTATTTGACCTCAGTGAATCTCAATTTCTTCATCTGTCAAGTGGGATTATAATCCCTGCCCTATCTATCTCATAAGCATTCTGTGAATAGAAAATGACCTAATTAATATGAAAGTGTTTTCAAAAGTTAAATGTACAAAGTAAAGATATTATAAAATTCAAAATGTTGGTCTTTTGACCAACTAGTCAATCAATCAATCAATATTTATTTATTTAGCATCCACTATGTGCCAGGCACAATGCTAAGCACTAGGGTACAAAGTGAGGCAAAAGACAGACCTATCCTGTCCTACAATGACATGACCATTGAGAAAAAGGGAAGTTTTTTTTTTCTTCAAGTTGTGGCTTTCTCCTTCAGATATGGGACACAGGAGGTCAGGAGCGGTTCCGTTCCATAATATCCACTTTCTACAAGGGCTCAGATGGCTGCATCCTGGCCTTTGATGTCACTAACCGAGACTCCTTTCATGCCCTGGACATATGGAGGGGGGACATTCTCCAGAAAGTAGTGCCTATGGAGCAGGTTTTCCCCATGGTGGTACTGGGGAACAAGATCGACCTGGATGACCGTGAGGTAAGAGATAAGCTGGGTGGTGTGGGAAAGGAGCAAATGCTGTGCCTCCTACCCCAAACCTTTTCTTTATATACTTTACCAAGTATTGGGGTGAGGGCCTAGGGGAGCCAACCTACTCCATCATGAGAGAATGAGCAAAAACCTTTGATCAGTTAATTTAATAGTTTAATTTATTTGTTGAACCCAGATACTTTATTGAACACTGAAGAAATGCATTGTTGAGGCAAGATAAAATCTCTACTTTAAAGAAACTTACAGCTGAATTGGGGGACAAAATAATATAGAATTACATTAAGCTGTGGTACAAAAGAATATATAAATGCATTAAGCAAAATGTTTTTTGAGATCTGAGAAGAGAGTGTTATTACCAAATTGGAAATAGGGAAGTCTCCATGTAGGAAGTGATATTTAAATTGAGTTTGAAGAATGGGCAGTATCTCAATAGAAAACAGGGTGTACCAATGTGGAAAAGCACAGGATGTGTAAGAGGGACAGTGAGTAGTTCAAGCAATCCACACGAGAAGGAACTGTAGAGGATGACCCCCACCCAAACCCCCAGAGCTGGTGACCCAACCCATAGGGACAGGAAAAGTACCAGGAGAGAAAAATGAGCTGCCTGAGTCACAGTGCAAGAGGAAGTTACCTGCTCCTAGACAGAGACAGAAAGAGAGAGACAGAAATGGAGAGACAGAGAGCTAAGTTAATAAGAAGCAAAGAAAGATAAAGATAAAAATAGCGAGCTTTATAGGAATCAGGGAGACAGACAGACAGACAGAGATTGACAGAAGACAGAGGCAAAGAGAGAAGAGACAGAAGTTGATAGGATACACACAGAGAGACAGAGACACACACAGAGACAGAGACAGAAAGACAGATTGACCAGAGACATAGAGACAGATAGAGGCAGAGATAGAAAGAGATAGGGAAGTTACCAGAGACAGAGAGAAAATTGAAATGAAGATAAGCCCTTCTTGTGGGAATAGGGGTAGGGGAGGAAGGGAATCCAGAAAGTGGGGAAGCTATATATTTCAGCTCCCTGTGGGTCTTAAAGTATGGGGCAGAGACCTGACTATCTGTCCACCAGTCCCCACCCACTGGGCTTGTGTCAGCAAGTTGTCCATCTTGGGCTCAGATGGACAATGGAGACATTGTGAGGGAGGACAGAGAACCCAAGAGGAGGGGATTTGGACCCTGCAGTCCCTCCAGAGCCCTGGGATCAGGAAATAAAGGGAATTGTAATGGCACCTTTGATCACTGACCCATTTGCCACAAACCCGTGGAAAATCAAGCAGCAAATATCATTATGGAGGGGAAGCAGCTCAGTCCTCCCAATTTTCACAGGGCACAACTAAAAATGTGGCCAGAGCCCAGCTCGGTCCCTTCCAGGTTATTTTCAGCAAGCACGAATCTGAAGGAGAGAGCCATTGTAAGGGACAGAAAGGCTGCCTCACAACAGGCCAAGCAACTTTCTAGGTTATTCAAGTGCCAGCTACTTCCTCTTTCCATAGGAAAGGGATCAGAAGTTCCAGACAAAGTGGGGAGGGTTGGGTTGTTGGGATTCTGGCCAGGAGTAAGGAGAGCTCAGATTTTGTCAGTGTTTAGGCTTAGAAACAGCTTTCTCCATAACAGTCCCGTGAGGTGGCCAGTGCAAATATCCTCTTCCCCATGGAGCTAAGGCTCAGAAAGGCCACAGGCTTTGCCTTTGGTCACACAGCAATCGCCAGAACTACATTTAACTCCCATTGTTCTCCTGATTCCACAGCTAGATCTCTTTCTGCCATCCCAGAGATATCTTCCCTCATCCCTTTCACTGACAGGACACTCAAGTTTTTATCATTTCTACTATGGGAAAATAGCTTTTCACACACACATATATCCATCCAAGGAGTGTGAGGTGAGGGGAGAGGTTTAAAAGAACAGAGATTCTCCAAAACTCACACACTCTCTCTCTTTCTCTCTCTCTCTCTCTCTTTTTCTTTCTCTTTCTCTCTCTCTCTCTCTCTCTCTCTCTCTCTTTCTTTCTCTCTCTCTCTCTGTCTCTCTTTCTTTCTCTGTCTCTCTCTTTCTCCCTCTCTGTCTCTCTTTCTTTCTGTCTCTCTCTGTCTCTGTCTCTCTTGCTCTGTCTTTCTCTCTGTCTCTCTGTCTCTCTGTCTCTCTCTCTCTCTCTCTCTCTCTCTCACACACACACACACACACACACACACACACACACTATCCCTACTACCACTCCCACCATCAAGATAGAATTTCACCAAGGCAGTCAGATATGTGTCTTCTGGGAACCCACATAATTTACTCAATTTCTGCTGGGTTATAGTAGAATTGCAAAGTAGCAGATTCAAAACTCCTATTCCAAGGAGGTCTTTAATAAACAGAAAAGTTCATTATACAATATAATAGTGATAGTTTGCTTGGCATGAAAGAACTGGAAACAAAATAGAGGCCCATTAATTGGAGAATGGCTGGACAAATTCTGGGGTGAGAATGTAATAGAATATTTATTGTGTTGCAAGATATGACAAACATGATGAATATAGAGAAACGTGGAAAGACTTATCTGAACAGGCAAAAACACAATATACAAAATGAATTCAATGGTGTAAATAAAAAGAACTACAACCAAAAGACAACAAAAAATGAGGTTGCAAAATTAAAGATACCAAACTTGGCTGTAAAGAAAATCTAGAAAATTTGTCCATTCCTATTCTTCTGCAGGCATGGGGATATAAGATTGTAGAACACTGCAGATATTGTGTAGATTGATTTTGCTGAATTTTTTCCTCCTCTTTTTATTTAAAAAAATTTTTTTTTATTGTCATGAGAGATGGCTCTCTGGGTGTGGGGGAGGAGATGGAAACAGGAGGAAGCTTAGGTGATGTAAAAACAAAAAATACCATTAAAATCCATTTTTTTAAAAAATTATTTTAAAAAAGATAAAACTGTTGTTGGAGCAATGACTAGATGCCCAGTAGCATGGCTTCCTGGAGCTTGTATTCACAAGGCTCTGTAGAGATTATTCAATTCTGGTCTTTACCTCTCTTCACCTTCCTAGAGAAGAAGTTAGAAATTAAGTTTTCTAACTTCAGTGAAGTTAGAAAAGCTGAAGTCAGTGAAAAGAGCATAAGATTTGGAATTGGGAGGTTTTTGTTCAATTTTTTAAAAAGTTTTATTGATGTAAATAATAATAAAATTATTTGATTTTACATTGCAAACACTTCCAAATCACTCCCACTCTTCCATAATAAATGAGAGCTCTTATACAAAGAAAAACAACTAAGCAAAACTACCTCTCATCTGAAAATGCATTCAGCATTCAGTATCTCCCACCTCTGTTTTTAAAGTTTTTTTAATTAACAGAAAATCTGCCTTTTCTCCCTTCCCAACCCCATTAAAAAAAAAAAAAAAGAAAAGTTAAAAAAAATTGTTTGCAACAAATTGACATAGTGAAGCAAAAGTTTCCTCCTTGATATGTGTATGTATGTGTGTATTTCCCATCCCATACCCTAAATCCTCTATCCCTCCATTAGGAGGGTAGGTAGCATATTTCATTATCTTGTGAATCAAGGATGATTTTTTTATTGATCAAAATTATTTTATAACTTTCAAAGTTGTTTGTCTTAACAGTATTATTGTATCCCTCCCCCCCCCTCGCCCCAGTTCTGCTCATTTCATTGTTCATCAGCTTATAAAAATCCTCAAGGTATTTTCTTTTTATAATTTTGATATTATATTATTAATTGTTCTTCTGGTTGTGATTGCTTTACTCTTTATCAGTTCACAGAAGTCTTTTCATGTCCCTTTTTCATTTATTTATTCATTTCTTATAATGCAATAGTATTCCATCACATTCATATACCGCAATTTATTCAGTCAGTGCTCATTTGATGGGCATCCTATTAGTTACCAGGATTACTAAAAAGAGCTGTTATCAATATTTTTGTACATACAGAATATTTCCTTTTTCTTTCATCTTTTTTTGGGTATAAATTTAGCCACACACTGTTTAGTGTATGCTTCCAAACTGCTTTCCAGAATGGTTTACATTTACAGCTCTACCAATAGTGCAATAATATGTGTTTTTCCCACATCTCCTTTACCATTTATCATTTTCCTTTTTCACCATCTTTGCTAATCTGATAAGATGAAACCTCAGAACTGATTTAATTTGCATTTCTCAGAGAGTGATTTGGAACAGTTTTTTCATATGGCTATATAGAGAACCTGGATTTTTTTTCCCTTGAGAACTATTTGTTCATACCCTTAGATCATATATGGATTAGGGAAATACCCTTATTTTTATAAATTTATATTTTACAATATATCATAAATATCTTTTAAATTATTCTTATAAATTTTAATCAATTCCTTAAATGTCTGAAAATGAGACCTTCATCAAAGAAACTTGTCATAACATTTTCCTCCTAGTTAATTGTTTCTCTTTTAATCTTAAATCTGTAGCTTCATTTATGCAAAAACTTTTAAATTTTATGTAACTAAAATGATCTTTTTTCATCTTCTGTGATTTTCTCTATCCCTTATTTGGTCGTGAATTTTTCTTCTTTCCATAGATATGTTAGATACTTTTTCTATTTCTCTAATTTGTTTATGATATGAACTTTACTCATATCACATACCCATTTGTACGTATTTTTGTATAAAGTGTGAAGTGTTAGTCTGAATGTAATTTCTTCTGTTATATAACTTTCCCAGAAATTTTTATCTAATAATTTTATCACAGTATCTGGAGGTTTTCTGTTTATTGAATACTAGGGTACCACAAACATTTATTTATGTGTGTTGTGTACTTAACCTGTCTTACTAATTAATCTATTTTTTTTTAAGTAATAGCAAATAAAATTAAAATCAAATTTTAAGAAGTACTCCTTTGAAATCTGGTACTGCAAGGCTCTCTTCATTCCCACTTTTCTTTTCATCATTTTCCTTAAAATTCTTGGTCTTTTTCTATCTCCAAATGAAGTTGTTATTTTTTTCTAGTTTTATAAAGGAATCATTTGATAGATTGAGTATTATGACATCAAATGAATAAAATATTTCAAGTAATATTGTCTTTTTATTATATTGATTCATCCTACCCCTTTTCAATTTGTTTGGGTATAAACAGTTTAAATCTCAACTCTGATAGTTTTTTGGGCAAACTTATTTAACCTTTCAAAGCCCCACTTTCCTTTCCAATCAAATGAGGATAATAATTCCTACATTTCCTGATGTAAGGAAAACTCTTGCTAAATTCTTGGTAAGCCTCAAAGTTCTACAGACATGTGAGCTATGAGGATCACTGTTCAGGAGAATAGGACCTCTAGGAAGAATCTGTGCAAGGAGAAACCTCAGTATCTTGGAGAACAGTGTCCATCCCTTTTCTATTATGCAGGTGTCCCAGGAAAAAGCCCTAGACTGGTGCAAAGAGAAGGACATACCCTACTTAGAGGTCAGTGCTAAGAATGATGTCAATGTGGAGCAAGCATTTGAACTGCTGGCCAGACAAGCACTGGCCCAGGTAAGTAAGTGGCTGGGGTGGTCAGACCCAACATGGGTCAGCTTCCTGTGGGTCTCTTGGGAAAGTCGGCTGGAACAATGGAAGGGGCACTGAGTTTAGATATCCTTTCAGACACTTCTTATTGCCTGGGTCAGCTTGGTCAAAAACAGTCTCCAGGGTCTCAGTTTCTTGAGGTGGTACAGTAGAGAGAACAGCATTGGACCTGGAGTTAGGAAGACCTCAGTTTAATGTGGCTCAATACATTAACTGTGTGATCCTGAGAAAGTCACTTAAAATTCCATCTGCCTCAATTTCTTCATCTATAAAATGAACATAAAATTAATGCTGATTTCCCAAGGATTTGAGACAATATTTATAAATGCAAATTCTTCATACCTTGTGATTTATAACCCTCCTCTTCTTTTGGTATCTAATGACACTGATTTCCTTATTGTTACCTGAAGAACCATTCCATATCCAAGCTCTGATCATTTTCACTGGTTATCTCCCGTACTTGAAATATTCATCTTTCTCATATTTCTTCTGACTTCCTCTAAGTCCCAACTAAAATCCCACCAGGCCAGTAATATGGTGCAGGACTGGTCCTAAAATCAGGAATGCTCTTCCTGAATTCAAGACCAATCTCAGGCACTCACTAGCTGGGCAAGTCACTTCACTGTATTTGCCTCAGTTTCCTCATCTGTAAAATGAGCTGGAGAAGAAAATGACAAGCAACTCCAATATCTTTGTCAAGAAAATTCCAGATGAGGTCACTACTGAACAACAATTCCTAGGAACTTACTCGTATGAAAATGTTCTTAATCAATGAGGATCTATTAAGAGCTATATATGCCAGGTACTATGCTAAGAAAGCCCTGGATATTCCCAATACCCTACTTATTTTTCTCTAAAGTTATCTTGAAGAGATTCAATACTGCCTATTTTTTCACCCAAAAAAAAAAAAAGGGAAGGAAGAGAGGGGGAGGGAACGAGAGAAGGGGAGAGAGAGAGAGAGACAGACAGAGAGACAGACAGAGACAGAGAAAAAGACAGAGACACAGAGAAAGAGACAGAGACACAGAAAGAGACAGAAACAGAAAGACAGAAAAAGACAGAGAGAGAGAAAGAAAGAAAGAAAGAAAGAAAGAAAGAAAGAAAGAAAGAAAGAAAGAAAGAAAGAAAGAAAGAAAGAAAGAAAGAAAAAAGAGAGAGAAAGAAAGAAAGAAAGAAAGAAAGAAAGAAAGAAAGAAAGAAAGAAAGAAAGAAAGAAAGAATGAATTATGTGGAGGGATTACACTGTGACTTTTTAGGAATTCTCAAACCCAAACTTTGGCTGAAGTTTATACTACTCTCCCCAGCTTGTTGCCAGCCTATTAGGAAGTCCCAAAATTATTGGTGAGTTTCCAGTGTCTTACCTATATCCCTAATCAAATCATTAACAAACTAGCTATCTCTCCTTTCTCTGCTCAAAATGAGGAGCTGTACCATACAACTCTAGGTAGCTAAGTGATATAGTGGCTAGAGCTAAGCAAATAATAATAATAACAATTACTAAAGTTTATATAATACTTACTATGATTCATGTGCTAAATGCTTTATAATTATTATTTCATTTGATCCTTACAACAATTCTACAATGTAGTATCAATTCATTTTACAGATGAGGAAACTGAGGCAAACAAGTTAAATGAACCTGCTCTTTTTTATATGTAATGAGAAAAGCATCAGTGGATGCAATAGTTTTCTGAACTATAAGTACAGGTGAGAATATTGGGTGGGGCAGTAGATCAGATGCGATGCTGCATATATTAAAATGTTTGTGTTAATAATGATTAGATTCAAAAAACTTTTTAAAACTACTTTAAAAGAGAACATTTCATCTAACATCTAGTTCCTGCTGAAAAAATCCATTTATTTACAGATTATCTGAAATGAAGATTTGGAAAATAGGGAGGATTTGAAGGAAGGGGAAAAGAAAAGATAGAATTATGAGAGTTTTCTTTGTCTCACCCCAATCCAGGGAGACTGGAGCTCTTTGTTCCTTTAATTGGTAGCGTCTAACAAAAATGTAAGACCCACCACTCTGCCTACATTTATACTATCTCCCAGATCACCATAGTTAGGATGGTAAATCTAGATTAGTTGAGTCCACTCAAGCACGCCGAGTTTCTAGTTCAGCCTCTTAGAGAACCACGACAAGTTGCTCTGGGGCTCAGTTTCTCATTATTACAATGAGAGGAAAAATCCCAGCCTCTCTTGGACATTAGAAATAAGAGGATCTATACCTCTATGGATATGATTTCTGTTTTCTCCTTTCCTCCTGCAGCATCAAGGAATTTTTGATAACTACTTGACTGATTCTATCAAGCTTTCACCAGCAGGCAAGCCAAAGACAAAATGCTGCTAATGATGGAGCGTCCCCTCTCAAAAGACTGAGGCTACCCCAGGAGGAGGGGTACTGATTGTTCGGGCTGGGACTGGGGAAAAGACTGGAATTCCTTTGCCCCCATACTCCCTGACCTCTGTCCCAAGCTGCAGTCCTGGGTGACAAAAGAATTTCGATGAGCCAAAAGGACAGCAGTTGCACTACCACTGGCTGAGAGCAAGAGAACAGAGGATGCTAGTGGACCCATAATAAACATTTCCTCCTCCTGGAAGACAGCAGAGGGATGGAAGATTTCTGGAATCATGAAGCTTTCAAACTGGAAGGAGTCTTCAGTGCTACAGATCTAGAGCTCAAACAGGATTCAGCAGCCTTATAATCAAGCCCCCTCATTTGTAAAATGAGGAAACTGAAGATTTATTTAAAGTGGTTAAGTAACTTAGCTAATATCACACAGGTAGTAAACATCAAAGGCAGGATTTGAATCCAGGCCCTCTGACTTTTCAGTATTCCACACCGTTTCAAATCCTCCATTTTACAGAAAAGGAAAGTGAGAAAAGGAAGGAAAGTGCTTGCCTATGATCACATATGGCTAAAACTAGAAACTAAGTCTATAATATTTCCAGTCTAGTGCTTTTCTCCATCCCAGATCTTTCCTTTTGTCAAATCTTTGTTAAGAACTTGGTGGTAGTATGCAGTAGTGGGGTTAGAACATTGGAAATAGAATCAGGAAGATATGGGTTTAAATCCTGCATGACTCTGGCAAATCATTCTCCTAGCCTCGGTTTCCTTAAAATGGGCGAGATGGACTCAATGACCTCTAAAAATCTTTTCCATCTCTAAACCTATGATCCTATGTTTTTACACACACACACACACACACACACACACACACACACACACACACACACACACTTTGTAATTATCTCCTAGCCTTCCCATTCCCCATGTCATAAGTCACCTGGCCCTGGATATAGACAACCCAATTCAATGGACATTTCTTTGTTGGATAGAGACAGACAGACAGAGAGATAGAGAAATGGAGAGGCAAGAAAAGAGGGAGGAAAGAAGAGAAGGAGGAAGGGAGAGAAGGAAGGAGAAAGAGACAGAGAGGGAGACAGGGAGGGAGAGAGGAGGGGAGAAAGGAGGAGGGAGAGACAGGATAGACAGAGAGAGAGGAAGAGGGAGGGAGGGAGGGAGTAAATAGGAAGGGAAGGGAGAAACAGAGATGGACAGACAGACTGCATCACCCTTAGTCTTTTCTAAGCCACACCTCAATGCCAAGTAAAGCTTTTGGGATTGAGCCAACTACCTTCTGAGAAATACAGTCTTATTATGGAAAGCACCAAAGAGCCATGGACTAGAATATTGGGAAACACCAGTTATAGTCCCAGCTGTGTCAATTATCAAGCCAGCCACTACGAACCTCACTTTTCTTGTCTACATAATGAGAGTGATTCTATTTGTCTTCAAAAGGTTATGGTTAGGTTCAAACGAGACAACATACTTTGAAAACTCTACTCCCTACAAATGAGCATTATTATTTGTTGTCTGCCTTGATAAAGTTCTTTTTTTTTTTTTAATAATAACTATATTGACAGAATCCATGCCAGGGTAATTTTTTACAACATTATCCCTTGCACTCACTTCTGTTTCGATTTTTCTCCTCCCTCCCTCCCCTCCTCCCCCAGATGGCAAGCAATCCTTTACATGTTGAATAGGTTACAGTATATCCTGGATACAATATACGTGTGCAGAACCGAACAGTTCTTTTGTTGCACAGGAAGAATTGGATTCAGAGGGTATAAATAACCCGGGAAGAAAAACAAAAATGCAAGTGAGATGAATGAATAAACATTCATTTCTCAGTGTTCTTTCTTTGGGTGTAGTTGCTTCTGTCCATCATTTATCAGTTAGAACTGAGTTAGGTCTCTTTGTCAAAGAAATCCACTTCCATCAGAATACATCCTCATACAGTATCATTGTTGAGGTATATAATGATCTCCTGGTTCTGCTCATTTCACTTAGCACCTTGATAAGGTTCTAAAGGTACCACACCAGGAGCAGAACAAAGGGGTAAAAATAGCTATGTATCCTATGGAGAAGGTGGTTTGAAGCAGGGATCTATGGTTTTCTCCTGGTTTTTCTATGCCAGTTCAAGATGTGTCTCCTGTTCCTCTCCCCAGGTCCAGAATAGTGAATGCAGAAAGAATGCCGGATTTTGAACCTAGTTCAGAATCATTCTGCCACTTACCTATGTGGCCTTGGGCAGTTATTTAGCCATTTAGGCTTTACTTTCCACATCTGTAAGAAGCTGGTTTAGATGACCTTCAAGGTTTCTTTTAGCTTTCAATCTGTAATCTTAAATTTCTGCCCAGGGCTGAGGGCCACAATCAGTGAAGGGTTAAAAGTGGAAGGGGGTAGAAAGGATCACTCACTATCCCCTTCTGCTCATCTCTTTGCAGCAAGTGAAAGACAATAACTGAGGAAAACAAATGCTCGCTCTTCTGAGTATATTGATTTATTAAGTAATGCATGCCAATTGACTAACAAAGCAGAACCAGACCTCCTTGGCTTCAGCCTGGATCCCAGATACAGGGGAAGACAAACTTTTATATATTAAAAACAATTAAATAAGATTAATTAAAAGGAAAAAATTCAGTTTTTTGTTCAGTTGTTCAATTGTATCTATTTCTTCATGACTATGAACCATAGCACTCTAGATACTTCTATCTACTATCTCTTGAAGTCTGTCCAAGTTCATGTTCATTATTTCCAAGACATTGTCTCTGTTATCCCTTTTCTTCTTGCCTTCAATCTTTCCCAATATCAGGGTTTTTTCAATGAGTCTCATCTTCTTATTCTGTGGCTGCAGTAGTTAAGTTTCAGCTTCAGTATTCAGTACTATTCAGTATATTTCAGTGAATAGCTTGAATTAGTTTCTTTAATTACTGACTGATTTGATCTGCATGCTGTCCAAAGGGATCTCAAAAGTCTTCTCCAGCACTGAAGTTCAAAAGCGTCAGTTCTTCACTCTCAGCTGTCCTTATAACTCTCACACCCATACATTGCTATTGGGAAAACCATAACTTTGACTTATATGGACCTTTGTTGCCAAGGTGATGTCTCTGAGTTCTAATTGAATGAAAGTTTAAGGACATTGGGAGAGGGGGAATAAATAGGTGCAATCCCCTGAAATCAAATAAGGAGGTATCTCATTTTCCAAAGTGTCTGTAAACAATCAAAAGAACATGAAAACAATAACTGATTGATCAGAATGGGGCTATTTTTTAGACAAAACATAGGGGTTGCTTGAACTGTACAACTATGAGAAAACACCTTACAGCAATCTTTGAATCTGACCAGGTCTATAGTGAGCATAACCTAGAACCTTGGTTAAAGGACTCTAAACAGCAGGTAAAGATGCTCAGTTCCTCATCTATTCGGGAATAGGTTCAGACAATACCGTAAGTTTTCTCCCAAGTCCCACAGTTTGAATAAAGTTTTCTCAAAAGGATAGAAATTACACAAGATCTGTAATTGAATAGAAAGAGAATTGGGACAGCTTTAGAATTGAATCATAAGACAGAATTAATGTGGTTTATTCATTTCCCATATTAACCACTTGGTGTCCTAATCCCCTCAATTTCCTCATCTTGGAGAATGACATATAGATGCTGTAATTCAAGGATGATATTAAAAGTCCTCTAGGAGATGACTTGGGGAGAGCACAATACTATATCACAGGGAGCCAAGTCGGGCAGATAGAAAAGAGACAAAGTCTAGAGAGGGGTTGAAACGCCTTTATAGGAAGAAGACAATATATGGACAATTGGCCACAAGAGGTCAGTAGCATTACTTCCAGTTTTCCCAGCATCAGAAGTTTGGGTTGGGCGTCCAGATGTTGCCAAGAATAGTACAGAGAGAATCCTCCACCAACTACCTATGGAACTCATTGATGAGGGAGTAACTGATTGTTAGAGCATCTCTTCCAAAAGCACCTATAGGGATGCCAAATAGTAGGAAGGATGCTGGTATACAAGCAATTTGTGACACAGACGGCAATTAGTCATCACTTAATGGTACAGAGAAGGTACTGCTGGATGCAGAGGAGGGGAGGACCTGGTAAGATTGGATATTTTGGTGTGCATTAATGGAACATATTTGAGAAGGAGACTAGCTGGGGTTTGGTTGGGAAAAGGGGTCTCCTGTCAAGCTGGGATAAGGAAATGGGAGAGAAGATTTATGGCTCATACTGTTCCTGTGCCCACACACATTTTATACATCAGAAATGATGAAGTTGACTTTGAAGCCTGTGGTCAGATCCAGTCTAATACTGCTTTCTCTGAAATGTACCAGTTCAGCATTTCCTGATTCCTGCCACCACACACAGTCAGTATGGTTTCATCAGAGCAACCAGCCTCGATAGTGGTGCCCATCCTTGACACCCCAATGTTCTTAAATTCAGGACAGATTTTCATCTATATGAAAATGATTTGAAGTGGGATTCAAGCTGAAGAGAAAGGGACAAAATCAGCTTTCAAGGCCCCAACCAATCCAAACAATTCATTGTCTCCTACTCAAATCAGAATTTTGGTCTAGACAACCTTCAGTTTCTCAGGATCTAATACTCTGGTATGTGGATATCAAGTGCCTTCAATGTCAATCCTGTCTCAAAAACTAGAGAAGAAAAAGTTGGGATGGGAACAAAGATAAAAAGCAATGAGAGAAATAATTTTAATGTATTTTTTTAATTACATAAATGAAAGTTTATTGTTTTTAAAATATAGTCCAACTCAGCAGTGTTCCTCATGCCTTAATTTCTCCATCTATAAAATGGAGAAGTTGGACTCTATGAGCTCTGAAGTCCCTTTCATCTCAAACATTCTGTGGTTTTATAACTTCAGTCCAGAAATCACCCAGATTTCTGGAAGTTATTTGGTAACTCAAACATTCTATGTAATCATATGAGGAACTAAATCTTCTCCCCTTTCTCTTTCCATCCAAAATAAAATTTTAAATCGTCTCATACAATTAATGTTTTCTCTTTCACTTCAATAATAGAATATAGAACTCCAAAAAGATGAGGGGGGGGGGGGAGAGATACAGAGGATCTGTTTCATGATATGTACCCAATTGTCAGGATTTAGGAATGAACTGCATTCACTGGGCACCTCTTACCCCCAGAGGAATATTTTCTCATATAGAAATTGTGTGAGTTCACTCAGAGCCCCATTGGAGCTGGAAAGAGTCCCAGATTCGATGAGGATATGGCACTATATATTTCTATATGAGGTTACAAAGGGAGAAGAGAGAATGATTATTTCTTTTGTAGGGAGCAAGGGTAGAGGGTCTGGCTTCTTCCTCTGGAGCTCAGTTTGGTTATTCCTTAGTGATCCCTCAAGAGGATGGAGTGATCATAATACTTTCCTTCTTAATATTTCCCCTCAGGGTTCTTAAGCCAGACTTAAAACAGCCCCCAGATTATAAAATCAATATCTTCAGGAAACCAACATTAAATGATTTAAGCTTAAAGCTTCCCTAAGACTTTTGGGACATCCTGTATTTAGTGCCTACTACATCCAATCTAGAATAGACAGATTATATATTGATGTATTCAATGGGTATTGGTTTGGGAGTTAGACCTGAATTCAAATATTAAACCTGATATTTCCTAACTAGGAGACTTTAATCCAGTAGCTCCAGCTCTCTAAAACTCACTTGTCTTGTGAGACGAGGTCATTGCATCACCTACATTGCAAGGCTGTTGTAAAAAAAAAAAAAAAAAAAGTATTTTGTAAATAGTAAAGTATCAGGTAGATGTGAATTGCTATTATTTTGAGTATTTTATAATAGCTTCCCTTGAGGAGCTTTAAATCTAGATAGGAAGGATCATTCAACATTTATTAAACATCTCCTATGTGGAGAACATTGTGTTAGGTACTAGAGGAGTTACCAAGATGAAAAAAAATCTGAGTTTAGGTGTAAAAGGAGGAATGGGGAAGAGAGTATATGTGAACAATTTATTTCCATGAACAATGAAAGGAATCCAGTGATAGAGCTAAGGGGAAACAGCATAAACTCATATGACTATAGTGAAGTCTCTTTTTTAAGATGTAAAAAAAAAATAGTTTGAAAAGATTGGCAGGATTGCAGAGAGAAGAAATGATGGAAGAGTCTTAAATTCTGGGCTAAAGAATTTGGACTTGAAACAAAACAAAATGTGGAGATGTATCATACTGAGAGGACAAGAACATATATCTTATTTGTGGTCTGGGGCCCCCCACTTATAGATCCCCTTCCCCAACAGGAGTGATGGTGTGATTGTGAAGAGGAGGAAAAGTCAGGATGTGCTTTTCTTTTTGCTCTGGTTTCGGATTGATATGGTTCTTTTTCCTCTGTGTCCTTAGATTTTCAGGAGATCATTACATTCACATAATGTTTTTAGGCTCTGAGCTTTGAATCAAAAGAGAGATAGCAGAATCCACCCTTACTCTTTAGAAGAGCGATCACCTCAGCTTAGATCTACCACTGAGGTATAGTAGGTGATAGTAGCAAGAAGATAAAGAGGAATAGAAACAAAGGCATGCAGGACACCCAGTATGGAACAATCTTTCAACAGAGAGCAAGTGCAGTAAGAGTTTTGGGAAGACAATACCAGAAGATATAGTGATCTTGTAATTTTTTTTTAAGTTTTTTTTTTTTTTTGGAAAAACAGGCCAGCCAATAACTAATTAGAACCTACAGGCATTTAAACTGTCTTTGAACTCTCCTCCTGTGGCAGAACTCACATCTCTGTCACAAACCACTAAGTGACTTAGAGTTAGAAAAACCACTTTAATCAGTTTGATTGACAATCTGCATTCCCTTAAAACATTTTAGGAACATCCTTCCAGAAACTCACAAAGGGGTGTCTGAATTTCAGACATTGTGGTTTTCCTCATCTCTAAGATATTTTAGGTCTCCCACATAAGTTAATCTGAGCAAACACACACACACACACACACACACACACACACACACACACACACACACACAAACAAGCTAAGAAATGGACTTCATTGTCTTTCTGCTTTAATCAGGCATATACAGCTGACATTAAGCCTCCTGGATCTGAGTAGTCCTATTTTAGGAAACTCCCAAAATTGTGCCCTAAGAAGATGAACATTTAAGTGCCTAATATGTGCCAAGAACTGTGCTAAGGGCTTTAAAAATATAACTTCCTAGGAACCAACTCTGAGAGATGATCTAAGATCTTCCCAGCTCCTAGAAACAATTGTTTTGTTTTTGTTTTTCCCCAGGAAGGCTGACTCAGTGGTAATTACGCTATAGAGAGTCTATCAGGCCTGTGCTGGTACCAGTTAAATTTTCAGTGGAAGCATTTACACCATAAACAAATACCACAAATGCCACAGATCGGAGCTTGGTTTATTGTTTTGTTGTTTAAGACTTAAGAAAGTGACAGAGAAAGTGTTACTAATGCAAATTAAACTTAAAATGATCAAGCCTTTTCAGAGAGCTGCTTTTAAACATTTACCAGCAAACCCCTGGTTCTATTCCACATATCCCTTACAGAATAATATTGAAAAACCTCCCTCCATCCTCACTAAAGTTCTGTGCCTCCCCAGTTTCCCTAATATCACATATAAATTCCTCTGTTTAGCATTTAAAGCCATTACTGACCCAGTCTTAAAGCAATTTTATATCTTTATTAGACCTTAATACTCTTCATTCACAGGAAAGTTCAGCCAAACTGGCTTCTTTGCTGTTCCTCATGCACAACATTCCACCTCCCACCACTGTGGTTTTAGCCTGGCTGCATGCAATGCCTGGAATACACTTCCTCTTCACCTCCACGTTTCAAAATTCCTAGTTTTCTTTAGAGCTCAGCTCAGCTCCCCTCTCACACATGACTTTTCCTGATGCCTCCAGCTGCTAATGCTTCCCCTCTAGCTTGCGTTGAATTCAGGGACATGAAGATTATTATAGAACCTTATAAAAGAGAATATGGAGTATAAAGGAAAGCATGCTGGACCCAGAGTCAGAAAACTGAGGTTTCAACCTTTTATGTTTAGGTTCTTCCGCTTTGCTGCCCAGATGGTCCCAAACAAATCCTTCTAGGCATAGAAAGGGTTAAAGGTATTGACCTGTACAACACTCCTGACAGCAGCCCTAACTAGGTTAAAGTGTAATTGAGAAATGTTTAACAAAATATATAAAAAATACACTCGAATATAGGTTCTGCTAATACTTGGTTTTGTAAATCCATACGTGCCTGCAGAGATCCTCATATGGCTTAGTGACCCCCCATTCGGTGAGATTATCACTACTGGAAGAGATGATCACTGAGGTCCCTTCTAGTTTTTCTTTCTGTGATTTATAAAGGAAATTTCATGAATTTTGGTTTTTGGAAGTCTTTTCAATAGGTGCATGAAAAGGATGGCAGAGATTTGCTCCCATTTATCTCAGCCTTCCTTCTCTTTGTTCTCTCCTCACCCACCCACCCCCAATATCTTCCCCTTCAGCAATGGAAAGAGTATCACTTTAAATGAAATCAAAGTAACACAACACCACTCCCCCTATGCCAATTCTTCTGAATTGGAATTGTTCAGAGTTGGCCAATCTAGCCCAGCATGGTCCCCCCTGCCTGGTGAAGGGGTTGCATTAGGACTCTGGTTCAGGCTTTCTCCTTTGACAAATAATCTCATTTACCTGCTCTTCAGTTCCTGATATGGAAAAGGAAATGGTTAGTGTTAGTTGACCTTTATGGGTCCTTTCTAACTGTAATAATCTGTAAGATTGTTCTATCACACCAAACTATAGACGATTGTATTTTGAACTCAGTCTTCTGAGCGAAGAGACCTTGACCAATTGTGTGCCATTTCTTCTTCTATACTCTCAATTCCAGTAGGCATTCAGTAAATAACTATCCATTTTTGGATAACATGGGAAGAGAAGTTTATCAAAAAGAGTTTAATTTTTTGTCATTTTAATTCCCTGGGTCCATCATAGTGCTGAGCACATAGCAGATATTGATAAATACTTGTTCAATGATTGATTGAAAAAGTATCACATGGGGAAACAAGCTCTGAGAGGCAAAATACCTACTAAGCAGGTAGGTGACTAAGTGTTAACACAATTACCTTACTTGTTTGTATTCTGAATTTCTTCTTTCTTTTTTTTCCTATATGTTTTGTTGAATAATTCTTCCCAGGATCAACATTATGAAAGAGACAGCTGGATACAGTACAGTAGATAGAGCACTGGATATGGAAACAAGAAATCCCAAGTTCAAATTTGGCCTTAGATACTTACTAGCTGTGTGAAGCTGGGCAAGTCACTTCTCTGTTTGCCTCAGTGTCTTCATCTATCATTGGTATCTTTCAAAAATCGAGGACCAATGTCAGCCATAAAATGGGGATTAAAAATAGCATTTACCTCCAGGAGTTATTGTGAGGATCTAGTGAGATAACAATTGTAAAGCACTTAATACAGTCCCTGGCATGGGGGAAGTGCTATACAAATATTAAATATTATTGTTATTGTTACTATTGGAAGAGACAGAATTTCTTAATCTAAATCTATTATTATTTCTTCCATGTTACAATGCTTATTGTTGTCAAAACACACACACACACATACACACACACTCACACACTACAGCAATCACTACGATTTAGACTCAATCACTCTAACTTCAACTTGAATTTTTTTCAGGGGCTCTCCTTGAACCTTAAATATTCTGTGAAATGTAGAAACATGAGTCAGCCAAGCAGGGCAGTGGAGAGCATAGATTGAGGCAGAAAGACCTAAGTTAAAATCTTACCTCACAACTTACTAACTATATGACACTAGGTAAATCCCTTAACTCTGTTTGCCTCAGTTTTCTCACTTGTAAAATAGTAATAGTGATAACATCTATCTTCTGTGGTTGTGAAAATCAAATGAGATCTTTATAAAGCACTTTGAAGCAATATATAAATGTCGATTATTATTATTTATTATTATTACTCTGATATAGTAGATAGAGAGCTAGCCTCAGAACCAAGAAAACCTAAATTCAAATCTATATTATCTGTACGATTCTGGAAAGATCATTTTACCTTCTCAGTGTTTTAAGGTAAAGCAACATTCAGTTGCAGAGAGGATGCCAACCAGTATTAGCAAACGGAATTTCCTCTTCACAGATTTCCTTGTATCAACAAAATCACACGTCTAATCCTTATCTCTTATCTTATATACAATTCCTGAACCTGTCTAGAGGTAACAGAATGGATTTCCACACATGCACCTGTTCTTTTCCAATAGTTCCCATGAGTAACTAACTTACTCATGCTTCATATTGTTTGGATTTCTGAAGTTGGTGGAACCAAGGTCTAAATGTATATGTGGGAGTAGGGGCAGCATCTGCAGTTGGGGGAATTTCTGTAGCTTCATATTCTTCCCCATAAGACTGGGGAATTGAATCAAGGACACAGTGCTGGACTGGCAGTCAGTCAGTTAGTTCATAAACATTTATAAAGCACCTACTATGTTCCAGACATCATGGTAAGTATTGGGGATATAAAGAAAGATAAAGAATACTCTCTGCCCTCAAAGAACTCACAATCTAATGGGGGAAACAAGAAGCAAACAATTCTGTACAAATGAGCTATAGATTAAATAAACTAGAAGTGATTACAGAGGGAGGGAACTAGAATGAAAAGAAATTGGGAAAGGTTTCTTGTAGAAGGTAGGGGAAATGGAGATAAGAAAGAAAAATGTTTCAAGCAGGGGTCTAGTTGATGGAAATATTTACAATCTCCTTTTTACTCAACCTTTCCTAGCCCATAAAACAAAGCTGCTGGCATGGAGCCCTTTTCTATGATCTATGCCAGGTCTCCCAGATCCCTCAGATCCATTTCTCTCAGATAGATTGTATGATCTTGGCCAGATGACTTAGATTTCCTGAATCTCAGTCTCTCTTTTATGAAATGGAAAAAATAATTCCTAAACTTGATCATTTGTGAGTAGAAAATGTTCCTGCAAAGCCATAAAAAGTGCTTCTGGAGCTCTTAGGAACCATAGACACTTCAAAGGAATACTAAGAAAGGGACCTTAAAAGTCATTGCATCCAATTCTATGGATGAGGAAACTGACACTACAAGAAGTCACATAGTATACCTGAGATTCCACAAATCCAAGCTCTTAATAGCTTGCCCGTTGGTCTCCTTGCTTCAAGTCTCTCTCTACTCTAACAGTCACAAAGGCTGCTGATGCAGGTGCTGTGGAGAACTTAGAGCTTGCTCAGATATCAAAGAAGTCAAAGTTTCCCACTGCATCCTGGGCCATCCCTTCTCATCTCAATTTTCGTATTATTCCTGAGATTCTATGACTCTAAAACAGAGTGGGACTGATGATTTTGTGCAATTGCCTTACTGAAATCCAATTAACACATGAGTCAAAACATCACCATGTAATGTCATTGGTCCTCTTCAAAATGAAGGACAAAAAACAACTCCAGTTCAGCCCCCGTCAGCTATCAAACTGATCTTCCTAAAGTATATATCTGACCCTGTCATCTCCTTATTCAATAAACTCTTATGGCTTTCTACTACCTCCAGGATTAAATATATAAACCCTCCGTTTAACCTTAAAATCCTTTATAACTTGACTCCTTCCTAGCTTTCCAGACTTCTTGGACTTTCCTTCCCTTATGTATTCTGTAGTCCAGTGACACTAGCATTTTTGCTGTTTCTCAAATAAGACATTCCATTCCCCAAATCCAGGTATTTTCACTGGCTTATTCCCCCACTTCTGGCCTGCTCTTCCTCCTCATCTCTGCCTCTGGCTTCCTTCACATCTCAGCTAAAATTCCACCTTCTGTGTGAAACCATTTTTCCATCCGCTTTATTCTTAGCATCTTCCCTCTGAGGCTTCCCTTAATTTAGAGATGGCTGGCTGGAAGCTGTGGAATATTACAGTTTTTGAAGAACTGAAGCTGAGAATGACCAGAAGATTAGAAAAAAAATGTATAGCAGGTATGAATAGCTACAACATATTACCAAAGAGGAATTACAAAGTATCTTATTAGTATATAATTTGTGTGATGTCAAAATGAAAATCCCTGGAAAGATCACCGTGATACAATGGGGTTCACTAACCCTTCTTTAACTCCCCACTTTCTTCACTCTCTTCACTCAGTCTCCTCCTATGAAAAAAAACAGAGTCCCAGCAGAAAAAGACCAACCAAGCTCAGTCACATCTGGATTTTCTCTTTCTTTTCTATGTGATTCTAATCTCTTCTTTTTCAAGCTTTATTTTACTTTTATTCAGTCCATAAATCAAAGTTATCCACAAAGAGGGCTCTTCTCTCAGTCTAAAGTCAAATAGATCTTCCCATAGAAGGAAATACCATAGAGGAGAAAAAAACTGGAGTGATTTGCCATTTGCTTCTCCAGTGGATTAAGGTAAAAGGGATTAAGTGATTTACCCAATCACAATTGAGTTAGTTTTTGAGGCCAGATTTAAATTTAGGTCTTTCTGCCTCCAGGCCTCGGGGCTCTAGCCACTGAGCCATCTTTCTGTCCCTAACATACTGGATTGGTTTGCCATTTAATTCTGCAGTGAATTCAGGTTGAAATTAAATTAAATTTTAAATTAATTAAATTATGTATTAAACAAAATTAAAATAATTATATCTAACAATTTATTAATAATAAATGATATTTGTTAATAATTAATTAAATGTAATGAAATTAAAATTAATTAACCTACCTAGTTCACATTTATAGTACTTTATATATGCCAGGCCTTGTGCACTTTACAATTATTCTGTCATTTGATTCTCACATCTGTAAGAAGTAGGTGCTATTATTATCCCCATTTTACAACTGAGGAAACTGAGGCAAACAGAGTTTACATGATATGCCCAGGGTCACTCAGCTAATAAATACATATTTGTGGCCAGATTTGAACTCAGGTGTGTCCAATTTTAAGCCCAGCATTCTACTCTGTGTCACCTGTTGCCTCAGTATTCATTGTTGTTATTATTATTAATTATTATTACCATCATTATGTTACAATTATATGGATGAGAAAACTGAAATCTAGAAAAATTAAAAGATTTCTACCAAGAAAGAAACATCAGAGGAGATATTTGCCCACGTCCTCTGGTCTAGTGTACTTTCCATTCTACCAGAAGGAGTTAGGGCTCCTGGTAATCTCCTCTGAGTGATTATTTATTCACTCAACCCTTCATGAATTTTTCCTACTATACACAATATGTTATGGAGCTGTCAGAATGGACACTCCCCCCCCAAAGAAAAGTCACTTTGCACTCCATACAAAAGCAGGACCTGGGTTCCTGATCATGGAGGACCAGGAGAAACAAAACAAAGGAAAACCTAAGATAGGTGATCTTCAATGCATCATATTTATGCAAGTTGAAATTTCCTAAAAAGATAAGGCTCAAGCTCTATATGCAAATATAATCTATCTATGCAGGTATCTAGGCTTACAACCATCTCTACTACTTCATATCCACAGATAAGTTTTTAAGAAAACCCCTCCAGACATCTCTGTGCTATTCATTTCTCCAGGGCCTCAGTTTCCATTCAGAGAATATGAGAATTAGAACAGATAATCTCTAGCATCCTTTTCAGTTCTAAATATTGAGTTTAAAGCTGCAGATTTTAGTTTACTAAAGTATCTTAATTCCTAGAGTTCTAGACATCTCCAATTGGTCTCCTGACCTAGTCCAACTACAATGTATTCCTACAAAACAGGCTGGAAAATGCTTAATTCTGTTATATGATTTTCTCCATGGTCACTATTGTCCCCACCTTTCTCAATGATCTCTAGTGTTATACTAATCTGGACTACTTCCTCCCCAGTCTTTATCCTGCTCCTTAGAAGGGAGTCTTTCTTTGTTTATATTGATTTTACATATTTGGAGTTGGAGCTATTAGACTGACTTGTAGTTTCATGGAAATTAGTGACCTGCATGTTCATAACCCAGGCTCTGATGTAATTGTAACTATAAGGCTACCTAATCCAGGAAATAATAACTTTAGAAATGTGTGGTGTTCTCTTCTTTTTCTAAAATATGATTGTTCTCTGTGAGCAGGTTTCTTGGGGGGAGGGGGGTTTTCTGGAGGCAGCCTTAGTTTTGTTTCAACGTAATAATCACCTCAAAAGCAGCCAGGGATTAAAGTACAGTCTTTTATTGTCTCTTCCAAAATAACCCACTTGGTTTTCTTTTTTTTTTTTTTTAAATAACTTTTTATTGATGGAACTCATGCCAGGCTAATTTTTTACAACATTATCCCTTGCATTCACTTCTGTTCCAATTTTTCCCCTCCCTCCCTCCACCCCCTTCCCCATATGGCAAGCAATCCTTTACATGTTGAATAGGTTACAGTATATCCTGGATACAATATATGTGTGCAGAACCGAACAGTTCTCTTGTTGCACAGGGAGAATTGAATTCAGAAGGTATAAATAATCCGGGAAAAAAAAACAAGAATGCAAGCAGTTTATATTCATCTCCCAGTGTTCTTTCTTTGGGTGTAGCTGCATCTGCCCATCTTTGATCAATTGAAACTGAATTAGCTCTCTTTATCAAAGAGATCCACTTCCATCAGAATACATCCTCAAACAGTATCATTGTTGAGGTATATAATGATCTCCCGGTTCCGCTCATTTCACTTAGCATCAGTTCATGTAAGTCTCGCCAGTCCTCTCTGTATTCATCCTGCTGGTCATTCCTTACAGAACAATAATATTCCATAACATTCATATACCACAATTTACCCAGCCATTCTCCATTTGATGGACATCCTTTCATTTTCCAGCTTCTAGCCACTACAAACAGGGCTGCCACAAACATTTTGGCACATACAGGTCCCTTTCCTTTCTTTAGTATCTCTTTGGGGTATAAGCCCAATAGAAACACTGCTGGATCAAGGGGTAGGCACAGTTTGATAACTTTTTGAGCATAGTTCCAAATTGCTCTCCAGAATGGCTGGATGTGTTCACAATTCCACCAACAATGTATCAGTGTCCCTGTTTTCCCACATCCCCTCCAACATTCCCCATTATCTTTCCCTGTCACTCTAGCCAATCTGACAGGTGTGTAGTGGTATCTCAGAGTTGTCTTAATTTGCATTTCTCTGATTAATAATGATTTGGAGCATATTTTCATATGTCTATAAATAGTTTCAATTTCTTCGTCTGAGAATTGTCTGTTCATATCCTTTGACCATTTATCAATTGGACAATGGTTTGATTTCTTATAAATTAGAGTCAATTCTCTATATATTTTGGAAATGAAGCCTTTATCAGAACCTTTGATTGTAAAAATGTTTTCCCAGTTTATTGTTTCCTTCTAATCTTGTCTGCATTTGTTTTGTTTGTACAAAAACTTTTCAATTTGATATAGTCAAAATTTTCTATTTTGTGGTCAATAGTGATCTCTAGTTCTTCTTTGGTCATAAATTCCTCCCTCTTCCACAGGTCTGAGAGGTAAACTATCCTATGCTCTTCCAATTTATTTATAATCTCATTCTTTGTGCCTATGTCATGAACCCATTTTGACCTTATCTTGGTGTACGGTGTTAAGTGTGGGTCAATGCCTAGTTTCTGCCATACTGATTTCCAATTTTCCCAGCAATTTTTGTCAAACCAGTTGGTTTTCTTAGAGGCCTATCTTCTTCCTTGGTTCCAAGAACTCTTGCAGCTTGTCTGCCAGCTTCAGCCTTTAGCTCAATTCCGACTCCTGGCAATCTTCCGAACTAACTGACTGACTGATTGAAGCTTTAAAAGCTTCTTATATGTGATCTCTTAAAGGTGTGAACCCAAAGGTTGACTCCTCCTCTGAGAGTGGGATTATGGGAGGTGTGAATTCACAAAGTTACAAAGTTTTGTGTATCTCCCTTACTTGTGAACTCCAATGTGTGAGCCAATGTATGAATTCTCAAAGGTGTAAACTCAAGCATTGTTTCTACCAATTCCAGTGAGTTATCACTAGGATTCTAACAGAAATAACCTCCTTGAGGATGATAATGGGACAGGCTGGAAATCCCAACATTTTATTTTTATTTTATTTTATTTTTATTTTTTTTCCCTTTAGCAAGATATAGTTTCCTTCCTTATCTCTTAATTAGATCAATTTTTGCTTTTGCTTGATCTGAAATAAGGATGGCTACCCCTGCTTTTTTGACTTCACCTGAAGCATAATAGATTCTGCTCCAGCTTTTTACCTTTACTCTGTATGTATCTCCCTGTTTTAAATGTGTTTCCTGTAAACAACATATTGTAGGGTTCTGATTCATCGCATTCACATTTACGATTAAAATTACTAATTTTGCATTTCCTGCCATCCTTGCTGGGGACATGCCTCCAAGAACTTCTGCTTTCTTCTCTACAGAGCCCCCCTGTTATCAGTTGGCTTTGTGATGTCATCAGGTGAATAGAAGGTTTCTCCATTCCTATTTCTTGCTAAGTTCTCTTGCAGATCTATCATTATTAGTTACACTCTAATCCTTGGATTTCTTTGCTAAACTTCTATCTTCTGGTTCTCCATTATAGCTGCTATGAAATCTTTTCCTTATAAGAGAATTTCTAGGCTCTTTTAGCTTCTAATACCTTGAGCTATTTCAATTCTTTTGTGATTCAGACCCATAGCCTCAGCTATACATAGACAGTCAGCAGAGAAGTCATTTAGACATTGTCTTTTAAACTGCTTTTCTTCTGCCTCAGCTGTCATTCTTTAAATTCAATATACTGTTTAAGATAGAATATAAAAATTCCTTTCTAATCCCATGAACCTGGACACTACCTATGTCTATGCAAATCTCTTCAGTTCCAATTTTTCCCCTCCCTCCCTCCACCCCCTTCCCCATATGGCAAGCAATCCTTTACATGTTGAATAGGTTACAGTATATCCTGGATACAATATATGTGTGCAGAACCAAACAGTTCTCTTGTTGCACAGGGAGAATTGAATTCAGAAGGTATAAATAATCCGGGAAAAAAAAACAAGAATGCAAGCAGTTTATATTCATCTCCCAGTGTTCTTTCTTTGGGTGTAGCTGCATCTGCCCATCTTTGATCAATTGAAACTGAATTAGCTCTCTTTATCAAAGAGATCCACTTCCATCAGAATACATCCTCAAACAGTATCATTGTTGAGGTATATAATGATCTCCCGGTTCCGCTCATTTCACTTAGCATCAGTTCATGTAAGTCTCGCCAGTCCTCTCTGTATTCATCCTGCTGGTCATTCCTTACAGAACAATAATATTCCATAACGTTCATATACCACAATTTACCCAGCCATTCTCCATTTGATGGACATCCTTTCATTTTCCAGCTTCTAGCCACTACAAACAGGGCTGCCACAAACATTTTGGCACATACAGGTCCCTTTCCTTTCTTTAGTATCTCTTTGGGGTATAAGCCCAGTAGAAACACTGCTGGATCAAGGGTAGGCACAGTTTGATAACTTTTTGAGCATAGTTCCAAATTGCTCTCCAGAATGGCTGGATGTGTTCACAATTCCACCAACAATGTATCAGTGTCCCTGTTTTCCCACATCCCCTCCAACATTCCCCATTATCTTTCCCTGTCACTCTAGCCAATCTGACAGGTGTGTAGTGGTATCTCAGAGTTATCTTAATTTGCATTTCTCTGATTAATAATGATTTGGAGCATATTTTCATATGTCTATAAATAGTTTCAATTTCTTCGTCTGAGAATTGTCTGTTCATATCCTTTGACCATTTATCAATTGGACAATGGTTTGATTTCTTATAAATTAGAGTCAATTCTCTATATATTTTGGAAATGAGGCCTTTATCAGAACCTTTAATTGTAAAAATGTTTTCCCAGTTTATTGTTTCCCTTCTAATCTTGTCTGCATTTGTTTTGTTTGTACAAAAACTTTTCAATTTGATATAGTCAAAATTTTCTATTTTGTGGTCAATAGTGATCTCTAGTTCTTCTTTGGTCATAAATTCCTCCCTCTTCCACAGGTCTGAGAGGTAAACTATCCTATGCTCTTCCAATTTATTTATAATCTCATTCTTTGTGCCTAGGTCATGAACCCATTTTGACCTTATCTTGGTGTACGGTGTTAAGTGTGGATCAATGCCTAGTTTCTGCCATACTGATTTCCAATTTTCCCAGCAATTTTTGTCAAACCAGTTGGTTTTCTTAGAGGCCTATCTTCTTCCTTGGTTCCAAGAACTCTTGCAGCTTGTCTGCCAGCTTCAGCCTTTAGCTCAATTCCAACTCCTGGCAATCTTCCGAACTAACTGACTGACTGACTGAAGCTTTAAGAGCTTCTTATATGTGATCTCTTAAAGGTGTGAACCCAAAGTCTGACTCCTCCTCTGAGAGTGGGATTATGGGAGGTGTGAATTCACAAAGTTACAAAGTTTTGTGTATCTCCCTTACTTGTGAACTCCAATGTGTGAGCTAATGTATGAATTCTCAAAGGTGTAAACTCAAGCATTGTTTCTACCAATTCCAGTGAGTTATCACTAGGATTCTAACAGAAATAACCTCCTTGAGGATGATAATGGCTGGAAATCCCAACATTTTATTTTTATTTTATTTTATTTTTATTTTTTTTTCCCTTTAGCAAGATATAGTTTCCTTCCTTATCTCTTAATTAGATCAATTTTTGCTTTTGCTTGATCTGAAATAAGGATGGCTACCCCTGCTTTTTTGACTTCACCTGAAGCATAATAGATTCTGCTCCAGCTTTTTACCTTTACTCTGTATGTATCTCCCTGTTTTAAATGTGTTTCCTGTAAACAACATATTGTAGGGTTCTGATTCATCGCATTCACATTTACGATTAAAATTACTAATTTTGCATTTCCTGCCATCCTTGCTGGGGACATGCCTCCAAGAACTTCTGCTTTCTTCTCTACAGAGCCCCCCTGTTATCAGTTGGCTTTGTGATGTCATCAGGTGAATAGAAGGTTTCTCCATTCCTATTTCTTGCTAAGTTCTCTTGCAGATCTATCATTATTAGTTACACTCTAATCCTTGTAACTAAACTTCTATCTTCTGGTTCTCCATTATAGCTGCTATGAAATCTTTTCCTTATAAGAGAATTTCTAGGCTCTTTTAGCTTCTAATACCTTGAGCTATTTCAATTCTTTTGTGATTCAGACCCATAGCCTCAGCTATACATAGACAGTCAGCAGAGAAGTCATTTAGACATTGTCTTTTAAACTGCTTTTCTTCTGCCTCAGCTGTCATTCTTTAAATTCAATATACTGTTTAAGATAGAATATAAAAATTCCTTTCTAATCCCATGAACCTGGACACTACCTATGTCTATGCAAATCTCTTCAGGAACTTCATTTTTCCTTCATTTTACCCTCCTTGGTTAGGGACAAGATGGAGCTAGCAAATTTTTGTTCTGCATTCCTGTCATCAACAAAATCACTGCTCTCCTTTTGTATGTTAACAACATATTAATCAGGAAAGTCTTCTCTGGTTAACCCTCCAAAGCTGAATTGATTCTAGGCAGTGGAAGTGAAGGGAATAAAGGAGGAAAGTAAAGGATAAAAAGATTTGGATGATCTATATCAGGCCATCTTAAACTTTTGTCATTTTCAATTCTTTTTTGCCCAAGAAATTTTTATGTGGCCCAAGATATATATATATATAAATTTACAAATCAAACATTTACTGATAATAAATCATAATTTTATGACCCCCCACATTCAGTTATAAGACCCTAATCCGGGGTCACAAACTACAGTATAAGAAACAGGTATCTATATATTGGGCTGGTAAACCTCTGGATGATAGCGAGATGTCTCCATTGTTCTAACCACCATAAAGGAACTGTGAATTTGGGTGGGGGTGGGGAGGTGGAGGGGAGGTGGGAGGGAATGACGCCTGTTTATTTGACCTCTCAGGACAGGTGCACTATGCCTCCTCCCTCCATCTGTGTTCTAACCCAAGGGCTATTATTTCCCCCACAATTGCTCATAATAAGCAATAAGCCCCCCCCACTCCCAGCCCAGCCCAGCACTTGAGCCCCCCTGACTGGATGCTTGCTCGAGGATTAGCTCCTCTTTGGGGACCCCACAATGGCCCTCCACATCTTTTGTCCTTCTGTTTGTGGCAAATATTGAAACTCTCTTCTGAAACCCATTACAGCCTGTCCACCCACTGGCACAAAGGCTTTCCACTCATCACTAGGGCAGACCTGATGCCTGGACGCTCCTTGCTACTGTACCAAAGAGCTTCACCTGCAGCTGCGTCTCCGGTTACCTGTGAGATAGCATTCAGCTCCAAATATCTCACTGCTGGGACTGACCAGGCAGCCAGGAAACAAGTCTAGATTCAACTTCTGAGACTCATTCTAAAGTCCTTTTTTTGTAGAAAAATGATGGCCAGAGTGAGGTCCTCCTTAGTTTATTATTTAAAAATGGAAAGAATGATAGTTTCAGATTTCAGGTTTAAAACAGTTCCCTACAGAGAAATGGTAAATGTTGAATGTGCCAAAGATTTGGTTCCCTCAAGGACTCGATTTCTGACTTAAAGTAGTGAAGTGTGGGGAGTGGAAATAATAATAATAGCAAATTCAACCTTCAAAGTACATTGTCTACATTCACTCATTTGGCCTTCATAATTTTCTGAGGTTGGTGACACAAGTATTGATATTCCCATTTTATAGATGAGGAAATTGAGTCTTAGAGAAGTAACCTCATATATTTAATAAGTAGGAGATCTAAGAATTTGAATCCAGTTCTTCTGTTTGATGTCTCTTCCACTACACCACACTGTCCTTTGAATATACTAGTGATGGAGATTAATTCTTGGGAGAAAGGATACCCCAAAGAAATAAAGGGAAAGGGGACTTTAAAAAACCCTCAGCAGACATTACTATGTCTTTAAACCACCATTCTACATTTTCCTTCCCTTTCATAGCCACACTTCTAGAAAAAATTTACATTCCACTTCACCTCAATCAATTCTCATCATCTTCTGACATCGCTTTGAACCACATTATTCATCTGAAACTGTTTTCTCTAAAGTTATCGATGATATTTTAGTTGCTGAATATGCTGGCATTTTTTAATCCTCATTCTTTATTACCCCTTTGTAGCTTTCAATACTGCTAGTCACACTATCCTCCTGAATGTTGTCTCTTCTCTGGGTTCTCCTGTTATGTTTCCATTGCTGTATCATCACATGTTCTGCTTCCTGACTTTAAACTAATTTTTTTAATGAACAAAAATTCACCTTCTCTTTATCTCATCTTTCCTGCCCCCCAATTGACAAAAAAAGAAAAGGAAAACCTTTATTATAAGGATATTTATCCAAATAAAACAAATTGCTACTTGGCCAAGTTTGAAATTATATCTGCCGTCTGCATCCATCACCTCTCTATCAGGAGGTGAGTAGCCAGAATAAAATGTGGTCATTATGTTGATCAGTTTGCAAGTCTTTCAAGCTATTTGTCTTTACAGTATTGTCATCATCATATAAACTGTTCTGCTTCTACTCACTCTCTCTGCACCAGTTCATACAAGACTTCCTAAGTTTCTCTGAAGTGACTCGTTTATCATTTTTTATAATACACTTTCCTTTATATTTGTGTGCTATTACTTATTTAGTCATTCTTCAGATGTTGGGCAAGCCCTCTCAGTTTCCAGCTCTTTCCCAATACAGACAAAAAAGCTGCTGTAGTTATTTTTTTATATTCTTAGAATCTATTTTGTTTAGAATTACCATTTCCTTTAATCTATTTTTCCTCTTATTAATCCTGCCCTTTATGCTCTTTCCTTCCTGTTTCCCCGTTCAGAAAATATATTTCTATATCCAACTATGAGTATATTTTTCCTTCCTTTGACCAATTCAGAGAGTGAGGTTCAAATATCAAACACTCCTTCCATCCCTTCTTTAGTATGTGTAGACTTCTACTTGTGTATGTGAGATAATATCTCCTGACATTCCTGTCCCTTTCTCCCTCTAGTGTATTCCTCTTCTCCTTCACTTGTGTTTCAGCCAAAAAGATGGCTTTACTCCTTGCCAAGACAAATCCTTCTTTCTGCACAAGTGTTCCCATTTCCTTTAACAAATTACTCTTTCTGTCATCCCCACTGTATTATCACTTATCTTTAATCTCTTCCAGTCTACTGACTCCTTCCCTAATAGTCAACAAACATGCCCATGTTTCCCCATTTTCAAAAACCTCTCATTTGACCCTTCCAATCCCATTAATTCTTTGTCTGTTGTGGTTAAACTCCTTAAGAAGGTCATCTCTAATAAGTGCCTCTACTTTCTCTCCTCCACGTTCTTCTTATTCCTACAATCCAGTTTTTTACTTCATTATTCCACAAAAACTGCTCTCCAACATTATTGATGATCCTTTAATTGACCAATCTAATGTCCTTTTCCCAATTCAGTTCTTCTTGGCTTCTCTGTAGCCTTTGGTACTAATCATCTTCAGCTCAATGATATTCAGAGAATATCCAGAGGGAATCAGCAGCCTGGAAGAGGTACAAAACTTTCCCCAGGCAACACACTTCTGGAAAATTGGAAAATACCAGTTAGAAGTTAATGACTCTATGAGACAACAAGCAATAAATTTTGGGGACATGGCTCTCTCCTGGTTCTCTTGCCTATGAGAACACCCCTTACCCTCCTTTGCTGAATCCTCATAGTGGGTCACAGGGCTCTGCTCAAACTCCCTTCTCTTCTTCATCTATCCTTATACAGTTATTGTAGAAAACCACAAATTAAATTGTTTATGTTGTTCTATATTTTTATTTATTTTTTTAAACATTTTCCAATTACATTTTAATCTGATTTGGGCAGTAGTGGGGAGTTTTGAGGGCTTACGGCTTTGGGCTTCAGATTTGACACCTCTGCTATACTACTTTATTTGGTGGATCACATGAATTTAACAATCATTTCTATGCTGATGACTCTCAAATCTATCCATCCTTCTCTAACCTTTCTGCTGACCACAGTTCTTTCATCTCTATTTGCCTTTTAGAAAATTCAAATTAGATGTCCAAGAAACATCTTTAAACTCAACATGTCCAAAAATGAGCTCAATATCCCCAGTAAACTACACTCCCAAACTTTTCCTATTATTGTCATGAGAACCACCATCTTTCTCCCATAGGCTTTCAATCTCGATGTTGTACTCAACTCTTCACTGTATCTCATCCTTCATATCCAATATGTTGCCAGGACTTGATTTTACTTTTGCAATATCTTTTCAATATAACCCTTTCTCTCCTCTCATGTGACCACCATCTTGATACAAGTCTTCCAACTCTTGGATACTGCACTAGCCTGCTGGTGGTTCCCCCATTATTTTCACTATTGCTTGTTGTAAAGTTTTGTACCTCTTTTCTAAGCTGCCAATTCTCTTTCTATCATCTTCTTCCATAGAGATCATTTCTTTTATATTTTTTCCTCTAGCACCCTCATTTCATTTATAAAAGTATTTTTAACTTTTGCTTCATCTTTTGCAGAAATTTTAGTTGAACTAAACTGAGTTTTTCACTGAGACTTTACTTTTAAGTGCGTGACTGATCTTCTTTTCTTTTAGGTTTCTATTTTAAAAGTTCTTGTCACCAAAGTAGTCTTTTCTACTGAGTTTTGTTTGTTTACTCAATTTTCCAGCCTAATATCTGGCTTTACACTTTATTTTAGGAATAGACATTTCCATAGATAATGTCTGTGGTGGTCCTGCTGCAGTGTTCTTTGAGCATTAAGTTTTTCTGAATATCAGAAATAGATTAGGCTGAAGATCTGCACTCTTTCAGTACTTCCAAAGTGGTGACCCAAGGCAAAGTCTAATTTCTGACCACCTACTTGTTCAATTTTCTGATATATACTAGAGAGCATAGGGACAAAGGGAGTTTTCCTTAAAATAATAAGCAATATCTATCTAAAACCAGAGCAAGCTTATTTGCAATGGAGAAAAGCTGGACACATTCCCAAAAAGATCAGCAGTGAAACAAGGATGTCAATTATCACCACTATTATTCAGTAGTGTACTAGAAATGTTGGCTTTAGAAATAAGAAAAAAAACAAGGATATTAAAGGAATTAGAATAGGCAATGAGGAAATGAAACTATCATTCTTTGCAGATGATATGTAATACTTAGAGAATCCTACAAAATCATCCAAAACTTACTCAGAACAATTAACAGCTTTAACAAAGTTACAAGATATAAAATAAACCCACACATTTCATCAACATTTCTATATATTACTGACAAAGCCCAGATAGAAAGAGACAGAACAAGAAATCCAATTTAAACTAGTTGTAGACAAATAAAGTATTTGGGTGTCTACCTGCCAAGACAAACCCAAGAACTATATGAAAATAATTATAAAACACTTCTCATACAATTAAAGTCAGATCTAAACATTTGGGAAAATATCAATTGCTCATAGGTAGGTCAAGCTAATATAATAAAAATGACAATTCTACCTAAATTGGCATACTTGTTCAGTGCCATAACAAAAAAAAAATGCCAAAAAAATTTATATATTACAACTAGAAAAATAATAACAAAAATCATCTGGAAATACAAAGGTCAAGAATATCAATGGAATTAATGAAAAAAAATGCAAAAAATGGTGGCTTAGCAGTACCAGACCTAAAACTCTATTATAAAGGAGCAGTCATCAAAACCATTTGGTCCTAGCTAAGAAATAGAGTGGTAGGTCAATGGAATAGGTTAGATACACATGACACAATAATCAATGACCATAGTAATCTAGTATTTGATAAACCCCCCAAACTCCAAAGTCTGGGATAAGAACGCACTATTTCACAAAAAAAAAATGCTGGAGAAACTGGAAAATAATATGTCAGAAACTGGGCATAGAATCACATTTCATTCCCCATACCAAAATAAGGTCAAGATGAGTACATGATTTGGGCATAAACGGTGATATCATAAGCAAATTAGGAGAGCAAGGGATAATTAATTTACCTATCAAGTCTTTGAAAAAGGGAGGAATTTATGATCAAAGAAGAACTAGAGAACATTATGAAATGCAAAATGGACAACTTTGATGACATTAAATTAAAAAGGTTTTGCACAATCAAAACCAACACAAACAAGATTAAAAGGGAAGTACAAAACCGGGGGAAAATTTTACAGCTAGTATTTCTGGTAAAGGTCTCATTTCTAAAATATATAAAGATATGTGTCAAATTTATAAGAGTGCAAGTAATTTCCCAGTTGATAAATGGTCAAATGATGTAAACAGGCAGTTTTCAGACAAAAAAAAATCAAAGTTTTCTATAGTCATATGAAAAATGCCCCAAATTATTACTGATTATAGAAATGGAAATTAAAACAACTCTGGGATACCATCTCATACATCTCAGATTGCCTAGAATGACAAGAAATGTTGGAGGGGATGTGGGAAAACTGGGATATTAATGCATTGTTGATGGAGTTGTAAAATGATTCAACCATTCCGGAGAGCAATCTGGAACTATCCCCAAAGAGCTATTAAACTATGCATACCCTTTGATCCAACAGGGCCACTACTGTGTCCTAAGGTCTGTCTGTATCCCAAGGAAGTCATAAAGGAGGGAAGAGGACCTACATGTGCAAAAATGTTTGTAGCAGCTCTTTTTGTGGTAGCAAAGAATTGGAAAATAAGTAGATGCCCATCAATTGGGGAATGACTGAATAAGCTGTGGTATATGAAGATAATAGATTATTATCATTTTATAAAAAGTGATGAGCAAGTTGATTTTAGAAAGACCTGGAAAGATTTACATGAACTGATGCTGAGTGAAAGAAGCAGAACCAGGAATACACTGTACAGAGTAACAGCAAGAACATGCAATGATCAACTATGAAAGACTTGGTTCTTCTCAGTGGTTCAGTGATTCAAAGCAATCCCAATAAACTTTGGATAGAAAATGCCATTTGCATCCAGAAAAAAAAAAAAAACCTATAAATATTGAATGTAAATCAAATGTTCACTTCTTTTTTCTGATGTTTTTTTCCTCTCCCATGGTTTTCCCCTTTTGTTCTGATTTCTTTCTCTAACATAATTAATAAAGCAATGTGTATTTAAAAAATAAAATAAAATAAGACAAAAAAGAAAAAATAAAAATAAAAAATTTCTGATCTGGGTTGGATCTGAACACTATACCTGTAAACATGAGTCAGTTGAAGTTTCAATAGACTCAGCCATTATCAATCAGATGGAAAAGTTTTCGTAGTTTAGAATGACAGAATTATAAGTTACCCTTGGGTCGGGAATTCCTACTCTGGTTATTTAACTGCAAGCTTCAAACTGGACTAGAGGCTGAAACTGAGACCCTATTCTGCCTCTGAGATTAATTGCAACCACCGCTTACTCAAGAACATCACCCCAGATCCTCTCTTTAGTCAGTCTTGGATATGTGACTCAAAATAGGGTATTGTGCAACAATAACATTGGACCTTTCTGGGCTAGACCTTGGTCTCCATTGTACACTTTGTCTCTCTCTGAGTCTGACCTGTGTTGTATGATGTTTTTCTTTGATTTCTCTACCAGAAGAAAGTCTGGTGCATTTCCTAGATCTATTGAAAGATTGTGAGGGAAAGGGTAGTGCTCGCTGCACTTTTTCCTTTGACTCATTCTTGTTGACTCTCTTCTTCCATCCCCTTCTCTCCACTCTCCTGGCCACCAACCTATTGAAGAATTTCACCACTCCTTGCCAAATCTATGGCAACCTGGTCTCTTAACCAGTTTCCTTGCCCCACATCTTTCACTTCTTCTAGACATCCTCCAGACAGCTGTCAAAGTGATTCTCCTAAAGAGCATGTCCACTCATCTGTCTACCCTACTCAAGAAACTCCATTGGTTCCCATTGCCTCTAGGATATAAATATCCATTTGGTAATTAAACCTTGCTTGAACCTCCCTTTCCAGAATTATACATTACTCCCTTCTCACTCTCTCCTCTTTCAGAGTTCATCTCAAACATTATCTTCTACATGAGACCTTTCCTGATTCCCATACCTACTAGGACATTCCCTTCAAATTACTTTGTACTTCTTTTGTATAGATCTATTTTGTATATACTTTTATGAGGTCACATTATATACGCCTAGACAGTGTCAACCTCTTGGAGTTAGAGATTGTTTCCTTTTTACCACTCCCTGGCTTCTGATCCTGACTCTGCCACTTAGTGTCATAGGACCTTGGGGGAAGTTACTTGAGCACTCTAAGATGCCATATTTTAGAAGACAGTACATTGGGTGAATGCTCCACAGAGGATTTATCAAAAGCCAAAGGTGGGCATAACACAGCATGAGATGATATGAAGGAATTTTAATCTTTTTTAATGAAGAGATTTTCTACTTTGTTGGGACAAACTAGATAAATTCATATGTATCTTGTCTCCCCAAACAAAATAGAAACTGGGTGAGTCTGTCATTTTTCTTGGGATTCACAGAGTGCTCAGCTGAAGACTAACCAGGAAGTAAATCCTTTATAAATTTTTGCCAGTTAAGTGATTGAGAAGCAATGTAATGCAGGAAACAGAATGGACCTAGAATCTGATTAAACCACAATTTTATAACTCTGTACAAATAAACTAATTGGTTAGTCAAGATATATCTATTAGGGGCAGCTAGTGAATAGAGCACCAGCCCTGGAGTCAAAAGACTTGAATTCAAATAATCTTACAGAAGTAAACCAATTAGTCAGTCAAGATATGTCTATTAGGGAGAGCTAAGTGAAATAGTGAAAAGAGCACTAGCTCTGGAGTCAAGAAGACCCAAATTCTAGCTAGCTGTGTGACTCTGGACAGGTCACTTAAAAGAAATCTTTATTAAGTGTCAGGAAACCTATTAAGTTAAAAAAAAAAAAAAAAACAAAGTCAAAAAGACCTGAATTCAACTTCTGCCTCAGATACTTTCAAGATATGTGATATTTATTAGATGTGTGATTTTAGGCAAATCATTTAATCTTTTTGCCTCAGCTTCCCCATCTGTACAATGGGGATAATAGTAGCATCTACCTGGTAGGATCATTGTGAGTATAAAATGAAGTGATATTTTTAAAGCACTACTAAATTTAAATTATAATTATAATTGGTATAATTATATAAAATGATGGAGAAAGAATCAGTAAAGGTCTCATATAGAAGGAAATGTTTAAGCTAAACCTTGAAGAAAACTAGGGATTTTAACTACCTCTCAAAGTCTCAGTTTCCTCATCTCCAAAACAGGAGTGATAATAGTTACTACCTCACAGAACTGTTGTGAAATTCAGGGCTATATAAATGAGTAATTATTAGTATATTTCTGATTGCATAATCAAGTGACTAATATTCTTCTTCAGAAAAAATGAAGTATTGAAGTGTTTCCTAGTCTTCTCAAGACCAACATATTCTTTCCTCAACTTCCCTCTGTTGGCAGAACAGAAATGGAAGCTGATTCACAATTTTTATTGCTAATGCACCATAGAAAACAAAACAGAAAGAGGACATTTCAAGTTCTAATCCCTTATTATGCAATTAAAAATTAGAACAAGTAAAGGATTTTTGATAGATGAAAAATCCCAAAGAAGCTTGGGAATCCATCTAAATTTGAGCTGGATTACTGCCAGGGCTTGCCCATAAGTACCATGGAGTTTCATAATTCAAAACTGGAGCTTTGCCAAAGTAGTCATACTTCTGGAGATTCTGATAGTTCTTCAGAATTCAGCCTAACACTAAAAAATTTAGGCATCTTTTGCTTCAATGGAGGAAACTTATTTAAAATGGAAATACTTTAGAGATAATATAGTATTCAGGAGCCTAAGGATCTGAGTTCATAACCCACTTCAGTTATTTACTTTCTGTGTGACCTTGAATAACTCAAATCATATCAGGCAGCCAGGGGATACAATGGACAGAGCTCTGGGCCTGGACCTGTGTTCAAATTTAACTTCAGATATTTTATTAGTTATGGGATCCTAAGCAAGTCATTCAACTCTGCCTCAATTTCCCTAACTGTAAAATGGGGATAATAATAGTACATCTCTCCCAAGGATGTTTCAAGAATCAGTTGAGATAATATTTGTAAAGCACTTAGCACAAAGCCTGGCACAAAGTGTGCTTGTTTCCTCCTCCATTCTTCTATGATCTTTCTATTCTTCTATAAAATTGGGGAAGGGGTATTAAAAGATTTTACAGTTTCCTTCTTCTTTAAGACTTATAATGTTATAAAGCAATCTGTGTTTAAAAAAAATTAAAAAAAAAAAACAACAAGATTTATGATGTTGCAAGAAGGGACAGCTCACCATCTCCAAAAGCTTCCTCATTAGGGAAAAACCTGAGGCCTATAAGGAGTTTCTCAAGAGACTCATCTCCTCCACTGATTTTAAGTGTTAGCCATACCTTTGCCTTATACTTAGCTCTTTCTACTGAACAGCTCCACTCCCAAAGTATAAGTGTATACCAGACAGCCAGCTATCTGTCTTAAAAGCATTAGGGGAAAACGTTCCTCTGCCTTCCTCATTCACTTATCAGGAAGTTCTAACTCAAATCTAATCACCTCCCTGTAGTTTAACCTTTTCTCTTGCATAGGCAAGGGCCTAATCATTGTCTTTTTTGGAAATCTGAAGAGTGATGATATGTTGCCCCAATCTACTCTGAGCCAAGTGAATCCAATTCTGCTCTTCCACCATTCCCCCATCCCTACCCTATCTGCTTGGCCCCTTTCCAAATCCTCCCTTAAACTTTCTCACAACTTGAGCATCAGTTGCTACTGACAGAGTTCTCCAGAAGGAATCACCAAGCAGATTGAAAGACTATTTTTCCAACCTCAGGGCTGAAAGTCAGTAGAGTGCCCTTGTCTCCTGCTATGGCTCTTTTTTCATTCAATTGCCATTCTTATCACCAGGTGGGATTCACTTCTTGGGCTCTGTAAACTGAGTCCCTGAGTGGGGACCTCATGATGATTCTTTCTACTTCCCTCTTCCTTGATCATAAGTGGTTGGATATGAAAATAATGAACCTTCTAGCGAAAACCCAGGGAGATGTTGCTGTTACAGGTGCTTCCAGATGGAGTTGCCAAAGGTCCCTGCGGGCAGGATTTTCCCTTGGCCCTGACAGCAGCTAGATGACTGCATCAGTCACTTGCTCCAATCTCAGGAATCCAAAGAGGTATCAAGAACTCAACTGAGGAAGGATTAAGAATAGAATGGAAGGAGCAAAGATGGTGGACTAGAGGAACACTCAGCAAGCCCTCTCAACAATCCCCCACCATCACCAAACAAGGACATGGACAAGCAGGTTTCAGGGGAGAAAAATCAAATAGTCACATGGAAAAATGTTCTAAGTCACTATTGATTAGAAAAATGCAAATTAAATTAACTCTGAAGTACCACCTCACACCTATAGAATGGCTAACAAGACAGAAAAGGAAAATGACAAGTTCTGGAGAGGTTGTGGAGAAATTGGGACACTAATGCGTTGTTGGAAGAGTTGTAAACAAATCCAATCATTCTGGAGAGTGACTTGGAAAATGACCAAAGGGCTATCAAACTATACATACCTTTGGACCCAGAAATATCACTATTAAGTCTGTATCCCAAAGGGATCACAGAAAAGGGGAAAGGATCTTTTTGTACAAAAATATTTATAACAACTCTTTTTGTAGTGGTAAAGAGTTAGAGATCAATGGGATGCCTTGCAAGAGGGAATGGCTGAACAAGTTGTGGTAATTGATTGTGATGGAATACTATTGTGTTATAAGAAATGATGAACAGTATGATTCCAAAGGAGCCATGAAAAAAAATGCTATTCATCTCCAGTGGTAGAACTGATATAGTCTGAATGTAGATTGAAGCATATTTCTTAAACTTTATTTTTCTTATTTTATTTTATTTGTCTTCTTTTGCAATATGTCTAATATGGAAATGTTTTGCATGACTTCACATGAATAACCAATATCAAATTGCTTGCCTTCTCAAGGAGGTGGGAGAGAGAGAATTTGAAACTCAAAATTGTTTTTAAAATTATTTTAAAATTTATGTAATATTGGATTACTTGCCCTCTAGGAAACGGGTTAGGGGAAAGGGAAGGAAAAAATTTGGAACACAAGGTTTTACAAAGGTGAATGTTGGAAATTATCCATGCATATATTTTGAAAATAAAAAAGCTTTAATAAAAATATTTTTAAAAATTAATGTAATTAGTAAATAATGAAGCAATTTTTTCTAAAGAACACACTGGAGAAGAAATAGGTTAGACAATACCTGACATAACACTTTCCAAATAAGCCAAACACCAACTAGGTAGACTATTTAAATCAGACGCCTTCCTTCCTCCTACTCCAACAAAGCTTAAATGGCTATCAATGAAAAGGTTATCATCAATGATGTCATCTCCCAGAGTATCAAGTATGATTAGGCCAAGGAATACTGGTTCCTTGTTATCCTACTCACTCAAACCCAAATCTAAATACTGTACCTTTGTCTGGATGTCAAGGCTTTTCCATAACTAGTTCTCCTCCAATCTTATCTTTTAATGTACCCTGAATCAACTGAGTTGACTTACTCACTTGTACTTTGAACTCATCATCTTGAACATTTGTTTCCTTCTCTCCAAATCCTAATTCTCCTCTAAGGTCCAGATCAAAACTCATCACTTCCATTAAGAAGTTTTTCTTGACCACACAGTGCCTCAAAAATAATAGTTCCTTAAGAAATGTTTGCTGAGTTGAATTGAATTAAATAACCTCTGGTGCTCTTTTTTGTCTGACTTACTATAACATTTCAAGTCTGTACAATTTATTGCTTAGAAATAGTAGATAATTCAAGGGACAGATTAGTGGATTGTAAGTCAGGATGAGCTGAGTTCAAATCTCTCTCAAATTTCTTACTACATTTATTAGCTCCATGACCATAAGCAAGCAATTAAACCTCTCTTAGCTTTAGTTTCAGAGAAAGGCAGAGACATGGAGAGAAAGACACAGAGAGAAACAGAGACAGAGACAGAGAGACAGAGACAGAGACAAAGACAGAGACAGAGAGAGAGACAGAGAGAGAGAAACAGAGAGAGAGAGAGAGAGAGAGAGAGAGAGGCAGAGAGAGACAGAGAGAGAGAGACAGAGACAGAGAGATGGGGGGAAGAGAGAGAGAGAGAAAGAGAGAGACAGAGAAAGAGAAAGAAAAAGAGAAAGAGAGAGACAGAAAGAGACAGAGACAGAGACAGAGAGACAGAGACAGAGAGAGAGAGAGGCAGAGAGAGACAGAGAGATGGGGGGAAGAGAGAGACAGAGACAGAGAGATGGGGGGTGAAGAGAGAGACAGAGAAGAAGATGTTTGGGTGCCTTTAGGCTCTAAATCTATGATTTCTAAAGCTATTTTACATCTATGTATGTCTTCTTTCCCCAACTGTTCCTTGAAAACCTTTAATCCTCTGTAGTCCCACTCCCAGAATCTAGTATACTACCTTGTATTTAGTAAACAATGGCTAAATATTGGGTTGATACTGTACTAGCATAATAAGAGGTATAGATTACTTCTGCCTGTAATGAGTTATTTTCTGGCACACTTTCAGTTTTCCCCCAGTTCCAAAATAGGACTTAAGACTCTAATGTTCTACCCTACCCACCAAATTAAGTGTGGTTGTCAGCATGAATTGGCAAAACAAAGATAGCAACTAAGAGGGTCTAACCCAAA